>NW_012137192.1:4865118-4887617 GCF_000956105.1 Propithecus coquereli
GCCCAGGAGTTTGAGGTTGCTGTGAGCTAGGATGATGCCACAGCACTCTAGCCAGGGCAACACAGTGAGACTCTGTCTCAAAAAAAAAAAAAAAAGATTTGCTTCCTAAATCACTGAGGTACTCTGAGTTCCATGAAGTGAAAGGAGACCAGAAGACACATGCCAACATTAAAACTTGTGCAACAACTGTGCAAAAGACAATGCACTCCCCTGTTCCCATGCCTAACCAGGGCTGGATGACGGTGGTATTTTGACCACAGACCATACTAATTAACTAATAGGCTGACTATTGCCTGGTACTGGTACCAAATGTTTTACACCCAATTCATGCTCACAACAACTCAATGGTAAGAACTGATTACCATTCCTACTTCGCACATGAGGAAACTGAGGATCAGAGAAATTAAATGATTTATTCAAGCTCACTCAAATTCAGAGTCTGTGCTCTTACACATTGGCCACTCTGTCTTAGGAGGGCAATGGAAAATTGTGCTTCTGTCTGGCTCTCTTGGAGACTTGGGCCATTTGCAAGTAGTTTCAAAAATCAAAACCCTTCTCTCATCACAGTGCACCCCTTATAGGAAAAAAAAAAAGAAAATCCAAAGTGCCCCCAGAGTCCCAGAATCACTATTTATTTTAATACTTTCCAGAAAATAACAGAGTGCTGGGGTCCCACAGGCCTATATTTGAGTCCTGGTTCTGCTACTTACTGCAGTTTGACCTTTAACAAGCCAGTTAACCCTAGTGAGCCTCACCTTCTTTATCTGTAAAATGTGGATCTTACCTGCCCTCAGGATGTCTGAGATTAAATGGGATAACAGGCAGGCACATGGAAAATGTGCAGGGTAGTAACACAGTGTGGTGTAGTGTAGTGTGGTGTAGCACAGTAATAGAGTGGAGTGTAATCATTTTCAGCTGCTTTCCCCTTTGCTCCCATGATGACTTTCATCTTTCCACTTCCTTTGAATATGGTTGCAGATATTTAAGGAGAGGAAGCTTAGAACATGTTTGCAAGGTCTTCCTTCTTAATATGTATTCTTTCCGGGAACTCTAGGTAAATTTTATCTATACACCAAATAGGAAAATTTTACATAAAATTTTTCACTCATTCTTGCTGAAGTCTTAAGGATGTTTTTACTATCTCTAGAATGGTGAAGAGAGAAATAACATTTATTTTTTCATTAAAACACTTGGTCTTTTGTTTCAAATATATTCACATGCCCTTTTGTGGAAGTGTTGCCCACTTATAGGAGTCCCTTTAAAATGAGAGGCAAGGCCAGTGGCCAACTGAGGCTTTAATTAGTTAGCTTAAGTATGTAAGCTAATTAATAAAACCAAGTTTCCAGGGCAGAGAGCTAAGATAAATAGAGGTAGCCAGGAAGTTAAAAAATGCCTCTGGAAAAAGTGCATCATTGGGAAATCATGCTGTTGATGGACTTCAATCACTTTCTCTCCTAATTTCTGCCAAGCTTTGGAGAGTAGAAAATAATCTCATTTTGTTATATTTTGTTTTGCTATGTTTCTCTTGAACTAAGATACGGAAAGAAACTGGACAGCTAGTTAGTCAGACCCATGAGCATTAATAACTAGGGAAGCCTGTGGATGTCACCAAACTTGCACCAGAAGAGAGAAGAAAAGCTGGGTGGATATGATCGCCCCTACACTTGACACTACAGTCCACTTGGCAGAAGCTCCCCCAAACTGCAGGCTGAGTACCTGAAACAACCTTACAGAGTCAGACCTTCTGAAAAAAGATGAGCATCACAGCAACGACTCAGGGAATAGATCAGAAGAGTTCCCCTAAGAAGCTTCAGGTTTATGAGTTCATACATCTGTGTTCTAAACACTAAGCAGTATGCAGGGATGAAGCTGGGGCCCTTGTACTTGATGTGGCACCAACATGAAAATGAGGACACAACAAAGCCAGAATTGGAGAGAAGTTTAGAAACTATTACCAAGATAGTTTTCTCTTAGATAATTTTATTAAATGGGAAATTGTGCAATTAGAAATCTTAATATGACAGAATAGACTTGTAAAGGCCTGCCCTTTTTGTAAAGTAGACTCTAAATCAGTTGAACTGTATGAAATTGCTATTTCATAGGTTAAAAATGGTTCAAAATTGGCAATTTCCTGTGGTTCAATCTAATATCATTTAGTTATTTTGTAAAAGGGAAGATGATGGACTCTGGTTGAGACTTTGTGAGCCATCATGTGTCAGGAACCACGCTAAGTGAACATACATACATATGTACATGTGTGAATAAAATCTACTTATCTATGTACTGTTCTTCTAGCTACCAGACACACTGCTGCCTCAAGGTCTTCGTAGCCACGTTTGGTCTCTGTGCCACTCTCCTCCCCTTATATCCACATGGATTCATTCAGGGCTCTGCTCAAACATCAGAGAGAGCTTCCCTGACAAATCTACCTAAAACAGTACCCCATCACCCTGTCTTTTATCAAGCTTTATTTTTCTTCTAAGCATTTCTCACCCCCAACATATGTTAGATTTGCTTGTTATTTGTCTCCTACTAACAAAATGAAAACTATATAAGAGCAATAATATTTCTAGCTTTCATTTGCAGGTCTTTCTCTACTGCCCATAACAGTGCTGGCATATCACAGGAATTTAATATGCATCTGTTGAATCAATGAATGAGATTTCAGAGCCTAAGCACTTTACTCTGCATTACCCTCATGTGGAGAAAGATAGAGGAAAGGAAGAAAATGGAGAGGGCATGCAGTGGGTATACAAGCAGACAATAACACAGGGAAGGAATATTTCCTCTTATGAAAAAATCCTGACCCAAATTTCCCTCTTTTTCTTGGGTCTTTGCTATTGGGGCTATTAAAAATTTCTGCTTATTCTTCAGTTGATCTCAGGTGAAAATGTCACTTTGTATAAATGTGAGCTTCTATGGGCATGTAATACACACACCAAATTCAAGTGCATGTTTTAGTACATATTCATAGAGACAAATGCCGATTTTCAGTGGATATTGGCAGTGAGGAGGTGGTTATGGGAAAGAGAGACAGCAAAATAGAGAACAAGAGCAAAGAAAGGGGAAAGTAGAAAATTAGGCTGGAAATCTTCCTAAAATTATGGTATTTCATTTCTAAAGTTGTCTTACTCATTGCAAGAATTTGCCTTAACATCAATAGCCATTTTATAATAAAGAATAAGGAAATGGAACTGTATGCCCTGTGAATTAGCAGGCAGCAGTTTAAGAAAAAATCTTCAAGGAAACTTGGGATTCTGCTTTAAGTCTCACTGTGCTCTGATGACTGATGAAAATATCTGAAAAGACACTGCCTCTTTCGCTAGACAATTCTCCACAAGAAAATACATGTAACAGTATCTATGTCTTTAAGAATTCTGTTATATACTGTTGATTTACTTCCAAAAATGGGTATATGTTTTTCTATTGGAATGGGATAGGGCATAAGTCTATTCTTTTACTTTAATCAAATTCTCCATAAATAGAGATGACAGAGAACCCTCTACCAGAATATGAGATGAGAATAGCACATGGGTTAGTGGTTTATCAGTAGAAAAGCCTATAAGAGGATGAGGAGCTTTTGCCATAAATATCACCTCCAATGACGCCCATCTAACCAGTATTGGGCATTCCTTGTGCTGGTGCCCAATGTCAGACACTCTCTGCTCTCCAGAAACTGGAATAGCCAACACGTAACATATGGAGAACAAGTTGATTCTAACCCCAGAAGGGATATGACCTATTTCTAAAGAGCACCGCACACAGAGTAACTTACACACCTTGGTACAACGTGAGTTAATTTTACCAGGATCTCTGTGTCGTGTAGCCAATCATCGTAGACAATTATGGTAGAGCTCCCACATCAGCATGAAGCAGGGCAAAAAGAAAAATGGGAACCCTTGAATCTGGCTATAGGCCAATATAAATGTAATGTACATTATTTAGACTCCTTAAAATGACTTTGGCTTCTTACTTCGGCTGAATATTTTAAGTGAGGGTCTTTCTCAGAGCCCTGTACTTTTATCAGTTTTCCCAAAATGTCTTTTTCATTTTTTGTTTATTTTTTTCATCCAAGCCTGGCTCAGGATTCTTTACAGTTTACTTCTCTAAGCGTGGGGAAAGGACCAGCAGCATCAGCCCATCTGGGAGCTTGCTAGAACTGCAAACTTTGGGCCTCATCCTAGACCTGCTGAATCACAATCTCATTTTAACAGGATCCCAGGTGATTTGTATGCATATTATGATTTGGACACCTCTGACTTACAGTTCAGAAGATTCTTTTTCGCAGGTTACAAAGCATGATTACCTGGTTATTATATTACCACACCAAAGGAAACATACATCTGAAACAATTCAGCAGAAATTCATTCCAAATTCTTCAGTCTTCAGTTGACCCCTGATTCTCTAAGACTTAAGTCTTTAACTCAGGTAAATCATCAATATTGATTATCTAGTGTAAAGAGTATTTGCCAATAAGGCTGTCTCAGTTCTATCCTGGGTTGCTGATTATCTATTATGTTATAGGTCCTAGATGGCAAAGGCCAAATGAATTTAATCTCTGTTTTCATAGTCAGTTGATAGTAAAGGATGCCTAAAATACTGTCTTAGGGAAAATTGTGAGGCTACTTCTGGTCTGAGATAAAAAGAGTTATAGGGATTGAGTAACAATGTCTGTTTAAGTACAGGAGAGAGGAATGGTAGCACGAGTGTAGCATATTTGCATTCTATTATAGGTTTCAAGTAATAGCACATTCAGAGAATCACTCTGAAGAATTTTCTCCTTAGATGCCTCAAAGTCAAGGTCTACAATAAACCATGTTCCATGGATCATAATTCAAAACCACTCACAGGTAATAATAAAGTCATGCCCTGTGAGGCCATATCCACCAAGAGGAATTGCTTATATTTCTAATGGTTTCTCCTGGACAGGGGAAAGTCCTGTGCCTTTCAGTTTCTTCATGCCACATTGGTAAGCAAAAGAAATCTTTTACTCATGGAGGCTGAAGAAGAAGCAAACTGACCCCAAAATATCACTCTCCTGTGTTTCCACACTTCAAACAATGCCCTGTCGACCTCCTCCACTGTATCGTGAGCCTGTGAGGCTGGAATTATAGTGTCAAAGATGCCCTTTGAGTGAATGTTAATTGTGCAAGGAAAAACAATACAGATGATTTCACTTTACTATACCCCAATAGGTATTAATCCACTACAGAGAATGTAGATCCACTACCA
This sequence comes from Propithecus coquereli, assembly GCF_000956105.1. NCBI lineage: Eukaryota > Metazoa > Chordata > Mammalia > Primates > Indriidae > Propithecus > Propithecus coquereli. The sequence continues at coordinate 4,870,351 of NW_012137192.1, forward strand.
ATAAAAAGGAGACAAATTACAAAACTTGGTAGTTCATATGTAATTATAGTACATGATTTAAGGATATTTATAATTTAAAAGCTACATACAAATATGTGATAAGAGATCATTTGATCTGCAGCATGATATTGGCATTATCTCCACTTAGAATTAAGAAAACTGAGTCTTAGAGAATTTAAGTGCCTTGGCTTGGATTTCTCAACAAATGTCAGAGCCAGTTTGACTTGCTAAACAGAGGGTCAGCAAACTTTTCCTGTAAAGGGCCAGAGATTAAGTATTTTAGGCTTCGTGTGCCATACGGTGTCTGTCATAACAACTCAACTCTGCCATTGTAGCATGAAAGCAGCTGTCGACAATATGTAAACAAATGGATGTGGCTGTATTACAATAAATTTTTATTTATAAAAACAGATGGATTTGTTCCACAGGCTGTAGTTTGCTGCCTCCTCTGCTAAGCTCTTTCTGTTGTGGCACCAGTTATAACCCTGGTCAGAAGTGATTGTCAAACCCTCCATGTGCTTATTAATTCTTTCAATTTGCATTTATTGAGCACCTACTAAGTACGACGCACTGTGCTAGGACTTGGGACTCCAGAAATGAAAGAGAATCACAATCTTCACCCTCAAGGCATGGAGTACTTGCTGGTTGAGGACCCAAATGCAGATACTTTGACTCATTTCTGTCTTGAAGACAGAACTCTCCCATACTCATCTCCAGGCAAATTAGTTATTATACTATGTCCCTAAGGTACATATGTATATAACTCTATTGTGACACTCATCACTTTTGTAACACAATCTTGTCTCTCTCACTAGGCCATGAGCACCAAAATTGGAGCTGTGTCTTACCTGGCTCTAGGTCCCAAGCTCTACCTAGGTGTCTGGCGTGTAGGAATGAGTTTGATTGTTTTTTTAATGATGAGATATCATGTGAAGGTTACTAGAGACCTAATTTGTTAAGATATAGCTAGTAGAGGCTATATAATATATATAATACCAGGCTATGGAAGATGGGGCATCATTTGTGAAGGTCTCATTGGTGACAGACCCTGAGGCTGAACTTTCTTAGTCACCTAACGAAACAGATGATGTATATTTACCCAGCAGTTCTTAGCAGATTAGCAGGTTTTTACCTCACAACACTTAACTGTCACACTGTTTCCACTAAGTGGTCCTCACAGTGGACCCTAGCTAATAGAAAGCTGTCATTCCATCTGTTCTCCAAGGAGAATCCAAGCTTTGCTTGTTTATGTGAAGAGGAAAAGTTGAAACCTGAACTTCTCCACATTCAATCCATATTGAAATAATTCCAGAATGCATTATATAAAGCCAAGGAAAAAGAACTCCTCACAATGCCAAAAGCACAAAAATGTGTGTGTTTCCAGCAAGCCTCATTAGCAGAGCCTCGAAGGCCTCACTCTGGCTCACACATTCACTCTTGCAACTGATCAATGAGAGGAGGGCGGAATTGGTTGTTCCAGTACCGAGGCCTAGCACTGCTTCTCAGCCTGTGTACTCTGCTGTGAGGTCCATTACCTGTTTGCAAAGGGAAGAAATGGGCTGGAAAATGCCCTGTATATGGGAAATGAGCTGCCTCCAGTGGACACTGTGAGAGGATTTGGCATTTTGCCATGAGCTCCTGGTACAGAATTCATCCTGGGCTGGGCAAAACTGACTGCCTTGGACCATGTCAACACCCTCCCATCCACACTGTACAACTTAAAAGAGTCATCTTTGCTGCAGAGAACATTAAAGGGCTCTTTGAAGAAGTAAAAACATGTAAACTAGTATTAATTCTCCATTATGACTTCTTCTCTTGATGAACATTTGGCCACAAAGCAAAATCCCTACTTTAGTTTTCTTATATTCAGTATGGCCTAAAAGATGAAAGTATAGTGTTATACTGATGGGAGTTCCAGTCCTTGCTCAGCCACTTTGAAGGTGTTGACCTTGGGCCTTTTTCCATAGCCTCTCATTCCTCAGTTTTCTCATTGGTGAAATGGGAATAATAATACCTTTTTAGAACATTTGTATGAGGATTATATGAGACCAGGAACATAATAGAAACTAGCATTTATTGAGCATGTAGTTACCATTATGTTACATTCCTGATCTCATATAATCCTCTGTTCTAAGCAGAGGATCACACCAACTCTATTAGGTAGGTACTATTACTATCCCTTGCCCACAGTCACATAGCTAACAAGCACAGACAGAGTGAGATTTAAACTCAGGCAGTCTAACTACAGAGCCCAAGCCCTTAATCACTCTATTCTGTCACTTCTCTGGATGCTTAGAACAGTATCCGGCATATATTACATTCTGAAAAATACTTGCTATTTTAACTACTGCTAGTACTACAGGTCATCATCATGGTCATCATCACAACTGTCATCTTCATCATCATGAAATGTCTAGAAAAGGCTTACATTCAGTAGCTCTTAGGGCCCAGGGCTCTCTTCTGGCACAATCAACATTATTTTCTTGTCTGTAAGAGAAAATTCCAGACTCTTGCAACTGACAGGGCTGAAGCTAACAGTATGCCCCTGCCTGTTCAGTTATTAACCCAGGGACTGGGCAGAATTCCTCTATGCCCCTCACTATGAACAAATGGGTAAGGGTAGAAGGGCGAGAAGCACAATTTGGAAGTGGTATGTTAGAACCTGCTCACATCAGCTCCACAGGGCGAACAGTGCACATTTCTTCCCACCAAACTCTCTGTTTAATAACATTGCCATGATGATAACATTTAGATCACAAAAATCAGCAAACACTACAAATTAAGGTGCTTTTCCTCCTAGAGAGCTGGTTGTTAAACATTTACCAGCATAACATTGTCCTGAAATCAGACAGGTATGAATTTGAATCCTCATGCAATCAAGTGAGATCTCAAGCAAATTACTTAACTTCTCTGGGCCTTATTTTCTGCACACCTATAACACGGCTAATAGCTCCCTAATAGATTGCTATAAAGATTTAATGACGTATTATTTATAAGGTTCTTAGTAGAATATATGGCACTTAGTAGGTAGTCAATAAGTGATACCTATTATGTAAGTTTTATTATTTGCATTGCATGAACCAAAAGTGGATGGTGGAGGTCATGGTACAAATAAAAAATATACAAGCATGAGCTCAGCAGGCCTATTCTTCACCAGAGTTAGTTTCATCCTTTCAGAAACTGTCCTAGTGATGTCCCAGTTCAAAAGTCTGAACTTAAGTCCTTTCTACTCTCTGCTCAAGTAATGCATTCTTGTTTGGATCCTTTTCTAATGTTACAAGCCCCTGCCCGCACCATTCAGTCAAGGTAAACTTTACCTAATTAACAGTTAATCAAAACAAATATTGTTTCAGTTCCCCATGACACGATTAATTCCCATATGCATTCCAGGTTGGGCCTGCTCTTGATAAGTAGCCAGACAGCAAATTACACTATCACCAACCATTTGAGCTGGAAAATAATTTGGAGCTCCTTTTACCCACTTTGCAGATGGGGAGATTGAGTAGTTAAGCGATTTGCCCTCTAGAATAGATGTCATTACACCACGAACTTTTGCAATTTCTAAAAGACAATTTGCATGAACTGAGCACCTACTAAGTGCAAAGAAAAGAAGCAAAGAAAACTTAGTGACCCCTCTCCACTCTGTCACCAAGTTCTATCCCACCACTGCTCTCATCCCCACTTCCGGTTCTCAGTGTGTCAAATTACATACCAAAGGGATTTAATGATTTAATGATGTCATTTATTCTCTAGTAGAATTATTGCATTTTATTAAATTCAACAGTTCCAGATCTGGAAGGACCAAGTCTAGTGCCTAGTTCACTCCTTGAAAACTTTAAGGGCTGTACAAATTAAGGGATACTCGACTGCTCTGAATGTTCATAAATTCTCAAGCTGTCGGAGCTTCATGCTGCATCTCTCTCTAAGAGAAACACAATACGTATTATCATATTAAAGACTCTGAGAAGTCCTGCAGTACAAACATCTTTTAAAACTTTTCATTAATCAAATTTCTTTAATTAGTCCTATGTTTCCCAACTTTTTTTAACTAGAGAACTCCTTTTATGCTACATATCTATAAACCTCAGACAGAGAACTCAGTGGAACACCAATGTGGTAAAGGCTGATCTAGTCCATGCGCTCAAGTTTCGTGGAGAAGAAACTGAGTTTCTGGGTGAAGACTTGGGAAAGCCATACAACTGATCAAAATAGCCAGCTTCTCTGCTTCCCGCTCCTTGCCACTGCCACTCCTTAGTGACCCTGCAGTATGCGAATTGGATAGATATGGGCTGGGTGATCTCAAGAGGGAATCACCCCACCCCAAATCCCAATCCAATGTGACAATGAGCAACTTAGGAGAAAACCCAAGAAAGTAATTGGGGTAGAGAGGCAAACCAGAGAGAACTCAAACAGGGAGAGATGAGAAGTAAGTCATCAATAAATGTTGCATGAGTGAGTGAGAAGATCAGTAAGTGGACAAATGAGTTGTGGGATGGATGGATGGATGGATGGATGATAAAAGAATGGAGTGGATGAAGAAGTAAAAGAGTAAAAGAACAAATGAAGAGCAAGGCAAGAATAAGTACGTAAATGAATGATATAAGGTTGGCCCTCAGTTGTGCCATGACTCAAGTAGCAATGGCTCCCTCCTAGCAAATGGCACCATACTCTGTTATAACTTACAGGCAATGCATGAGAGTACATACCTTCCCATTTTTTTTCTACAAATAGGGTATTAAAGAGCTTAAATTTTACCCTGAGGACAATGGAGAGATAATCAAGAAGGTAAGCAGGAGAACAACATGGTTATATTTATGTTTTGGAAAATATCATTCCCAGTGGGGTCTTGAGTAAGCCATTTCTTCATCTCTGCTTCGCTGTCTTCTCAAAAGAAGGTGGAAAAACAGTAATAATACGAGAATTCTCTTAGCAATATGGAGTTTACTTTTGCTACCCTTTTGACTAACCTTCGCCTCCTCCTGGCTTTGAACCCTGGAGGAGGTAGTAATATTGGAGACACTCAGCACTTGAGTTATTTTTGTAGCACTTCCAAATGGAGGTCAGAGCAGTATTGGAGAGCTCTTGGGGAGTAAACATTGGTAGCATAATTGACTAACTGGGAACCTTAGCTATCCTTAATAGATGCCAAGTAATACTGAATCTGAATATTGGCAATTTTTTAAAAGACCATTTTATGACCTAAGAGGAAAGTAGCACTTGACAGAGAATGCAAAAAAGTAATGTTCACTGGTATGTGATGTGGGCCATGTGAACAACAGATTCAAGAATGTCTGGTGCCCTGCACAGAGTCTAGCACCTAGTAGGTGCTCAACAAATAATAGTTGACTAATCTATACTGAGTTCATAAACGAAGCAGATTTGTTCATACACTCAGTAAATATTTACTACATGCCAACTGTGAGCTAGCACCCATTCTGTTCTGGACACAGGGGATACAGCAGTGAATAAGCACAGTCCCTGCCTTCATGAAGTTTCCATTTAAATCATATGTGACAGCATTCCAGAATGTTAGGGTCAAAAGTTACCTATGGATTCTACAGCTCAACCCTCTCATTGTTTAGATGGAGGAATTCAGATCCAAAGAGAAGAAATTCCTGCAACATCACCCAACAAGTTAGCAGCAAAGATGGGGTTTAAAGCCAGGTTGCCTAATCATAAGTTCAGTGCTTCTCCACCTACACCAGCCTGCCTGGGTTACGGTGGTTTCAGAATGTTTGCTATCATGACCTTGAAGAAAAGTCCTGGTGCCACAAAGCATCATTGAATCACAAAGACATAACTACCATGGTCCTGATCCCAGTTCAGCATCTAAATATACTTAAGAATCTCAGATCTTGACCAATGTTTTTGGCTTAGTAGAGTAAATTAATTACCATCACATTAAGGAACCAAACTAAATTAACCATAGCTCAGGAATTATTACAACCAGCAAAGAAAGAAAGAGGACTACCATTTTATGTTTTTTCCGGATAGGTAACCAGGAAATAGAAAGCAGAAAGGGCACAAGCTTTGGAATCAAATTTAGTTTTGAATCCTTGTTCTGCCTCCTATTATGTACATGACCATGGGTAACTCACACTCCGTGAGCCTCAATTTCCCCACTTGCAAAATGAATCTTCTTAGAATTTTTATGAGAATCCTATGAAATAAAATACATAGAATATAATAAGGGCCTAAAATGTAGCCATTCTTTATTCATCCCCTTAACTCTTTCCCTTTTTGATGCCCAATTTCCCTACTTTAAGGTCCATCAATGAACTAGAAAATGTTCAAACATTTAGTTTGGTGAAACATAAAAATGCAATAACCTTAAAACGTCTGAGGAAAGTGCCCTTAAACTCATGCTGTGCACAACAGCCTTGGAATTTGGATTCTTTAATTTGGTGGAGTTTTCATATTTTCAGCCTTTGGTCAGACTAAAATTCCAGGGGGACTACCTCGTCTGATATTTTGGCAATTTCCCTCATCACAGTTGGAAGCCAGAAGTATAGAAATAACTGAAATGGAAAAATAATGAAAAACAAAAGTCAATCAAATCTTTTCATTTTTTTTCTTTTAGTGGAATTACAAAAAATAAAATAAAAAGCAGATCTGTTTGACTTTAAGTCAAAACCTGGGATCAAGTTCTAGTTCTGTAAACCCTTTGCCCACACTCTAATTCAATAGGCTTCCTTCTACCTATCCAGCGCTGGCCCCATTTTTGAAACCCAAGAGCTCCTTTTCTAGGTGATGTTTTATCAAGACCAGTGGCTCTTATGACTAATTCTCAGGTTATGTTCTTTGGAAAGATATATGCACATAGGTCTGGGGGGAGCTGGGAGAAAACAAAGCTTTTTTGTTTGTCAACATCATGTGCTTCGATATTGTTATCAACAAAGCACTGAGAGGAGCAGCCATCCAAATCCATGCTGCAATTAGCATCAAGATTCTCTAACGTCCCTTGTTCAAGTTGCAGGTTAGTCCCCTTCCAATTTCACAGAGCAGACCAACCTCTCTTGACACCCTTCTATCCCCTAACCCTCACCCCTGGAGGAGATCATACTTTCTTTTCAGCAAAATCAAAGACAACACAGAGATATTAATGAGGGAGCTGGACATGCATAAGAATTCCAGCATGTGTGTGTTCCAGAAGGCAAACTGACAAAACCCTGAACAGGGATGCTCACTCACTCTATGGAATGTCAGAGGTTGACATCGACAAGAGAATAACAATAAACCTAAATTCAGGAAAAGTAGAAAGAATAGTAACAGCACCAGGCTCTGCTTCTAACCATCTGTATACCTTGAAGGAGTCTCTTCCCAACCTGGGCCTTGTTGAGCTGTCTCTGGAAAATGAAGGAGCACTGGGCAGGATGGTCTCTAGGGGCCCTCCTAGGTCTGACACTCTGATACTCTGTGCATGAAACAAGACGTCCACAGCAGGAATCTGGGAGCTGGGCCACGCTGACAAGTCACATAATTTCTAAAGATCATCCATGTGGAGACCATCAGTGATAGTGGACCAGCCAAGAGGTAATAGTATACCTGCCCAATTTGCATAATAACCAGAAACGGCATTGTGGAGTCATCCAAAGCATCGCCACTTTGGAACATTTCATTCACCCTGGAATGTGTTTTCTTCTCCTTGTTTGAAATAGCAATCAGAATGCTTGAATTAAAGGATTTTTCTAAGTCCAGTCATGAGCAGACTTAAAAATCCTAGATTTAAAAAAAAAAATTATCTTTAAAAAAATTTTTTTAATTAAAAACCTTACAAAGATAGCAGGGGAAACACCTCTGGAAGAAAGAGACACAGCATTGAGCACTTAGTATGTGCCGAACACTACTAATAAATGAAAACCAAGAGGGGTCAGCAAACCCCACCATCATGGCTTATACCTAGGAAATAAGACAATTAGGTGCCAGACCCTAAAGTAAAGATAAGAGGAGTGTAAAGACTGAGAAGAGTACATCTATCCTTCCTGGGAGTGATAGAAGTGGCCCTGTAATGAGGGTGACATTCATTGGGTCTTAAAACGGCCACTTTATGGACCTCTGGCTTCAGTGAAAGTCAGTGTTACAAGAGGAAAAATGAAAAATGATTTACTTACAAATGATAAGATCTTTGAAAATTGAATTGAACCTCAGTTCCCTCATCCCAAAACTGGGAATAATACTCCCGGTCTCGTAGGGATAGAGCTTTTCAATTCTGTGAGGTTTAGGCAGCACCTACTTGAAATACAAAGTAAGCTATTTAGTATGATACACGTGCAAACACCAAAATAAAGTTTAAGAGGAAAGGGAGAAAGTGATACCTGTATGAGAAAGTGATACCTCTATGAGAACAATGACCAACTCTGAAATTACAGAGGCTTAATTAAGGTTATATAATTAAGTATCTATTGTCTTTCTTCAGGGGACCATCAAATGCTCCATGTGTAAAACTGTCTCACTAGGATTCCTAAGGCATCTTTGGAGGTAGAAGAGAAATAGAAAGGTATTGTCATTCTTCAGAAATAGGTAGAGTTTAGTCCAGCTTGAAGCTTAGAGGGACTCCTCCGCTCTACCCTGCCATCTGCAGCCAGTTTCAGTTTTAAACATTGTGATGGTGAGACCACTGCTGGGACTCACCAGCCTTCAAGCTCATCAAACTCAACAGTATCTGAAAATATACTGAGTCCTGATGGAACTGTTTACTGAGTGCCAACTGCATGTCAGGCCCAGAGATGACCTCACATAGAGCATGATGTGCTGAACTTGGCTCCTCTGCTCACCAACTTTTAGAAAGTCAGACACGTAACTAAGGAAAATTCAACATGGAAGGTGCTAGAACCAATTCCATCTGGGGCAATTGGAGATGGTGTTACCAGAGGATGCCATTTAGGTTTGCCAAGCAGAGAAAGGGGTAAGAACATGGAGGCGAAGGAATATCTTGAGCAAAGGCTCAGAGGCGTAAAGGAGCATGGGAACCTATTCAGTTTCCTGCTTGAGAAAACGAGTCGTCTGGAGTCAAGAGTGTGGAGAATGAAACTAGATATGTGGGCAAGAGCCAAGTCATACAGGGCCGCCCTGTGTGCCAGAGCAAGGAGCCTGGCATTTTTCCAGTCGCCATGGGGAGCCATTGAGAGCTTCCAGACACAGGAGCCACATCAGGAGTGACGTGGTCAGGTTCGTCTTTAAGGGTGGTCCCTCTGGGGTCCCAGGAAGGCAGACTGGCAGGGGAAAGACCCAAGGCTGGGAGGCAAGTTAGGAGGAGTTTTATTGCTATTTTTGTGTGGAACGTCTGTTCTAAAAGGAACAATAGAAGAGTAAGTCATGTGGCCTCGTGACCTACCACGTGGGCTACTGTGGGGGCTGTTTAGTGCCAGGTGAGTAGACAAACATAGGGAATCAGAACACAGTGTCTGCCAAGTGAGAGGCGAGCAGCATGGAATGGTAGTCTTGGAGGGAGAAAGACCCAACGAGCACCCCATCTTTCCAACATATCAGTTGAATGACACTGGACAACTCAGCCAGCCTTCCAGAGCCTCAGTTTCCTCTTGTGTAACATGGTAATCATAATGCCAACCTGGCCAGTTTGTTGTGAGTCATAGACGCACGCAAGGTCCCTGACAGAGCCTCAGGCCCAGAGCAGGTCCTCCACGAGTAGTAGCCGCCATTATGACAGTGGAAAAACCTTCTTTTTGCCAAGAACGCTCTCAGAAATCAGAAAGGAGTCATTGAAGACAGAGGCTTCCTCTGCTGAGCACCAGTAACCAAAGCAAACAAGAGCAGGGGGGACGAGCCCAGCCGTACTACCTATCAGGAGGCTCAGGTGTCCCTTTGATGGAAAGCAAAAATCAGCCTGAGTCAAACAAGCCTGTACACACCGATCAGAGCTGCGTGTTCTCAGCAGCTCTGGGCACATTCCCACGTAACCTGGTTTGACAAGCTGCGCTGGCCCGGTGCCCAGCTTCCAATCAGAATCTACAAGGCCCAGCGATTATCTGACAATTTCTCTCTCTGTCTAGGGGAGCAGTTGTGGCACAGAGTGGAGACCACAATATATGTGTTAAGCATGAATGTATCAGCCTTTCATGTCCTGTCTCACAAGAGGGCAAATCACTTCTTCTAGACAGCAACAGTGCCCCCATGGCCCACAGCTCTGAACATAGTTTCCACAGTCAGCACAGCTGATTTGCTACCTGGGAACAGCTCTGGTTCTAGAATCAGGATTTGCCATGGCAGACATTCCGATATTCCCACCTCAGACAGGATTGAGAGTCCTGCTCCAAATCACTCGCTTGGGAAATGAGGGCACACGCATGGATGAAGACATCTCTCAGTTCCAGCTATTAGCCCTCCCTCTCCTATCTTCTGACTCTTATCCTCTCACTAGCAAACATTCTAGAAACTTCTCATGCCCCCTTTCAGACAAAACCTCCTGCCTTCAACCACTGATTGTTGCTCTTAGTATCCCATACCCACTGTTGTTTCTCACCTGTAGTCACCTTTGAGCCTCTAAAAAGCACTTTCCACCTTCCCCAAGAAACTGAACTGTTCTCTGCAAGTCACTAGTAACCTTTCCAAATCCAGCTAGGCCTGGTCCCACTTTAGCATTTTCCACTTTGACCATCCTCTACTTCTGGAAAGCTGCCTCCCTCCATGGTTCCTACACTCCTCCCACTATCCCCCCAGTTCACACCCTTCTTCCTCTGTCCACCTCCAGGTGTTAGCTTTCTGGAGCTTTCTTCCCAGGGCCTCTTCTCTTTCCATAATCCTCTTCCTAGAAGATGCCATAGCTGTCCCCTGTTACCCCCATAAGGGGATCTCTTATCCCCATAAGGATCCAGAGTCTTCCACTCTAGCTTGACATATACTCTCCCCCACCCCACTTTCTCTCTCTCTCTCCTGAGTCCAGGACAGAAAAGCCAGCCCAGTGGTGGAACCCACACCTGCTTGTCCTACACTGGCCTCAAACACAGTTGTTCCAATCCAAACTCTCACCTTCCCCATCAAAACATGCTCATCTGCCTGCATTTGCTGCTTTGGTTGGTGGCCTCATCACCCTCTCCACCCAAGGGAAAAAGCTCGGGGATTCTCGACCCCCATTCCAACATGTCCCCATCCTTACAGTCCCAGCCCCTGGTCAAAACTGCTCAACCTCCTGTCTGGACTTTTGCCACCGCTTCATGACCAGTCTTTCTACTTGCTTCTCCTGCCATGTCAGGCTCCTCAATATTGCTGTCTTCATAAACACAGGCTATATTACCTGCCAGGGATCAAAAACCCTCAGTGCCCACCATGCCAAATCCATGGCATGGGATCCAACACTCCTCCACAAGGTAGTAAGGACAGACATTTGGGGATTGTCTATCCCACTGGGTCATCAATTTCTCAGTGGCTACAACAGTGTCTTGGGAGCTATATTATGCAGCCTGACCTGCAGTAGGTGCTCAATGCACCCTTGAAGAAATTACTGGACCTTCAGGCTATTACCACTCCTCAGCTTATCCAGCCTCGCTCTCTGAAGCCAAAAATGCTCTTCTCTAATTATTTTCGGATTACAAGCTCCTTTAGAGCAGCTATGTGAAATACACCTAAGTATCCCAAAATGTTTGGGAGTAGTGAATGCCCTATCTTAACTTTCCATAGCATTGAGCCATTTCTAACTGATTATTTATCCACATCAAACAAAAAGTCTCCTTGCTATGGATTATGGATAACAAAAATAATTTCATCAATTTTTTTAAACTTTAATTTGTGTTATCAGTCAGGGACCAACCAGAAAAACAAGAAATCACCCCATTTAATACAAAGGGAATTCAACAAAAATAATTGATTATACAGGCAACAGAGGAGCTGAGATGTTTAAGCAGATAATGGTGAGGCCACCCAGGAAGGATGAAGCTGCTAGATATTCCAAGCTGGGAGGAGAAGGGAGGACCAGGGGCCAGTCACCCAGTGGGAGCTGGAAGCTTGGCAGCGGCAGATTTACCATGAAGCTAATGAGCCTTAAGCTTGCCTTCTTGGTTCCCTTCTAAGGATCCTTCCTTCCTGGGTCCCATCTAATACCCTGGATCTAATTTTTGATTCATAATTTTGTATTCTTTTTCCTTAAAAGGGTTCCCAAAATTGTATAAGCTTTAGGTCTCACAAAACCTGGATCCACCATGAACCATGGAGGAAATATTGCCACTGCTGGCGATGTCCAAGGCTGAGAGAGATGGGGAGAAGTCCCCTGGCTTTTCCCTTCTGCCCACTTCCCAGTTTTCTGCCCGTACTTCCCACCAGCCAAACCCAGACAGAAACCAAATGGCATGGGAGCCTGGGAAACACAGCCCACAGGGTCAGCCTCCCTGTGATACAGAACAGAGCGGGCAGGGGCAAGGAGTAGATATGAGAACAAACAAACCAAGACGCATCAGCCTCACTGAATCTCCCCTTGGTGCCCACTGCCGGGGCTGAATGAACGTATACAGAGATGTAAGGGTGTTAGCAGGCAAAGGCTAACTGGCTCTCCCTCTTCCAAGATGTCCACAGGGCAGCACCATCCCACTGTACACACAACATACCTGTATCTGCCTCCCAGCCCTGCAGATTCTAAAACTCAATCTTGTCATTGCCCCAAAGGCAGTCAGACTTGGGGAGGCCAACTCACACTAACAAAGCTCATAGAGACTTGAGGCATAAACCTGAAAAACAATATGCTAATTTATAATAAATATTCCTATAGCATGGAGTTATATGCTTATGTTACCAAAATCATTTTAATCCTCTTGCTCACTAAAACATACAATTATTGAGTGCTAACTCCTTGGCGAGTACTCCCAAGCAACGTGGACACAGATGACTAACATCCAGGCCCTGCCCCCTAGGGGCCGGTAATGAATTTACAGCAACACTGGGGACAGATCCAGATTGGAAATTATGATCCTTATTGAGCATGGACCCACAGCCAGGCAAGTTAACGTGATTTAAATGTTTAATAGCACCAAGCACTGACAGATTCAGGTATCAGTCTCTACCACCTGAATCTGTCAGTGCAGGAAGACTGCAGACCTGCAGGAAGACTGTAAGTAGTTGTTTGCTTGTCAGGGTGCAGCCTCCGCTGCAGAGAGCTCAAGTGTGCCTCCCTAACTCGGGTTTTCTAAGCCCCACACTTACCACTACCTCTTCTGATGGGCACATGCATGTGATGCTACTCATTTGGTCAGAGCCAAGCCCAACAGGCCTGGGAGCACTCGCTCACACTGAGGCAGGGCTTCTGAATCATTCTTCCCCTTTGTGAATCTCAAAAAAGCTTTAGACTCTCCCTGAAATCCATTTACACACAAAATTTTGCATACACTTTCAGAGGGTTCTTGAATTCACTGCCTCCAGTTCTTTCTCTAGAGCATCATTTCTCAACCTCAGCCCTATTGACATTTTGGGGTGAATCATTCTTTGTTGTGGGGGTCTGTACCCTGCATTGTAGAATGTTTAGCTGCATCCAGGCCTCTACACAGTAGATGACAGTAGCCTACTTCTCACCAGTTGTGACAACTGAAAATGTCTCTAGACATTGCCATATGTCCTCTGGTGGGCGGAGGCAAAATTGCCCTGGTTAAAAACCAGTGCTCTAGAAATACACTGGCTACTTCTGCTTCTACCATGAGCATTGCATGGAGGGTCTGGCCCTAAGAGTAATCAGGTGACCTACCCCTGCCCTGCCTAGGCTCAAGGCTATCAAAAAGAAGAATATTTAAAAGTTTCTTCATTCTGATTTTACCAAAGTATAAAATAAATGTATGCATGTGGATCAAAACATGTGGTCAGGTGATTGATCAGGGTGGAGGAATTTTAAGCTTTTTGTTTGTTTGTTTGTTTGTTTTCATCATTAGGGAGAAGAAAAACCAACATTCCTAGAGTGTATGTGTTTACAAAACATTATGCAACTGTATCTGTTGGCCAACTAACCTGGGGTCCACCTGAAGCTGCCTGTGATCATTAACCAGAGGAGGAGCTCTGCGTGTTTCCAGTATGGCTGACATTATTGTCAGTCTCTTAGAAAGGATTAGAGACCTGCAGCCCATGCCAATTCTCAAGGCCACCTGCAGCCCTTAAAATATGGCAAAGAGGTCATCATTCCCCCCACATCCTGTAGCAAACACATTCTGAGGATTTGCTGAGGGCCAGGCACTGTGCTTTATGTACATCAAATCATTTAAACCTCACAACAAACTAGAAAAGTAGGTAGGAATGGTCCCATTTTAAAGAGAAAAGAACTGAGCATTAGAGAGGCTTAGTACATTGCTTAGAGTCACACAACCATTAAATGACAGATCTAGAACTAAAACCCAGCTCTTTTGACACTAAGGCCAGGGCTCTTTTCCTGTCTCTGGCGTTTGTTTGCTCAGTTGCAAATTTTAACCAGGATTAATCAAGATAGAAAGAAGTGGCCTCTGAGACATGCATGAAAATCAAAGCAAACAGCTCATTTCTTTCATTTGGATGAGGAAATGCATCAAAACAGATATTTGACATCAAACCAACATAACTCCTGATTGACGTGATGTTTTTAAAAATATATGAACCCATTTACAGCAGTGTTTGGCTGTCGTCTTCAAACTGCCTGAGTGTTCCCATAATACAGGCAGCTACATGCAGGGCTGAGGGAAAGGCAGAAGCCCAAGAATTCTATTTGGAGGGCTTCCTCCCCATCTCCTCACCAGTAACAAGTTGCTGGCTCTGAGCAAGAGAACACTCATTAGCCTTTAGTTACCAATATAAACTGGGGGCCTCCTCATTCTGCCCACACAACTCCAGAGGAAGTCAGACAGGGATGGAGAGACCAGATTGATGGGGCTAGTCCAAAACACAAATAATGTACTTCCTCCCAAAAATGAAAACAATACTTGAAGCCAGGGTATAATAATAGGTTTTCCCAATATGGTTGCTTTCATGAAGAGTTACAACTATGCTTTGATTACACTTCTAAGAATATCAAGTCTGGATTTCTTCCTTCCTTCTCTTTTTCTCTTGCTTTCCCTTCCTTCCTTCTTTCCTCCTCCAACAACCATATCCTGACCTCCTCCTTTGCACCAGCCCCTATGCTGGGACCTAGGGATATTGAGATGAATGGAATTCAAACCGTGTCTCTTCTTAGGGTCTAGTGGGGGATACTGGCAAACAAACAATCTCAAGAGAGTGTGATAGGCACTAGCGAATGGAGCTGTGCTATATCCCCCTCGAAAAGAGTGAAACATTCAAAGTGGTGGGGGAAATCATTCATTCACTTGAAACATTAAAGGTCAAAGTCAAAAGAAGCATCTCAGAAAATATGATGTTTGTATACAAGACTGCAAATCCAGGTCTCAAAACTTGTTAGGTAATTAATTATACCTTCAATGGTATCCTTGAATTCTGCTGGTATGAAATCTCAAGAAAAAGAGATGAGAACAAAGCTATTTCCTTTTTCCCTTAGAGAACAATGTGGGGAAATATAAGGAACATGGTTGATAAGTGCTGCTTTTCTTGTTCTTATTAAGTCTATTATTAATAATATTTTATGGTGTTCTAGTTTCCAAATTACTTTTGCATGCATTATCTAATTTTTGCCTTTCAACAACCCTATCAGGTAGGCATTATTTTCTCCGTTGTTCTGGTAAGAAAATGGAAGCTCAGAAAGGCAAGTGGCTGCTCTCTCAAGGGCCCACAGCTAACAAGAGAAGAATGAGTCTCTTAAATCCACCTCTGTCTGCCTGCAAAGCTGTATCCTTCCCTCTAGACTATGAGGCCTCTGTGCGTGCCTTGAGTCCTGGGAAACGAGTAATGTTATTCAACTACAGTCTCCCAAGCATCACACGTGGAGTGGAAGGTGTGTTCAAGAGGCTCTGGGGTGTTGGGAAGACAGTAAAGTGGGTTTTAATGGAAAAGATTGTTCTACTTATAGCGGCTCCAGAAAAAAAAAAGTGATTCACTCTTCAGGCCTGACATGTTTTAAGAGACAGACATGCCTGTAAATTTGGCCAGACTCGTGGGTGCCAGATGATAATTGACAAAGACCCTAGGGCTTGGCGATCAAGCCAGGACTTCCTCATGTTCCTCACTGGGCTCTCCAGGGGCCAAGTGCAGTGCATAATTAAGTCAGATGGCTGCAGAGGGGAAGAGATGGGTCATTTTCCCTATGGAGAGGTTTTCTTCTTGGCAAGATGCAGAATGACACACTTCAGGCAGCAGAAAGATCATTTCCATAAAAGTAGGCAGGGAAGAAGGGAAATCATGAAGTTACTGAAAGACAAACAAAGCCCAAATACCATAAACAGAGTATGGAGTTCCCAACCAGAGGCACAATTATCTCTTACCTCAAACTTGGACAGGACTCAAGTGAGCATTATAAGAGATTTTCTCATGCACATGAGTAATTGTCCCACTCATTAAAATGTTATAGATGAGCCTCACTTGGAAAGCAGCAAAGTGTGAATTCCAATTCAGGACCCGGAGGAGGCTTAAAGGAGCCCCAGGAAGTCCTGGCAGAGAGTTTTGAGGCAGCCCAGCAATCTTCTAGGAGGCAAATAATGGCCATAGTGAGAAGAAAGACCCAAATATGAACACCAGTATCACACATGCCCATAAATATAAATAAGATGATTTGTGTATAGAACAATGAGGGAAAATGCCATTTCCATCTCACTTACAGCTTAACCACTTGGGACTCTTCCTTCTTAGACTAAAGTCAGTACCTGTTAAAAAGAAAGAACCTACGGGATTGATAACAATGTAACTTAATCAAGGTTTGATTCATGTGGGATTTAATGGCATGACAAATAATCAAACTGATAATTCTTTTTTTTATTTTATTTTATATGGAACACTTCACAAATTTGTATGTCATCCTTGTGCAGGGGCCATGCTAATCTTCCCTGTATCTTTCCAATTTTAGTATATGTGCTGCCAAAGCAAGCACCAAACTGATAATTCTTAACCCACAAACTCTGAAGTGGATCTTCCCATCATAGACACGTTGATGATATTTCAAGGCTGCTGAGCCAACCAAGAAGAACACAAAAATAAGTTTTAAGTCTTAGAAGATCTAGTCCTGTACCTCAGTTGATCACATGTGAGCTGACCCTGGAATTTGAAATAATCAGATTAGGATTTTAGCTCGACATATCCTGAAGGCACTGTGACTTGGTTGACAACAGTAACATTCACCAAGATAAGGAATTCAGGAGAAAGAGTAGCATGAATAGAAGCAAACAAAAATAATGAATTTTATATAAGACCTGCTGAGCTTGAGGCACCTA
>NW_012137192.1:4891327-4893600 GCF_000956105.1 Propithecus coquereli
GACAACTAAAAATATATAGAAAAAATTAGCCAGGCATGGTGGCGCATGCCTGTAGTCCCAGCTACTCGGGAGGCTGAGGGAGAAGAATTCCTTGAGCCCAGGAGTTTGAGGTTGCTGTGAGCTAGGATGATGCCACGGTACCCTAGCCCAGGCAACACAGTGAGACTCTGTCTCAAGAAAAATAAATAAAAATAAAAAAAACTTTTGCCCACACACATAAAAAAAACTCATGTTTTTGTTGGATGTACTGAGAAAGGATGTACCCTTTTCACACAAATTTTAAGCACTGTCTTTTACCATGGCATCTCTGGTTTGTGTATCGCATGCATGTATTCATGCACCAAAAGGCAACTTAGGGCCTACCTCCTTTGTTTTCTCTTGTTTTTTTTAAATAAGCTCCATATTTAGTCTTCAAGTCTCACATATTAAAAGAAATGATGGCTACTAACAAGATGGTTTGCCCCTTGGCTTCCTTCACATGTGTGAACATCACATTTCATTGACCAGGATGAAGATGGTAGGACACAAAGCTCCCAAACAGGTGAGCTCCATGTGCACTGGTCAGTTCTCATCTCAGCACCCACCACCACAGGGCCCCAACCACCATCCCCTTTTTACCCAAAGATCAACTCCAGGGGACTGGGCAGTCTTTTCATTTGAACACTCAAAACCAGAGGACCAGATTTTATTCCCTTCTCCTACACACCTTTGTGAGGAAATCTACTTCTGAGCAATATTTCCCTGGTAATTCTAACATCACCCCCGCTAGAGGGACTACTTGCAATAACTGACTCACTACAGAAAAAAATACAAACTAAATCTCTTGCAAAACCCCCTCTACAACTATGATTGTGTCACCCAGCTTAAAATACTTCAATGTTTCCTGATTGTCTAGAAAATATGGTTCAAGGTCTTTAGCATAGCCTACAAATCCTTTTGCTGTCTAGTCCCTGCCTATTTTTCCAATGACATATTCTGCCACTTAGCCATGAGAAATCATCATGTCAATCATGCTGAACTTCTTGCAGATCCTTAAAGAAAGAAAGGCTCTCACATACTTCTGTATTCTTCTACTTGGTTTTCCTTCTTGGTAAAATGTCCCATCACCACTGCCATCTTTGCCATCTACTGCTTCTTTTCTACCTGGCAAATATCTACTCATCCTTCCAGGCTGAGCTAAACATCAGCTTAGGACATCTTTCCCAGTCATTAGAGGCAGAGTCAGTGTCTACCTGACACTTAACTGTAACACATCTCTGTACTGGATTTGGTCCACCTGTTGTAAGCACTACAAGGTCTTTAATCTTGTGTAACCACTGCCTAACAGAATGTCTGATACACTGACTATGTTACATTAGTATTGCAGACTTAGAAAGATTCTAGAAATCATGACATACAAAAAGAAGTGAAGGAGGCGGGCCTGAAGAAGACTCGAGGAAAACATAGCAGCTCTTAACAACACTAACAATAACTCACCTAGGGTACTATTTGGGTGTCTGCTATTTGTTAGGCATCATGCCAGCTACTTTAAAACATTATCATTTAATTCTCCACAAGATCCCTGTGAAAGAGACACGTTTATCATCTTCATTCCCATCTCAGAGAGGTAAAGGAAACTACTCATGACCACAGAGCTTATCAGTGGCAAAGCCAGTGTTAGATGCCAGTCTTCCTACTTTCAAAGTCCAGTCCCTTCACACTGTAGCATCCTGACCCACAGAGAAAGTAGCGGTCTTGGGATCATTGGCCTTGATCTCTTTGTTCTGCTTTGTAATTAGCTAGTTATGTGGTCTTAGACTAGTCATTTCCCTCTTTATCTGGCTCTCTTGACCTCTCCTTTCTTAAAATCCACTTACATCCCATCCATCACAAGTTTTACTTCTTCTACCTACTATGTCTCAAATATGACCACTTCTCTCCATCTGCACCACCAAAACCCTACCAAGCGACATTCATCTTTCACTTGAACTACTGCAGTAAAACCCTAACTCACCACTAGTGTCCTCACACCTGCTCTGGCCTCCCACTGAAGATTTGTGCTACAGCCAGATTTAGCCTTTAAAACACAAGCTTATCACAGCTTCCTTAGAGATCAAATCCTTAGCATGGCACACAAGGCCTCTGACCCCTACTTCAGTTTCATCCCACCTCTCTGTTCCCTAAGCTCCAGCCTTTTAGTTTTCAAACACCCAAACTCCCTCCTTCCTTGTAGCCTTTGCACATGTTGTCCCTTAGCATGAGAGGTTCTCTCCCCACCTTTGTCAACTCTTCAA
>NW_012137192.1:4893650-4896593 GCF_000956105.1 Propithecus coquereli
CAACCTCCAACTACTGGGCTCAACTCCCAAGTAGGTGGGACTACAGGCACACACCACCACGCCTGGCTAATTTTTTTCTCATTTTAGTAAAGACAAGGTCTCGCTCTTGCTCAGGCTGGTCTCAAAGTACTGACCTCAAGTGATCTTCCTACCTCTGCCTCCCAGAGTGCTAGGATTATAGGCATGAGCTACCTCACCTGGCCAATAACATGATTTCTTTACTGATAACGTGAATATACCATAATTTAACCAATCCTCCATCATTTGGTTTGTTTCTAAGTTTTTTGTTAGGATAAGTAACAAAAAAAAAATTCTCATGCTTAAATCTGGTTGCACCCCTGTACTGGTCAGACCCAGACAGGATGGCATATACAGAAGGAGTTCCATGAAAAGAGTATTTACAAAGGCATTGAGGGTTAAGGGAAACCAACAAGGATAGTGAGGGGCTATAGGGGTGGGGCCAAAAACAATGAGGAAGCCATCACTGGGCAGCCTGGAGGGGCAAAGGTGGGAGGGGAGCTACCAGAAGCCCATGAAGGTGGTAGTGAAAGAAGGGGTCATTTGAGGGGATGTGTTCTTCAGCGAGGAAGGCTGCCACTCCCAAGCTGTGGTCCAGCAGAGGAGCCAGAGAAAAAAATACCCTAACCTCTCCTGCTGCTGCTCTGACTGCCACAGCTTCCCAGTGGCTAAACCCAGCCAGTAGACAGAGGGCAAGGGGCTGGGTTGATGTCATCCACTGAGTTCAACCTCTCTACAGCTGGGTAGAGACAATGTGAGATATATCTAGAGAGAAGAACAGAGAATATCTAGCTCAACACCTTTGCTTATCCCCTTTCTAAATTAGAGACATGGAGATTGTGAAGATTTAGAACACATACCGTGTGGCCAATGTCTCTGAAGTTTCACCCTCTGAGTTCCAGCTGGGTGTAAAGCAGCCCAGCTTGTCTAAGTCTGTTTGTGCGAAGTCTAGAACTGGGTCATCCCCTCCTCCAAGCCTTATTCTGTAGAAGCCACTGAGAAGCCTTCTATCAATTGGTCCCTGAGCTGGTGCTTACCAGGGTGGCCAGTCTATTAACATACACAGGAAGTTCTGGAATTAGGCTTGCTGCCTAGGCCAATGATACAATACATCTACAGGGTGATCCCTATTAAACAATTATTAAACCTATATGATTGACCTTCTTCCCTGGTTCTCAACTTTTGTTCTTTATTCACTGTTATAGAGAAGAGCCCTGCACTTAAAACCAGCAAGTGGTCTAAGGCCTTGACACCCTGCCTAATTTTGGCCAGCACCATCTTCCTGGAGGCTGGTCCCTATTTCCTTCCCAAGTAGTTGGCCAGAGTCCTGTCCTAAAGTCAGCAAACTACCTGTAACTATAGCTGTGCTCATTCCTGAGTTGAATCACTACTTGCTGGAAATACTTCCTGTAGTGCTCTGCCACCAGGTTGAATACCCTAGGCTATTAAGTCAATCCTAGATGGAAGAAAGTGTAAAACAGTTTTAGGCACTGTGTTTTGGGTCAGCCCTACCGTATGGTTATGATTCTAACCATAACTCAACACAGTCTGAATCTTCTTCTCACCAAGGTTCCATTATGTCTTGTAGTCTATTGTGCAACAACTGGTTAAGCCCTAAGCTTTACTAACTGTGAGAAAAGACAATAAAAATCCAGGTAGTTTAGCTGCTGCCTTTCAGCAATGACATCATCTTCTTTCTATGGCCTCTGACCCTCAGGTCCAGCATTTGGGTTTAGATGTTTTGCTTAAGACAAGACACGTAATTCAGAAAATTATCTTCTCTAACGTAGAGAAATATTTCATTTTTCTTGTTGATCTATAGCAATGAACTCTTTTGCTGGGTCCTTGGCCATGAAATATGCCTCCTGTATTACTGTGGAAAGATATGCCTCGTTGAGATCTACATCCTGAGTGCCTTTGAAGTCCACAACATCAGAAGTTAATTCCAAGCAGGTCCTCTTGGTCCTTTGCATGCTTTGGTGCTTTATAAATTGCATTAAAGGTTAATTTAAGCTCTTGCAGCCCAATAGACATTGTCCTCTGTGCCTCTATTTCTTTGTCTCTTTATTTCCAATAGTACAAGCTAAAGTCCTGTCTTTGTTTTGTCAGGTGGGTCCCATTAAAATCTTGTATTAAACTTTGCCTCTTTTGAAGTCCCAGACCTCATCCATCTGTTTTGTTTTTTTAATGACTTTATTTAGAATTTTTTCAAAGTTAATGGAAATGTTTGAGGAATGGAGAGTCTGGTTAATTGATCTTTCACTTAACTGAGGGTTATTGCTAACCATTATTTTTAGATTTTTGCATTTCCTCTTATTTCAAATGCCCCTTGTATTTGTTTCAACTCTCTATTCCCCATTCTGTAAACTTCCCCCTTTCTTAAATCCTATTTTAATCCCTTATCCTGCTCCCGCACTTGGGGTTGGATACCCAGAAATCAGGCTCCAAGTGGACTGGCTAAGGGAGATAAGCTATACAAGAGATGCAGAGGAGGAAAAACCCCAGAGAAAATATATGCCCAAACCCATAAAGTCAGTCTGACAATCATGGGCTATATATAAGCATCGAATCTAAACATCTAAGAGTAGATCATTAAAACAAAATAGCAAGAATTTAAGGCTAAAGAATACTAGATCATAACAAAGGAGTTTGGAAATGAGCAAAGAGGATTCCAGAATATTGCTCCCAACAATGATGAGTGTTCAACCATCCTTACCAGGATGCTTCTCAAAACTTTTGCACAGGCCGGGTGCAGTGGCTCACGCCTGTAATCCTAGCACTCTGGGCAGATTGAGCTCAGGAGTTCGAAACCAGCCTGAGCAAGAGGAGACACCATCTCTACTAAAAATAGAAAGAAATTAATCAGACAACTAAAAATATATAGAAAAAATTAGCCAGGCATGGTGGCGCATGCCTGTAGTCCCA
>NW_012137192.1:4900628-4915225 GCF_000956105.1 Propithecus coquereli
TAAGGATAGGGACCCAGTCCCTTCTGGCTTGTAGGGGTTCAGATGAGAAGTCAGCAGTTAGTCTGATCGGCTTTCCTTTATAGGTTATTTGTTGCTTTCGTCTCGCTGCTCGAAGAATTGCTTCTTTCGTATTTACTTTGGTCAGTCTAATAACTACGTGACGTGGTGATTGCCTTTTCACGTTGAGCCTCCCGAACTCTTCAACTCTTCCTCACTCTTTCAGCCAACTCAGAGATTGCTTCCTTAGGAACACCTTCCCCAATCCCCAGATCAGACAGGCTCCATTGGCCATGCTCATTGCCCACTCTTTTCTCTATAGTACTTATCAACGTGTTGATAAATGACATTATTTCTGTGATTACTTCATCAGTATCTGTCTGTCTTCCTCACAGCCTATAACCTACAGGACAGCAGAGTCCATCCTGATTCCCAGCACATAGTATGGGGCTTGGCAAAGAGTAAGGTTTTTATAAATATTTGTAAAATGAATGTTGAAAGAATGCATGTCAGTTTTGTCATCTGAACAATGAGGGACTCGACCATGTGATCTCTAAGGTTTCTCCAGCCTTAACAGCCATCTCCTTAGGACACTAAATCACATTCCCCGTTATCCCAGGAGACCTAACCAAACTGGCAAGCAGACGGACTATAGTTCGGGAGAAGGAAGTACTTTCTAACAAGAGGAACAGCCCAGCAATGGAAGCAGTTTCCCTACAGAGTAATGAACCAACAGTTCATTGCAGAGTAATCAAGCAACACTTACTCAACCCTCTGCCAGGAGAACTATAGAAATAATTCCCATGGCAGGTGAATGAGAATAAACAACCTCAATGTCCCTTCCAATCTCTTAGAGTCTGTGATTCTGTACCTCTGTGGAATAACCAAATCCAGCTATAAATTCCAACCAAGTGATTAAATAGTAAGATCTTTTATGCTAAGATCCATACATATTGAAATAATGTTTTAACCCCAAAGAGAAGTGACACATTATATTTAGTATATATTTAGCCACCTTGGACACTTAGTGGCTTGGACACTTGGTAAAAATACAGATTACTAGGCTTCCAGTCTGGAGATTCCGATTCAGTAAGTCTCACTACTGTTCACAAGAGATCCCAGGTGATTCAGATGAGTTTAATAAACTTTTATATGAGGCAAAGAGCCCCAGACTTGGAGTTAGAGGACCTGGGTTCTAAATGGAATTGATGATGAATTAGCTGTAGGACCCTGACAAGTCATTTGATCTTTCTAAGTCCCTGGCATCATCTTGAAAAGAGGAACATTGACTTTTAAATGGCCTAATGCAGGGTTACATGGAAGCTAATGCTTAATAGTAGCATATGCTGCACTGATCCTAATCTCACTACCTCTGCAAAGGATTCTAAAGCTCTCATCTCAAAAGCTCACAATGAATCTGTTTAATGTTTGGCCTCCTTCAGGGAATGGAGGCATACTTCACTTCCCTCAAAAATGATGAGAATTTTGGCAAAGATAAACTCAGTCACCTCAGTGACCAACTGTCAAAACAAGGTTTCAGGATTTCGAAAGCTTCTCCCCACAAATGAGCCTCTTAGAACTGTTGCAGGTTTTAAAATGACATCCATCTAAGGTAAAAATCTGCCCTTCATTTTCCAATCCTTTCATTCTTATTTTGTTCAAGATTCAGTCATCTTTGGAGAAAGTATTTAAGAAGCACTATTAATGTAGGAATGTAAGAAGAATCCACCCAAATCATTTTTTGGCTTCCATCCTGAAAATTTATAGATTTGATACATATTGGGGTGTTGGCAGGGAATTAGAAGTTGGTATTTTTCTTGAAAAGCCTAGACACTGGGAATTCAAACCTACTAGTCAGGGTCCACAGTCTCATCTAGGGTTCATTCATTCTCTCACGACTTCATTGACTTTTGGACACTTTGCTTGTTTCTGCAGATGGAGAAGTAAATTCACCACGGCCGCCATCTCAAGGAACTTACACTTCTAGCACAACCTCATTCTCTGGAACAATGTACAATAACGGAAATTCCTGCATCTGCTCTTTCCAATATGATGGCCACCAGCCACATGTGACTACTGAACATTTGAAATGTGGCTGAGAGATGGAACCTTTGATTTTAATTAATTTCAAGTTAAAGTTAAATTGCCACATATGGCTGGTGGCTACCATGCAGCACAGCTCTAGAATAAGAGACAGGAAGAAGAAGAAAAAGAAAGAAGAGGAAGAGAAAGAGGAAGGGGAGGAGGGGGGAAAGGGAGCAGGGGAAGGAGGAGAAAGAAGAAATGAGGAAAGGGAGAAAAGGAGGAGGAGAAAGAGAAAGAGAGAGATAGGAGGAGAGAGAAGAGGAGGAAGAAGAGGAAGAAAAAGAGAAAGAAGAATAGAATATGGTGAGTATGATTGTAAATATATACATAATGTGCCATCGATTATAGATCATGTCATGACTAGCTTTTCATTGAAATGTTTGAGGGGTAGGGTGAAAGTGTTTAGAAAAAGCTGCAGAGTGAAGATTTCATTTGAAGGGCGAAGGGTGCTCACCAGATGGAGAGGGAGGAAGAAGCTTTTGAGGGAAGAACCACAGGTTGTACAACCCCTCAGCAGCTTAAAACCACACAACGTGTTTTTATCATGGTGGATTGGTTTGGTTGAAGCCCCAGATGCCGGGGAAGGAGGCAAAGTGAGGAGGGAAGTCTAACAATGGCCGAGGAGTGAGACTGGGGCCAAATCACAAAGGAGCCAATGTATAGATCTGAGGGATTTGGGCTTTTGTCCACAGGCAAAACTTTTCCCTTGAGTTTACTCCAAAGCTTTTAAGTGGTAGTTGATGCGCTTGTTGCTTGTTTGCTTTCCCAGGGATGGGAACAAGGGCTGGTGTTTCCATTGTCTTAAACTAACTTCCTGCTTTGGCTTCATGCAAGTACTTCTCATTGCAAAACATTCTTGGTTTCTAGTCTCACATAACCCCAGAGAAACATAAATATCAAAGTTAAGTTTGATTCAGCTGAAGTCTCTCTTTGCTTAGTCCAAACAAGTACTTCAACCCAGTCATCCAGATTAGGAGTGAACCTTGTTTTTCTGGTAGACCTGCCAGAGGGCACCAAAAAGGCTTGGCTCCAGCTGCTCAGAAATAAAGTAGTGTTCAGATATTTATGTAGAATTGAAGGAAATTTCTGCATGGTCCAGTCAAAAACAGCACAACTCTGGAATGACTTGGAAAAGTGACGGAGAAGAATAGTCAATGTTCCATGATGCATGGAAGCACCAGGAAAGCACTTGATATTCACTGTTGTATAAAGTCCCCTCCTTTTGGGTGAGCCCTGAAACATCGTTATAATTATAATGACCAAAAACACATCCCTTATTAAGCATCTACTCTGTGCCCAGGCAATTTCTGAGTACTTAGCCTGTGATATCCCATTCAGTCCTCATAATTCTTTGCAAGGTAGGTATTTTTATTCCTAGTTCACATGTAGAAAAAGTGAAGCTCAGAGATACGTATAGCGTGTTACTTCCCAGAGACACACAGCTAGTAATTGACAGTGCCGAGTTCAAACCCAGAGTAAGCTACCTGAAACACTACTGAGAGAGCACTGCCAAAGGATACTGGTGTGGCAATCAAAACAGAAGGCACTCCCACCTCCTCCTTACCCTGCCTGATGATATTGGGTAAATTCCATGATACTTCAGTCTTACTTACTTCACCTATAGCATGGGGATAATCAGACCTTCACTTCAATCTCTGAAAGGTACAGAAAAATCTTTGAAAATTTACTTTTAAGCAGTAGGTATTAGAAAGTCACTCAACCATCGAAACAACACATATTGAACACCTACAATTTTACAGAGCCAGCAGCTAGGAGCTAAGGCTATAAAAGAAATATTAAGACTTCAAGAAGCTTTACACTTAGCAGGTAAAGTTAAAAATATTTATAATATGCCATTCACCCAGACAGAAATAGTCCTCATTAACAAAGAATTCTGTAAGGGGAAGGGGAATAGGAAGCAGTTACTCAAATGGGTTTCCCACCCCAGGTACTAGGATCTTCCATGTTTTAGGCAGAGGACTATACCAAGTACAAGAACCTATCTTGAGAACTCTCCACTTAACCTTCTTGCTAAGTTAACCACATTCTTCTGTCCCTCTGTAAATCATATGGACTGACACCCAAAACATATGAACAGATACCCAGAGCAAACAGAAGGAGCATCTAGCAGAACCACTAGTCTGTTTCTGGCTCACAAGAGTCATCTGGGTTTGTATTCAAACATATTTACACCAATTGTACTTATTCTACAATTACATAATTTAAATATTATGGAATCCAATGAAATATAAATGCAATAATAGCTGCTTCTATGAAAAATAATTTGAATACCTTGAAAAGACTCAGTAAGGATGAATCACTACATAAATGCTTTGGAAATAGGTGTGGGTGAGATGACTATAAATAATTGGGGGGAAAAAACAAGGATTCTATGCCCAAATTGCTTCATAAATGTTTTTAAGTTCTCATTCCATGTTAAAGAAAGCAGAACTGGAAATTGTAAATTGTGTGTCATGGCTATGGTTTATGAAAGAAAAATGACTACAGTCTGTGAACCATATCCAAAGAAAAGCTTAGGTCTAACATCAAAAGATTGGCAAAGTCATGGGGCACCTATGTGCTCTACATCCAAACAGTGTTTATGGTATATGTGTATCATTTTTTCCCCACTTTAACCAGCTTTTCAAGACACCAACCAACTACTGGTCCCACTCACATCTGATAAGAGGTTTTCCATTGCATTACAAGAGCAGAGTTACCTTGCTTTTTTTTAAAATTATAATTTTATGAAGATGGTGAGATATTTGTTGAGCATGGTCAAGTCCATGCTCTGAAACGAGTTACATTTGGCTACTCTGTCTGTGACAGGACAAGCCAAGTCCTCACACTAAGGGGCTGAAGAAGGCCTCCATCCAGATAGGCTGCAGGGAGAGTCTCTAAGCCCAGCAGGTCCAGATCCTCCTTGGTATGACTCACACTGATTGTGTCTTTCACATCATTTGACCTGAGTTTGGATGTGTGTTTTTTATCTTTAAGATTTTCATTTCTAAACCTTCCTTTTGTATTTATGCTCTGGATCAAACGATTGACTCTTTATCAGTTGATTTCTGTGGAGGCAGCACTTCCCTCTAACTTGCTGTGAAAAATTCTAGCAGCTTGTTTTGCCCCAAAGTGGCCCCTAATGAACAATGAATTGTTTCTACTTAGCAAATACTAAACTATCCCATAGATTTGCATATCCATGTATAACTAAAGACTACTCACCGTTTACCTACTGAGCTATGAAAGATTACTAAAATTGGGTATTAATATATTAAAATCAGTTAATTAATAAATTAAATAATGAAAAATAATAAATTAAAATCAATTTACTAATATAATAAATTAACATATTAATATGTTAAAATGTACTAAATTATTTAATTCAGTAGTTTCCAAAAAAATCTGGCTGTTTCTACAAGACACAAAGCTCTTACTATGTGTATACAATCTCAAGTGGTTGGACTTCTAGCAATTTTCAGAAAAAAAAAAAATGCATTGCTCCCAGAGCTTCATCATTCCGGTCATAGGTCAACTATGGTCTTAGTTGCCTCTGCTCTTTTTTTAATTAACAGTCCTATAAAACTATGGTTAGGATTTATTTCTGCTGACTGTTTGGTTCTTCATAAACCAATTGCATTGTTACCATTGTGACCATTATCATGAAGTTTTTACTGTTGGTATGCAAAGTTTTTGAGAGCGACTGCTCTGCTTGTTAATGTCCTACCAAATATTCAAAGCTAACCTGCAGGCTACCTCCAATAAGAAACTTTCCCAAATTACTCTAAACCTGAAGTGGCCCGTCCCTCCCAGAATCCCAATAATCCCCTGGATTACTTCCATAAACGCTGCACTTTCAGACTTGCATCTTCATTGACTGCATCTGCCCTTTGGACTATAAACTTCTTGATGGCAGGGTTTGTGTGGTTTTCTTCTTCCTGTCCTCCCACTCTCGTACCCATCACTGGGCCTTGCAGTAGTAAGTGGTTCGTAAATGAATGAATATGTGAATGAATAAATGAATGGATCTGACATCACATACCAAATGGTTCTCTCCTCCTATAGCTTCATTTATGGGCCTTTATTCCTATATGAACTGGCCCTGCTAGGAGTATCCCAGGCAGGGCTTAGCAGATTAGAAGGGAGTCTCTTGCTTGCTACTGAGGCACAAAAGTGTAGCCTTGTTGCAAGGCAGAAATAGAGCACCAAAAAAAAAGCACCTTTCAGAGGGCAACCATACAATTTGTATTCCAAACTTTCCAGAGTGAAAGGTGGGTTTATTAATGATTACTCTGGGACAATAGGTGTGACCTAGGACTCTCCCAGGCAAAAAGGGATGACATATGCTCTGAAATGAGCTACACTTGGTTACTCTATGAGGGGACGAGTCAAGCCCTTAGATAGCATTTGTAAAATAGGGATGATACTACTAACCTCAGAGGTTTTCCATAAGGATGAAACATGACCAGGAAACTGAAGCACCCAGTGCAATATCTTGCATACAAATGGTATTCGGTAAATGACACCTCACTTCCCCCTTCTTAATAAAAGCACCCCTTATCTTATATATCACCTGCTATATTGATTGGCCTAGGTAATTCTCTCAAAGAATCTCTGAAGTAACCAGGGGAGAAACTGTCATCTTTTACTGAGAAGCACACTGACACTCAGAGAGGTGCAATGAGGCTTCATTAGAGCCTAGGTCATACATGATGGGGCCAGGACTTAAACACAGGCACATTTGCCTCCAAACTGCAATACTTTCTAACACAACACCCAGGCTTTGCGAGCTTCCACAGAGGGGACTTTAACTCATACCAGACATCTTGTAACATGTGGCTAAAATTATGGGACAGCAGAACAGAAGGCTATATAAGGGTAACTGGGGGTCCACACTCTTCTCAGTCCCAGAGGAGACAGAGACTAGCCTGGACACACCAGCTTCATCAGCGTCATCCTTTCCAGGAGGACAGAGTTTGCTGGCTCCATCATAATCAGTTTCACACTCCATCTCAGAGGTGGGTACATTTCAGCAGAGGATGGGAAGAAAGCTTGAGTTCACCATAATGGTCTAGACCAATTAGGAGCCCAAGATTGATCAGGGAATGGTAACGATCTGGCAGGAGGCAGTTTTCTGGTAGGTTTAACAAGCATACACACACATCAGTTATGTGTACATCCATAAGCATCCTGGCTAAAGATCAACTGCTCGCTGCTGTTACCAAACGAAACAAAACAATTAGCAAAGCCAGGCATTATCCCTTTCATGCTTCAGTTCCAAAAAACAATGGTAATTTGTGTAATTCATACATTATTCCTTTACCTTTATGTTCTCACATGAAAGTGTTGGCTGATCTTGACTCCCCTGTGAGCAATGCGAAACTTATTGAAGTCCGACCCAAGTTATCAATTAATGTTTCCTACTTCATGGAGAACATAAAAGGCTTTCAACACTAGTCCGCCTCCTCTAAACTTAAATATAACAGCACCTTTTTATCTCCTTCCTTCACATGTCCTTCCTCACTTGCAGAGCTGGCTTGTCACCCTGGGGACCAGATTCCTCCCCATGCATCTTCTTCCAGGACTGTGCTCCATCAGCCATGCCCTCTTGTCCCTGTCATCAACTCCTTCCACTCTGGGTTCTTCTCGGCCTGCAAATAAGCTCAAGTCTTGGAAATTCTTTTTTAAAAAAAAGACTCTTACTTTCCCTTTCCAATTCCCACCTTACCTCTTGGTATTTCCCTTCACCAAACATATCAAAAGTGTTATCTATACCAGCAGTCTCTGCTACCTCAATTCCCCCTAGCCCTCAGCCCCTTACAATACAACTACCCTAAAGATCCCATTTAAACATCACTGTTGGAGTCACCAACAGCTCACAATAGAAATCAATACCTTACTTGTGGCCATGAGTAAACGTGACAAACAACACACTGGCTTACTTCCTTTTCTCTTTCCCCTAGCAGCAAGCCTGGAACGCAGAGGTCATCCTTAGTGCTTTCCTATCCTCATCTCCCCCACTGCCAATCAGTCACTAAATCTTGCATAAAAAGAGCCCTAGATAGAGAATGAAGAGCACAGGTCCCAGGCTTGGTCTTGCTATCACCTTGCTTTAGGACTTTAGATCAGCCACAGCACATCTCAGCAACCTCACCTACACAACTGAGGATTAACCTAAGAGTGACTAGAGCTAGACCTTCCCTTTGGCACAGTCCACTTAAGTCACTTGCCTTCCAGGCCCCATTTGTCTATCAAGTAGCCAAGGAATGTTTAAAGTTTAGTCTCATTCTCCTCTAGACGTTGTCTTCCCAGCTCTCCCTGTAATTCTTGTTCATCATTGATAGCACCACTAAATCCATCTGTCATGCTCCCCACACCCCTGCTTCTGAATATTCCCAACTGGCAAAGGACTGAGGTTTCCATTTCAGTAAGACCTGTTTTCATTAACAATTCAATTAGCATTGCATTATTGAGCCTTTGTTCTGCTATGGATGAGCGAAATCATAACATTGAGCGGTTTTCCAAAGAAGAGACCAAAAAATGCAAAGGAAGATCTGATGACATACAGTGATGAAGAAAGCAAATAGCTTTAGAAACTACATTCAGAGAACTGGCACCAAGCTGCAGCTGAGCCAAGGTCAAGGCTCTAACCACTCACCTCCTTACCTAGCTAGAAGGAGGAGAAATGGCCAAAAAGGGAGCAGTTCCACTGAGATCAGCCTGCATCCATCATGCCAGACCATGCTTGGTGCCAGGCTGTGTGACCCAGGGAATATAAAGATGAAAAGACACAACCCTTGTTATCAAAGCCCTTGTAGCCAAGGAGCTGGCAATTCATCTTTTATTCTGAAAGATAATGAGAATTAGTGTGTTGGAGTAAAAAAGACAAGGGTTTTGGTCTTGAGCAAACTTGGTTTTGAATTCTGATAACTCCAATCATTAGTTGTGGGACCTGAGACAAGTTATTTAACCCCTCTGAGCCTCACTTTTGCCACCCGTAAAATTGGGATGATACCTTACAAGATTGCTAAGAGGGTTAGAGTTAACATTAAAAATATAATAAAATAAAATAAACCTAGAATCTGGCACACTGCTTGGCACGCAGTAAGTGCTATAAAAATGATAATACTACTACTAGTGGGGAAGTGTATTAGGTTCCAACACATGCTAGATGTATGAGATTAAACAACTCACTTTCCTCTCTGACCCTCAACATCTTTATCTTAAAAAGGAGCTAAAAGGATCCAGCTCCCAGGATTCCATATAGGCCAAATTATATAATGCTCATAAAATTATTCAATAAGTTATCAAATACACAGGCCCTACAAAATGCTATTACTAGTGACAAAAAAGATGTAGAAAATTGGAATTCCAGTCTCACAGACCCACGGATCATTTTCTCTTCTAATAAAAGTTTATTTTCATTTTTAAACAACGATTTATATGCCACTTAATATAACATAATATGTGCCAGTCACCAGCCTAAGTGCTGCGTAATGGTAATCTCTCTCAACTTCATAACAACCCTTTAAGGTTATTATTATCCCTATTTTAAGATGGCGAAACAGAGGCTTAAAGAAACTAAATCACTCACCCAAGCTTGCATCCATGGTGAACATCTTACACACTATGCTTCACTGACCACAGAATTGTTGCCAAAACCTAAGCTGCGCCTATAGTGATGTGTTTAAATTTGAGGATCTTCAAACTTCCCCTGAAGGGCCAGCTACCTATTATGTATGACTCTGCTCTAGGCCTCGGTTTCCTTCCCTATAAAATTAGGGAGAAATGCTGGATGATTCTGTGACTGGTACCATGGTCTCTGAAGATGAACTTATACAAACCAACAACATTTTCATCAGATCTTCATTATTTTAATGAAGCAGTTTGTTATACATTTCCCTGTTATCACTGTTAATTCTTACAAACTGATGGGGATAGAGAGCACTTTGACAACAGCAATGACGACTGACAGAAAAATACCACAGACACAGGCAGGGGGCATAAGTTCCTTTAATGCAGATAAAAGACACAACAATTTAGCATTATAAAGGCAGTGGAGTGATACAGGAGGCACAGCCTCATCATCCCCCCTAGATGGAAGAGCTTCCCCAGCCATTAAGTCCCCATAAAGCTGCCTGCTGTTGACAATATTACTTGACTGAGACATCCTTCAAGAAGTCCCCAACACTATTCCTATATTGAGGTTGAAATCCACTTTGGCCCCCTCTACTGTTCTGAGGACTCTGGTTCCACGTCTACCTACCCACCATGTGTAGGGATTCTCTACGCTTACCGCAAGCCTGGAAGAGAGAAGGGTCTATTTCCAGGTGCATCATTCTTTCCTGAGGCAAGTAGGGAACGAGTCCTATTTTGCAGCTAAGGAAATTGAGCGTCTTCAAAATGGAGTAACCAGGAAGACAGATCAGTCAGGTATGGTTGGAAAGTATAGTCCAGGTCCCCCAATAGGTCAGGACCAAATCCTGCCTGCACAATGGCTAAGTGTAAGAACTTACAAAGGTAACTGGTGATGGTTACTTCCATAAACCTGGGTTCTTACTTGCAAAATGTGAAGAATATTGCCCTCCTCCCAGGGCTGCTGTGAAGGCTAAGATAGTGCCTAGCACATAGTAAGCCCCCAAAGAAATATTTCCCTCCTCATTCCTTTCCCCAAATCATGTTATTTGGAGAACAGTTGAAGGAGTATTAGGGCTTTTTCTTTGGGAAAAATGAAGCCTGAGAGAAGAGCAGAAAGATGGCGAGCAGAAGAGAGGAGAGACTCAAGAATTGTCTCTTGGTGGTCCTCAAAGACAGAACTAAAATTGGATAGATAGAAGCTCAGAGTTAGGGAATGAGAAGAAGGATGGGGGTGGTATAAAGTTTGGTTCATCATAGCAGGGAACTTTCTAGTATTTGGCTGCTCTGAAAGTTTTCTGAGGAAACCATTTTTCATCTACAAGTTATGACCTTATGAATAATTCTGTTCAATGAGACTGACAATCTCTTTCCCAAATCCCGCACAAAAGATCATGCTAATTAAAGGGCACGGTTTTACCTTTCAAGACTGAGATTCCCAGGAGTCAGTCTACAGTCACCTTTTTATCCCCCAGACTAGCACATCATTTGGTGCTTATTAAATGATGAATGAATGAATGAAGCAAATGACTAAATGAATGGTAACTAGTTTCTATCACTTGTGATACATGTTCCATGCATGCTGTTTCTATTTTCATCTTTCAACTACAAGCTTCCTTGGCAAAGATGCCAGTCACCTCCCAAAATCTGTTGTCCTCCCCCTCCTTAGTAACAAACCCCCAAATTCCTGAATTTATATGGAGCAAGCACATGAATAGTTAAAGGACTACGTTTCCCAGCCTCCCTTAAAGGGGTATGACCTTGTGACTAAAGCTGACCAATGAGATTTAAGTACTATGTGGCCCTCCAGAAGTTTCCTTAAAAGCTAGTCCTTTTGTCTTCCCTACTTCCAGCTGTCTGGAATGTAACAGGTGGAGCTCCAGCCACCATCTTGGACCGTGAGTGAAAGGGCCAGACCCTAGAGATGGAAATGCTGCAAACTGGAAGGAGTTGGAGTCCCTGCTGACCAGCAGCACTAAACAACCTATTCCCAGACTCCAGTTTATGTGAGAAAATAACCCTTTGGATGTTTATGTTATTTTAGTAGGGACTCTGCTAATCCTAAGGGATTCTGCTCCTAAAACCTATTTTGTTTTTCTCTGATTGTAACAACTAAATCTCCAGTGACTCACGGTGCTGTCCCTAACATGTAAGTCTGGACACACAGACAACCTCCCCTGAATAATTAATAGCTGGATATATTAATCACAAAGTTGATGCTTTTTGCAAGGCTGCCTTTTGACTTTTATGACTTTGTAAAATATTTTTTCTCTAACAAAACCTACCCATTAACCCTCCTGTGACCCCTGTTCAAGGGCTGCTGTGTATTTGCAGGACACAGCTCGGCGTTGTGTCTGCCATTCTGCCTGGTGCTGCCTCTCCCTGCTCTATTTACCCACTCCTTCTGGTTGGAAAATCTCACCAATACCAGTTCACACTTGCTCTTGATTCCAGAGCCCAAAAATGCTACAGTTCTTGGATGGAGAGTCATCATGACAGTGACTCACCCCAAACTCGAAAGTGAACTTCCACTGCCACAGGACCAAACTTGATGGGAATTTGGGGTGTTTGCCTGACATACCAACCCCAGGAACGTGACTTTTTACTCAAGCCTAGTCACTCATATCACACATAAGACACCAAAATAATTTTGTTATGTTCCCAGCTACTTATGGTGAGGCATAACAGTGACATTTCAGAAAATGCCTGTCCCGCATGTTGGTGCTAACTTTTGTTTTTAAATTGAAGTGGCAGAAGACAATTCACATGCAGTGCATCTCACATGCCACCTGATTTTTGAGTGTGATTTTTCCTTTGAGTAGAAATCCATACAAGTTTTCCTTTACTTCCTAAAAATCAGAAAACTATGTCTCACTCAGGAAACCTCTGAAGAGCAATTCTGGCTCCAGTTCCCACATTCCATCTGGTATGTGTGGCCTGTCTGGAAGCCTCTCTCAACTCTGTCCCCACGTCACATTCAGCCCCTCCAACGCCTCACACCCAACCTGTAAGAGCCCTGAGAGGTAGAACACACCTTTTTCCATCTCTGTGATGTGTGCATAGTAGGATTTCAGCTCACCTTAATTAATCTATTTGAGTAATTCACGTTCTTTACTTTAAAAAAGTACTATAATTAGGTTAATACCACCAAAAGATTAACCCAATATAAGATATAGATTATCACATGTATATAAATATAAAATTAATCTACAGTACTAGGAAATCTCTGATATAAAAGCTTCCAGAAAAATCCCACCTCATTTTAAGAAAGAATGATACACACGCATACACTCACTGTCTCACATATAAACACACACAAGGAAATGCATCTGTAGATTTCATTTAGTCTTTTTCTTTTCTTTTTAAATTTCCCTTTCACCTCACTTGTGCTTCTTTAATTCTTATCACTAGCCCTGTCAGGGGTGCCCATAAGCTACAGTGAGATAAACAAGAATGAGCCCTCTTCAGACCCCTCTCCTGGGAAAGGCAGCACACGCTCAGGGCACCAGGATAAGGGACTACACATGCTGGTTGAGTCACTCTCAGTTCAGGCTCCCTCCTTACAAGTTGATGAAGGAGGCTTTTATTACTGAAGGACTTTTAAAAACAAAAGGGGAACTCAAGAGAAAGGAACCCCATCCTATAAAATGAATTGTGTACAGTTTATTATGTCCTGAAGCATAAATACTAAAAAACAAGCTGCAAATAATTTACCAGCCAAGCCACACTGTGGCTCTAGTATGAACTACCCATCCCTCCTTACCAGAAAACTTAGGAAGCCCTTAGAAAGCCTTGGTTTTGATCCTCCGCTTCTATTGAGTTTGGCTTCCCATCCACTGACCTTCCTTGCCACCCCATGCTGGTATGCTTCCAGGGAGTTTGCCTCCTTACAGGAGTGCTGAGGGAAGTGTCACAGAAAAGTCTGCATCTCCTGTCTGCATTTGTTTGTGGTTAAGACTCTTTTAAAAATAAAAAACTCAGTTATTCAGCCATGGCATTTTCTGAGTTCTTCTATATTATCCCCTCCCTGCATCACAGCCTGGAAATTTTTCCAGGCGGTAAACTGGGGACATTCATAGGGCTCACCTCATTTGTTTCCTATCTCTTAGTGATCAAAGATACTTCATTGCCTGATTCCCAGTGTCAGAAAATTGCTGTTTCATATATTTTGTCTGGTTTTGGGGGTTATTTTAGGCAGGAGGATAAATCCAATCCCTTTAGTCCATGTTGTAATAAAGCAAAAGGCCTGTGTTCACTTTTAAAACTAAATCCCAAGCAAGATAAAACAAAATAAAACAAACTATACATTAGACAGATAGATCTGAAATCAGATAAACTTGCCAAAATATCTGTAGAACATATTTTGGTATTAATCTGGGGGTATAATTACTAGGTTACTTTTTTGCTTGACACCAACTTCCTCTTTAAATACAACAAAGCATCAATTGTTTAACAAAGTAAATCATCCTTAAGTCTGTTCTCTTTTCCTTGAAGGCCAATACCCAACCATTTTTCCAACTTAAGAAAGTCACGCACATCCTCATCATGTCCAAATGTAATAGCATCCACTGTGAGTGATCGTCTAGCCTATTCTTCATCCTCCTCCTCATTCTTCCAGTTGCTTTTCATGCTTCTCACGGATGTTCTGCTTACTTGGCAGAGAATAATCACCTCTAAGACTATTTGTAAAAGTGAGTTTTGAGCTTCTTGGTTTTTATTTTTGTTTGTTTTTTTTTTTTATTTCAGCATATTATGGGGGTACAGATGTTTAGGTTATGTATGTTGCCCATGTCCCCCCTCCCCCCCTAAGTCCAAGTTTCAAATATGTCCATCCTTCGGGTGGTGCGCATTGCACTCTTTGTGTATGCAAATACCCGTCC
>NW_012137192.1:4918348-4997057 GCF_000956105.1 Propithecus coquereli
TAATTCACCATGACCAGGTGGGCTTTATTCCAGGGATGCAAGGCTGGTTTAACATACGCAAATCTATAAATGCAATTCGCCACATAAATAAAGGCAAGAACAAAGACCATATGATTCTTTCGATAGATGCAGAGAAAAGAGATTTAACAAGGTGACCAATTACCCCGGTTTGCCTGCGACTGAAGGGGTTCCCAGGACTCAGGATTTTTAGTTTTAAAACCAGACAGTCCCATGCAAACTAGGATAAGTTGATCACCGTAGAGCTTCCTGGTTGAATGCCATGTCACTTCTGATTCACCTTAACAATTATCCCCAGCTATAGAAGAAAGATGATCAATGCAAAAAATTAATCACAATCATATTCAAAAGTAAATATTCCCAATCACTGATTTCTCTAAGTATTGATCATTTGAATGCATAGTAAGGCAGTTTGGCAAACTTTTTAGAGACCTTTAGACATTTTTACCTGTTTCTCAAAATATTTCACAGTTTTGAAAATTTTTCCCTGCTTCATTTATTACTATTTTATTTTCAAGCATTACTCCTTTTCTTTCATGATTTTAAGAGAGAAATTTTGGAGCCACTTTATTGGCCAATGTGATAAAACACCTAAAAAATTATTGTCTGAGTTATAAACATTTTTTTATACCAAAAATGTCATAAATCCATTTTGTAGAAAAATACCAACATGTACATACATGTCAGTTAGAAAAATACTAACATATAAATGTATATATTATATCCAGGTATAGACACATTAATGATCATTTCTACCTTCACAAACTACAAGGAAATAAATCAAATGTCAGCGGTGTTTATTTCTGAGCAAGCAGGATGTGAGATTGTTTAGTTGTTTGTATTTCTAATCTTTGTATAGTAAGTATGAATAAAGACAAAGAGCGATAAAAGAAAAAGATCTAGAATTCAGAATTTTGTGAATTTGGAAATTCATTTTCCCTCTTAAAATTTTTATAATTCTTTCTCATTCATTCAATTATGCTTACCCTTTTACTTGGCTATGATTTTATTCTTGTGGACAATGTAAAGGATATTTAACTTATTTCAACTAACCCCCTATTCTTACCACTTAAGTTCTTCCAACTAATCCTCTACTACTGGTTACTTAATTTTTTTAATGAATCACCTATTACCTGACAGACAGCTATTTCAGCCTTTCTTTGTCACAAATAAGGAAGCACAGGAAGTCCAAAATCACCCTCATAGTGTACCAATGTTAGACTTATTTGAAAAAATGGTGATGGTAAAATTTTCCTTTTTTACCAAATCATTGTTCTAGCCACTCACTGTGCTGGCCAACACATTACTTTGGCCAAAACATTTCCAGCCATATCACCTGGAATCCCGACATATAACTTTCACATTCATTTTGGTTGAGGAGGAACACAGAGACCAGGATAAAAGAATTAGAATGGGGAAAGAAAGAAGAAACATGTTGAGACTATTGTCACTCTCAAGCTGTCTTAATTTCCTGAGCATATTCTTGAGGATGCTGTCACAGGGATGTCTCCACAACTTTGTTCTCCTCCTCTCCCTCTCCTCCCCCTTTCCAGACAACATCCCAGAATAAATGACCACCATTATGTCCTCCAAAACCCTACAAACTTAGAACATTTACTTCTCATTTTTATGTTAAAGTTCATATATTCCAAACATTCTCCTTCATATTGTAGTGCCTGTTCTATCAGTTATAAAGTTTTCAGCTGCCTGTTACCCTAACTCGAACTGGCCAAAGGAATATGGAAATTGGTTATTTCACTTAAGAAAGTCCAAAGGTCAAGCAGGGTTCTCTGAGTTCCTTGATTCCAGGAAATGCCGAAGTGATCAAGAACTGAGATTCCTTCCAGCTTCCCACTCTGCAGCCTCAGTGCATCAGCTTTGTGCTCAGACTGCCATTTGCACAGTTGGAAAATGGCTCCAACAGCAGTCAGGGAAACACATTTCCATGTTCACCCCCAAGCAAAGACAGAAGGAAGTTGCTCTCACAACTTTCTCTCTGAAAATGGAACATAAGTCTTCCATTTAGTCTGGTTTGACCAATTTAAGATACACATTCTACCCAGAACCAAAAACAGTTGCCCAGAAAATGCTGTGTGCTGATGGGCTTAGAGTCAGAGTACTGGGAAGGTGGTATCTGAATAAAATCAGGGTTCTCTTAGGAAAGAGCAGAAGGGAAGGTCTGCTGAGTACAGAACCACCAGGTCCAATATACCCATGCTGCAGTTTCCTCATATGACACCTTCATTCCATGTTGATTAAATTACTCAGCTACCTGCTCCCTGTTCACCTCTCTGGGTTTTGTTGTTGAATTATAGTATGGTGGTGAACAGTTCTAGAGTCCCAAGGCCATGGCTCACCCCCCAATTCCACCACATTCTTCCTTTGTGAAGAAGCTTTATAAGCTTCAGTACATTATTTAATCTTTCCATGCTTATCTCCACAACTGTAAAATGGAGTAGTCATAATACCTACTTCACGGGGCTGTTACAGTGATTCTGTAAGAGAGTCTATAAAGTACCCAACATACAGCTATGGTTAAGTAAATGTTAGTTTTTCTTATTATTATTATTAAGTTAATTGAACATAAAAAAGTGATTGATCTTTCCAGTGATTCTGAGAGCGTGGTGTCCCCGACCAGTAAGCATCAGCATCACCTCGGCACTTACTAGAAATGCAAATGTTAGGGCCCTACAGCAGACCAACTGAATCTGAAACTCTAGATGTGGAGTCCAGCAATCTGGGTTTTAACGAGCCTTCTCAGTGATCCTGAAGCACACTCGGGTTTGAGAACCAAGGCTCTGTACCAATTCTACCCCCATCCAAACCGCACCAGCCACCATTCCAAGAAAATGCTTCACAATCATTAGCCAAGACACCTTCGCTCTAGTTCTTCCCTCTGCTTCAGGTGCTCCCTACACTATATTCCTATTTTCAAGGCTCGACCCAAATGCCACTTTACACCACTGTCCCTTCTACCTGGGATGTTCTTCCCCTAAATCTTCTTTGCAGGGTTGGGTCCTTCTCATTTCCAAGGTCTCAGATCAAATGACACCCCTTCATAGACACTTTCCCAGGCCACCAAGTGTAAAATAGCCCAAGTCTTTCTCTGTCATATTGTGTTGATTTATTCTTTCTTACTACAGCACTTGTCACTATCTACACATTTGTTATTTTATTTGTTTATTCATTGACTGCCCGTCTCCACCCACTAAAATATCAGAGCCACAAATTCAAGGACTTGGTCTATTCACCACTATTTAAATCCTTAGCACCTAGAATAGTGCCTGGAAAATAGTGGGCACTCAATAAATATTTGTTGCATGAATGAATATATGAGAGGACAGTAAGCTTTTTGTAATGCCAACATAAAGGCTGACTAATCTATAACATGCTTCTCACATGATACAAGTCATCACATTATAAACCTAATAAGTAGACTCAGAAGTCTTTATTCTGATGTCATAAGCAGGTAGGAAACCAGCCAGACGGTTGTGTTCACTCTTATTTGTAAGGTATTCAAGCATTTCCCTATGGTTTTGGAGATTTGTTTAATTGTCCTGACAACTCAAAGAGCTCTTCTGCCTCCATGTTAAGCCCCATATCCTGACATCCTGATGTTTCTGGAGATGGAGAGCAATCTGTCAATTTCTGCTTCATAATAATTCCTTATGGATGTAAAGTGAATAATGAAGTCAATCCTTAGCTTTCTCTTTTCAAGGTGAGTGACTCCAACTCCCTTCAGTGCTCCTCCTAGGACACATTTTAAAATGTCTGCTGCTTTTTTGTGGAGCCCCACCAGATTTTCCCGTCACTTATAAAATGAGGATATTCAAACTGGGAGCAATGATAAGAAAGATTCAGAACATTTCTTTCTCATTAAATTAGAGATGCGTGTGAACTCTGTGCTGCAGTGACAAGAGCTGTAATATTCCCACATAGGTGCAACTCCCCACATAGCCATCAATGAGCCGTGTGCTTTAAATAAGCTGTTTATCCTTTTTCATCCTCACTTTGATCCCTATAAAATGAGAGTTCCTACTCTTCAAGATTTTTGTGACAATCGCATGAGAAAACATATATGAAAGTGTGCAAAATGTAAAGTGTTTTCCAAGCATAAGTAAGTCTTTAAAAAGAGAGTGCTTTTCATCTCTCTTTAAAAAGCCAATGGATGCAAAGGTCACTATTAATTGGTTCTATCTTGTACAAAGAAAGAAAAGGTACCAGGTCTAAGAGAGAACACTAACCCATCCCCGTTAGCTCTTTCAAGGTCCCACTTACGATAAAAGCAATGCGCACGCTCATGGTTTCCTTCAGTTCACTGTCAGGACACTGCATGCTATTTGTTGACCTTCCTGGGAACATGGCCACATCTGATTTCCTGGGAAGACTTCTCTGGTATATCAAGGGGAATCAGAATAAATAGTTTTATTTGTAAACAGTATACTCTCCTGTTAAGAAAAGAGGTTCTCCTTCATGATAAATTTGGTAGCCATGAGAATGCACTAACCACAGGGAACAGAATTGACCCAGGGCCCCAGGCCCAAGGGCTTCAGCTCCAAAACCCATCACTTCTTGGTGCTGAGGCTATGCCTCCATGGGCTCCTCCCAGCCATGACCGAGCTAGGCAGGGATCCCTTGGCCACCCACTCCTGAAAGATGTGGAATGCTGGACTCCACTATTAGTTGACATTGGTCCAAGGTTGTGTCCTCTTGCCAAACCTTCCTTGGATTGCACCACCATCTGAGATCCTTCCACCCAACTTTCCTACCTGTCTCCACTCAGGTTATCCCTCCCCTACTGTCTGACAGCTCTAGCCTTCTCCAGCCTCGACCCCATCATCTCTCTCAACTATTTCCCCTAATAAAATCCTTGGCATCTCTTTCTTGGAGGACCTAAATTAACATTGTAAATAAAGCAAAGAAGAAAACACCCACTTTTCAAAGAATTTTTGTATCTACAGTCACATCTATCCCTTATGAATATACAATAAATTATACAAAAGGGAAATTATAGTCCCCACTGTTTGGATGAGGAAATAGGTTGAGTGACTTGGCCAAGATCTATTATCTCATTATTTTAATAACTTCTCCATTTTCTTGTCTTCTCTGCTCAGTATTCAGGGAAAAAACATTTGAATTTGCTTTCACTTTTTATTATATTTCTATTATGAAAAACAATAATGACATCTACAATTTATTAAGCAGGCACTGTGTAAGGGCTTTGCATATATTCAATTTTTCATTTAATCTTCAGAACAACTCAGGAAGATATGTACTACCGCCTTTTGCCTGTGAGGAAACAGCTTCGGGAAGTTAAATAATGTGTCCAAAGTCACTCACTTACTAGTAATGGAGCCAGGACCAGCACTCTGACTCCTAATCTAGTACAAATGACACTAATAATAATAATAACTCAGATCTGTGGAGCAGTTTCCTAAGCACTTCCATATGCATTAGGAAAGGGCATGGGTGTCCACCAGTGACTGCCCCTACAGGAGTTTGCAGAGACCAGAACTGGGGAAAGGAGCAGGACTGATAGGAGCTGACAAGACACAGGCAAGGATGAGAATGAATCATCATCTCCCAACGGCTTTATCTCAATTTACAGAAGAGTCGCTTATACTCTGAGGCCTTTATATCAAAGAAAGCATGAAAAAAAAAAGTAAGTTTTATTTAAGAGATTGCCAACAAATACTTTCCCAAGTAATACCCCTAGAATTATTAGGAGACAAAACCCAGCTCCCTACCACCTAGCAGCCATGGAAATGAGGAAGAAAGCATTTTGCACTTAACGCTCTCCCTGACCCAATTCTTAGCCACCTCCTCAGCTTCACGTCCCCTGACACTGTCTCACCTTCTGCTTCAACACAACAGCACCTGTACCATGCTGCTGTACTTGGATCATGCAGTTCATTGTCTAGTTCACCCTCCTCCCTTCCTCTGGCTAACTCATTCCTCAACAATTCAGCTGAGCCCCCATATACTTCAGGAAATCTCACTTAACACCCAGACTAAGAACACCCAGAGGACCCATCTCTGGGCCCCACTAATCCCTGTGTTTAGCTCCCCTTATTGTGTTGAGAGGCACAGACAGAATCATCCCCTTAAAACATCAGCCATACCACACCACTGCACCCCACAGGATGCTTGAAGAGGCATCTTATAGCAGGTAAGAGATCTAGGCTCTGGGTTCTGGCCTTGAAGGCCCTAAATTACCTAGCCCCTGACCTTCTCTCCAAACTCCCCCTTTTACCCTTGCTGACTATCCTATTTCTGTTCAGATTCATTCGCATGCCAAACCCTTTCACATCCCAACTTATTTATTTCCTCAGCTCTTAGCAAAGTTATTCCTTTTGAATCTCTAGTCTTTGCCTGAATGTTGCCTTCTTAAAGATGCCTTCCAGCACCACCTCTAGAACTATCATTATTCTATTTCCTTGTCCTTTTCTTTTTTTAAATTTTTTTACATTTTTATTTACTTATTTATTTATTTTTTGAGAGACAGCATCTCTCTATGTTCCCCAGGCTGGTCTCAAACTCCTGGGCTCAGTGGATGTCACCTCAGTCTCCCAAGTAGCTGGGACGACAGTTGTGTACCACCACACCCAGCTCCTAGTCCTTCTCTTCGTTGCAGTCTCAGAATTTTATAATTAACATATTTATTTGTTTTTTTGTTATTTAAATCTTTAATCTGGTAGGAAACACATCCTCAACTCCTCATGCTACTTGAGAGCAAGGATCCAGGCTTATTCAATTGAATCCCTCCAGGATGACTGGTGCACCAGTGTGTCCTCAAATTTGCTGAATAAATGAATGAATATGTGAAGTTCAGGATGGATACTGAAAGAGAGGGAGTAACAGAATAG
This sequence comes from Propithecus coquereli, assembly GCF_000956105.1. NCBI lineage: Eukaryota > Metazoa > Chordata > Mammalia > Primates > Indriidae > Propithecus > Propithecus coquereli. The sequence continues at coordinate 4,925,233 of NW_012137192.1, forward strand.
CACAGATTTGTGGAAATTAAATATTACTGTTAGTTTCCATAATGACTTGTGCTGAGGGAACTCTGAATGTGTTATAAATATTAATTTGAGCTCTATTCATAGGAAGAACTCATTATCTCTAACTTACAAGCAAAGAAAGTTAAGCCAAGTGAAGTGACTTTTCCAAAAGTAATATAATGAGTTAAATAGGGAGCTTGGTCTTGACTCTGAAGAGCTTTATTTTATACCCTATCCTGTTCCCAAAGGATTTGAGGTGGCTTTGAAAGATATAGACAGTTACACAATCTAGAGTGTCCACAAAAACAAAACAAGCCAGTTGCTCAGGAGAGGCACCGCTATTCCTGGTACAAGGTCTGAAAGAAACTTCTCCCTTGGGTCCTCACAAAGGGTAGCAAACCACATCCTCAGCCATATCCTCCAGGATGCGCAACAGTGGGGCTCACAGGGTTGTTTGCTAACATTCCGCAGCGTGGGCTGATGGCACATGGCCAATGCTTAGATCCATGGAGCAATTCTCCAAGGAGCTAAGTCAAGACAGCCCAGGTGTGCAGTTCTCTGACGATCTGTCTTAATCCAAAAGGAACATCTGGAGATTCTGGAGGAAGCATTTAACAGCACACCCTTCATGCTGGGCTCTGTGAAGTTTATTTCTCATACTAAAATTTCTAATAAGTATTAAGTAATAGTGAATTGAAAGGGACAAGCATCCGGAATGCAATCTCTCAGGAAAGTTCCATATCATTTTTCAGTGAGATGACCGGGGAGAGGATATATTAGCTAGTGTATAGGTTCTACTGCTATAACAGAGAGGCCCCAAACTACAGTAGACTGGATAAAACTAAAGTTTATTTCTCTCTCATGTAACAGGCCAAGTGTAGGAGAATCATCAAAGGCAGGTGGGTAGCTCAACTCTACAAGGTCATCTAGAGACCCACGCTGGTAGTATGCCTCTGTCATCCTCAACATGCACCTTCCTCTGAGTCTGAGGCAGTTTCTCAGGTTGTCACCATTTTAAGGTCAACAGAAAGAAATAGAGTGAAAGGCCAACAACTTCCTTATAAAAATGTGATCTAAAAGTTGCACATGTCAATTCTGTTTGCATCTCATTGACCAAAATTTAGAGATGTGGCCAGACCTAGCTTTAAAGAAGACTGGGAAATGGAATCTCTACCTGGGCAGCCTCATGTCCACCATCCATATAACTCAAGGAAGTTATGTTACTGCTAGGAAGAAAGGGAGAGTGGATAAGGCAGACCATAAGGATCTGCCACTGGGAATTGACATCTGCTTAAAGAGAATTGTCCCTGGAGCAAAAGCCACCCCACTGCTAGCCAGAGGGAAGTAAAGGCAAATGCCTTTACAGGCTCAAGTTTTCTACATTCACATGTTCTGTCCAGTGCACAGGCAAGAAGGATCAAGACCCCAAAATTCTTTTTTTTTTTTTTTTCATTTCAGGGTATTGTGAGGATACAAAGATTATGGTTACACTTTATGTCTTTGCCTCACCCAAATGCGGGTTAAAGGCATGCCCTTCCCCCCTACAGTGTTCCCTGCGTCCTTTAGTTGTGGATTTACCCCCCCAATACCCTTAATCCCTGGAGAGTATTTCTGCCATGTGATCACCCTAGTGTTGATCAGTTAGTACCAATTTGATGGCGAATACAAGTGGAGCCCATTCTTCTGCTCTTGTGGTACCTCACTTTGGATAATGGGCTTAAGTTTAATCCAGGAAGGTATAAGAGGTTCTAGATCACTGTCGTTTCTTATGATTGAGTAATATTCCATTGTAAACATATACCAAATTTTAATAATCCACTCATGGATTGACAGGCACTTGGGTTGTGACACTGTTGGTGGGACTGCAAATTAGTGCAACCTCTGTGGAAAAGAATTTGAAGATACCTCAGAGGGCTAAAAATAGAAATACCATTCGATCCAGCAATAGCACTATTAGGCATCTACCCAAAAGAACACAAAACATTCTATGATAAAGACATCTGCCCCCGAATGTTTATGGCAGCACAATTCACTATTGCAAGGATGTGAAAAGACCCCAAAGTTCTACACCACATGTATGGCTATGCTCATTTTAAGTTGTTGTTTTCAAATGTCAATGATGACTATGAAAGAATCAACAGAGCCTGTGTATAATACCAGATATTAAGAAATGTCAGTTCTCTGTGAACTCTCCAGATAAACTAATTGTAAAATAAATATACGAAGGTAAATGAGTAAGGTCACAGATACATAGGATTCTTAACTCTAAGCTAGGTCCACATTGGAAGTGCCTTTACCAAACTTTAAGAAACTCATTTTGGAACAGATGATTTAGGCTCTTCTTTCTAGCTGCCATTAGATGATAGCATTGATTTGTCTGTTGAGGTACTCTTATTTTGAAACAAAAATCATAGGGCAGCATATTGTTTACTCTGTCTAGTGGGGTAGAAAGCATAGACCCATCTTCTCTGAATGGGATGTCACATTATTACCATACTCATTTATAAAAATGGGGCACCAGGCTACATCACTTATGCCACTGGAAATCATCTCCTCCCTCAAGAGACTTCTCCTATTTTCTGCTGACTTCCATGGCAGCATTAAGGTTTAGATTCTATGTGAACATTAGTCTATATGGGATATAGATTTTCTCCCCTAAGCAATTTCTGTCCGTGGTGTCAAAGTTTAAGAAAAAGTCAATAAAAGCTACAACTCTTGGTTTGCTCTTTTTAATTTTCTCTACAAGGTGGTAAAGAATATAACAATGGCCAACAATATTTAAGGCTGGCCTACTCCTCATGTAAGAGATGTGGTCTAAGAAATCCACATGGGTACTTTGTCAGAAGCAAACAGATACTTAGCTGAGTCTTTGTGTACTGATCACCAACTGTATAACTTGAGTTCTCTGAATTAAGCTCCATGTAGGTTACTTATTAAATTTAAGATATAAAAATGATGTGCTAACATGAAGCTTATATATTATTAAAAGTTATGCTAGTAATTGTTTAAAACTTAAAGCAACAAAACATTTTCTTTTTTTTTTTTATTTCAGCATATTATGGGGGTACAGATGTTTAGGTTACGTATGTTGCCCTTGCCCCCCCTTCCCCCCCTAAGTCCGAGTTTCAAATATGTCCATTCTTCGGGTGGTGCGTATTGCACTTTTTGTGAATGCATATATCCGTCCCCTCCTCCCTCCTCCCCCCTACTCCCTCCCCCCTGCCTAACATCCAATAGATGTTATTCTTATATGTGCACTTATGTGTTGATCAAAACAAAACATTTTCTTAAGGATCATTTTATCACTGACATTACTGAGAATCAGCAGTGCATGGGGATAACAGAAAGCAGACTTACTTTTAGTCATTTTGGTTATTGTTTGTAAATCCTCTACAGACCACACACCCCATCCTCACCAGCACCTGAGGCCAACTCCTCCTACCAGCACCACCTCCCACCCTTGGTAAATCACTGTTAAAGGCTACTTTCCATCTTCCTGTCCTGTTAGGCTCACTATCTATTACTCCAGCTCTTTCCTACTCCTCCTCAAGCAGGTACAAATCTCCAAATAATAAGGAAACCAGTTCTTCTCCAACATGGAGCCCTAGAAAGACCTTTCTGCTTTAGAAGAAAAAAATAACCCCCAGCCTCAGCCTTCTCAAAGACCTACCACTAGAAAAAGCTGTCTCGCTGTAGCCACTACAGTGAAAAATTCTCACTGTTCTGCTACTTAATTGTTCCATGCCCTCTTACCTGTGACAAGCATAGCTAGGATAATCTGGAAAACTGGTAAGGTCATTACATTCATTGTTTGTATAGTATAAAACAAAATCATCATTAATGTCTTTTGCTAATTACTGAACAGTATCCCAGAATCCATCTAAAAATATAGCCTAACATAAAACACTAAATGGACTACGAATTGAAAGTGAGATGGAAAAGGTAGGAATAAAAAGAGATTTAGAACAATTCAGATTACTCAAGAGGATTTTGTGAGAAAAAAATAACTTTTCTTAAATTATTTTTGTATATTATATGGTGTCATGTATGTATATTATATTATTGTATATGTTAGAGAAAATTCCTAGTATTTATATGATCTCAATAACTATTTCACAAATGAATGAATCTGTAAAGTAACTATTACTTATACTGAGTCAGAATATTTTATCATCTGTAATTCTTTCTCCTAAAATGATTCACCTAAATTGCAGCAAAATTATAATATTTGCCCTTAGGGAAATTTAATCTCTTGACGATCTTCTTTACTAATCTTCATTAATCCCCACAGTAAATTGAAATTCGTTAATAGCCCATTAACTTGACTATTTTGAAAATGGCAATAGTGAAACATGGTGACGGGAGTGATTCCCTTGAGTGCCTCAGGGTGGGTGACAAGAAAGGAGGTAGGGGTGGATCCCTGAGACTTGCTGTCACCAACTAGGAATAGAGCTAAAGGAAGAGTCATAGAATCTCAGGGGTGGGAGACACCTCAAAGACCATCCAATGCTGTGTCCCCACCTGAGCCTTCAGCCTCCTTTGGCAGCACCTCTGAGAATAGTGAGCTCACCACCTACTGAGTTGTACTTTTGGACATCTGTAACTGTTAAAAAAATTCTTCCTTATGTCAAGCTGGACTCTGTTGCTTGGTAGCTTCTACTCATCATTCTAAAACCGAACAGAACAAGTCTAATCTCTCTTCCACCTGAACTATCTGAGAAAATATGAAGGCAGCGAGCATCTCCTATCTCCCAGTCTAGGGCCCATTTCTTTCAACAGTTCCTCAGGTGACACAGTCTCAAGTTCACTTACCACCCTCACCACCAGCCTTGTCATAACTTTCCCATGCAGGGGGGAAATGCTTAAAGGCATTTCTCCTATAAAACTGGACATCAGATGTAGAGAATTTCTGCTCTAAATCTCCACAGCCATGCTAACTAGCAAATCATTTTCTAGCAGGCAAAGTGACACTGTGGTTAAGGTTCCACCGACTTATACAATGTCCTGCAGAGCATAAAATATAAAGTGGCTCTTTAGGAGATGAAGGGTAAAGCTCTAGCCAGAGGCCACCACCTTATTAAAGAGAAAAAAAGAGATTTCCTTTCTTTAAAAAAAAATTTTATGTGACTATTTGTTAGACAAATAATCCTAGAGTGATGTTCATGAAAATTAAAACTTAAAAATACTCTCTGAATTTCATCAGTCACCAAAAAATCCTTTTCATTTTTCTGTTTTTCCCATCAATTCTTGCTTACATGTATAAATATATTTATGCTTTTATAATTATAATGTAATTTTGGATTGAACATGCTAAATCTAACATTATAAGTTTTATCCATCTTGTCTCATGGTCTTTACTGTTATTCATAGTGTTATAATGGATATATAATATCCCTCAGAATAGACAGATAATGGTTTACTTAACTCAGTACCTAAGACTTTTTTTATTATAAGGCTTTTTAAGTGATTTCCAAAACGTTCTTATGATAAACAGTAGTGCCACAAACTCCTTAATGCTTGTAGCTTTTTTATTCTCTAGAATCATTTTCTTGAGACAAAGTACCATTAGCCCCATTTTACATATTACTAGATATAAAAGGATAAGCACATTTATGGCTCAAAAATATTCTGACAATGAAAACTATTTTTTAAATGAACTGGTTAATCCAATGAGGTAAGAATATCTATCTACCAAGGGTCTACGATGTGTAGACTCTGCCCTGAGGGATTTAAAAAGAGTTCAATTTAACACTCAATGAAAATTAAGAGGAAAGTGTTGCTTTATCCTGTGGTAGAGAAGAGGAAACGGAGGTTTGCAGAAATAACCTAATTTGCCTGAGTCATTTAGCTAGAAACACTGAGAGACAGTATCATCCATTTAGAGGTTGAGGATTTGAACACAAGTCTTTCTAGCTTTAAAATCCAAGCTCTTACCCACTGTCCTGAACTGTCCTTCTGGTTGAGCTGACACTCAGCAGGAAATCTAGGAATGATAGAAATAACTTTCAGTCCCACACACTGGAGAGGAAATAGCAGGACAAATACCTTGTATATCATAAGGGTCAATAAACGGTGGTTAAACAGGAGAGGGTGGCAGTGTCTCTTTGGACCTCTTTGATACCTTTCAACTTGAAGCTTCTCTAGTCTTTGCTGTTTGTATTTTCAATTTATAATTTAATAGTGTTGTCTTTTTGGTGATTCTACACGTAGTAGGCAAAGTTTAAATCTGGTGTTTTGGAACTGAGATGCAGGGGAGAAATGGAAAACGGAGAGACAAGAGATGGACTGTGGCAGCAAACATTCCCCTCCTACCCATAAGCTGGCTTCTGCCTGCTCTCTTTTCCCAGAGTCCACTGGCTGACAGGGAAGGTGTTCAGATTGCAGCAGAAGATGAGGATGAGAGGCAAGGTGGGAGCAGAGGGAAATGAGAAACTGCCTGTGTATTTGCTTAAACCCATAGTAAACAAGCCAGGTATGCAATGTCTTTGCAAAACACTGTTACTGATAAACACATGAGCATCCAGATTGTATCTGGAATTTTACAAAATAAAACAATAGAGGCAGTCCCTGCCCTCAAGGGACTCCTGATCTGAATTCCACAAAAACAATGCAAAACTAGGCTAGGGAGACAAGCCTGGCCAGGTAGGCATGATGATGCATCTATGACCAGAGGCACTCACTTGGGAAGCTCAGGGTCTGCACGTGAAAGGAAAGTTTGGGAATCACCAAACTTAAATTGGACCCCTATGTCTGATTCCCATCTGTGAAATGACACTAATTATAACCACTAGGCAAGATTGTGATGAGTGGGCATGAAATAAAGTGCAGAGAAAGAGCTCTGTAAACTATGGGGAAACATACAAATATAAATTAATATAAGACTTAAGGATTGGAAGCAGAATTTCCATGAATGTGTCCTGTTCTGTCTGTGGATTGATAATCCTCATACCTTCCTTTACCTCCATTATTAACCCTATATTAATATTCGTGGAGCATCTACCTACTACATGCCACCCACACGTACATGCATTAACTTTAATCTTCCCGAAAACCTGCTAAGTAACTACCATTATTCTCAATACACAGATAAGGAAACATGGCTCTGATGAAGATGACAATAGATTTAGAATTCATTTTGCTTATTTAATCATCTTTCCATAATTTTCTTAGTCTGAATAGTTCATTCATTCAACCAATATTTATGAAGTGCCTACCAGGTACCAGGGATGGTTCCAGATGCTGCAGGTACTGTGTTAGGCAGAAAAAAGAGGTCTTTGCCCTTTCAGATCTCACATTCCAGATAGAGGAAACAGATAATAAACAGGTAAACAAATATGTCAACATGATACTATCACATAGTGACAGGTACAGTGAAGAAAACTTAAATGAGTATCTGAATGACAAGTGAATGAACAAGATTGTCATTTACCTTTTTAAAAAAGTTTATATTTTCCTGAACAAAACTTTAAACAGTATTTATATGATGCCATCTATCTTAGTTCTTCTGCTAAAGATGAATGATCTAATAAGGCCTCAGTTAAATGCTTCCTGTTATCAAAATAGAGTGTGTATTACTGAAGAGGAATTGTGCAGATTGGAAGTGTGCAATTTCATCCAATAATCCTCTTTAAGACATCCTTAGCCATTTACACCTCCTCTCAGGTGGACCACTAGTCTGAGGCCACGGAATAAAATGGAGACAGTTCTGAAAGAGCCCCTGTCTGTAAGTTCCAGAGCTCCACTGTGATTAAGTCTCCCATCATTGTCAGGCATGCTGGGGTCCAGAATCTGCATGTTTCATACAAGGAACACAGAGATGTACGTACTGCCAATGTCAGAAATAAAACCAGGGGCACTATGAGTCAATATGAGAGAGAGATAAATACCATTCAAGAACATCTTCTTGGGGATGGGTCCTACAAAATCCATACAGATTCTTGGCTGAGGCTTCTTGGTTTATTACCACCCAAAATTAGTTTGGTTTGGTGGATTACGCTGTGAAGCATAGTAGGTACTAGAACCTTCTGTGGTTTTCTAAGGATCAGAATAAATTCCAAAACACCAAGCACAGCTCCTAGGCTACAACATATGCAAATCTTCCTGATACGTTGCCAACAAAATGCCTAAGATAATGTGATTAATGCCTTCAAAGAGAATAATTCAACTTCTTCATTTAAAAATAAAAGGACTCTCAATAAATAACCCTCCTTGACAGTTTACTACTCCTTGGGTGGGGAAGTAAAATAGTAAGAGCATAGTACTTGGAGCTTAGGAGACATAGGTTGAGACATATCTGCTATTTCCTCGGTGAGTCATCATCTAGAAGCTACTTATCCACTTTGAGACTCTGTTTCCTCATCTGTAAAATGGGGATAATAATACCTATCAAGCAGCATTTTTGTGAGGATTAAATAAAGGAATGGGCATTCACACACACCATAAAGAGCAAAACATCACTTACCTGGTTATGGTAACTACCGGGAAGCCCCTGTTGCAACCAGGATAAGATAACACAGGTGTCAATCAGAGAGCCTCAGCAATTCCCTATAAATTTTTTTTCAGCCTGAAAATGTGGGTAGTTTAGGCCTTCTAGTATTAAAATATCTAGCATAAAGGACAATTCATTCTCTGAGCTCTGCTATGTTACCATTTCTCAGGGCATCTCAACTCCAAGGTGCTATGAGAATCATCACAAGCACTGAGCAAATATTTCATTCATCTACTCTTCATTCATTCATTCATTTCTCATCCATCAGTAGCTGTTCATACACTCATTCAGTTAAGTCTCTTCTGAACACAATACCATGCCAGGGACAGTTCAAGGGCTGAGTTCACAGTCCAGAAGAGGAGGTGGATAAAAAATTCAATCATTGCAACACTGTGTACTGTGATGAGGGCAATAATAATAACAACAACAATAATGATAATGATAAAAGTTAACTCTGCTGGCCAGAGTTCTGACCATAAGCAGCAGACACTGACTGGCTGATTTAAGTAGAAAAGAAATTTATTGGGGGAAAAAACTGCTCACAGAATTGCTTGGAAGCCTGGAGAACCAGATGGGGAAAATGGGCAGAATCAAAGGGAGGCCACACGCCTGGACCGCAGCCAAAATCCCACCACAGGGAAGATCTGGTGAGGACACTGTGGCTGGCCCTGCTTTTGTGGCTGCTCCAAAAGACAGGCTGTCCTTGCTGTTGCCAAATTCAACAGAACAAGCCTCCCAGGCCACATGGTGATGTGTGGCACTGACTTCAAGGCCAGGGCATCTGATAAGGAAGCCCATGCCCTCACTCCAGTGGGGACAGGAGAGCAGCATCTGGCCTTTCAGCTTGGATGGTAGATGCAGGTGTGGCTTCTGTCCAGGAATCAGCTTAAGGACAGACACCTCCAAATATCAGGATGGGTTTCAGATGCCAGGCAGCCAAACATTGACTGAGTGCTTCCCATGTGCCAGACACTGTGCTAAACAACTTACCTGCACTGTCTCCTATGATTGTCACGGTAGTTGTGTAAAACGGGTCCTTTGCCACCTAAGTTTCCTGAGAAACTGAGACTTGTCAAGAGGAAGAAACTTTCACATGGTTGTACATCTAGTAAGTGGGAAAGCCTCGACTCAGACTCAGCTTTTGACAACTGTACTACACTACACAGAGAGAATGAAGTGCAAAGGTTCTCAAAGGCATAGGCAAGAAGCCTATCACATGGGGAGTGAAAGGAGATACTGCAGAGGAAGAGAGGCAGCCATGAGATGTAACCAATGAGAAGTCAGTTAGACACTGCAGGGGAGTGTGTGGAAATCGAGGGTAGGGGCAGGGGGCTTGGGACACCCCAAGGAGAGGAAACAAGCAACATATGAAGAGAGATGGTGGCATAAAACAAACTCATGTTTCTTAGAACTGAAGGTCTTTTGTTCATACAGAACAGTTGGAGGAAGAGGTATGAAAGGAGAGGGTGTGAATGGGAACTGCAGTGCCCCAACCTCAGGTACATGTGTGTCCCTGGAACAGAAGCCCAGAGGAAAGTCCAGGGCATTCCAAATTATAAAGATTGCCCATATCTCATCACTGAAAAAGTAAAGAGAATGAAATAAGGAGAACATCCTGACAACTTCCTGCACTGTCTTCCTAGGATGATCCCACCCTCCTAACCCCTAGAATCTACTGTGAGGAATGTTCCAGGAACAGCAGGAATTCCAAAGAGAGAGTGTTCCACTGGGAGTGTCCCACGCATCGACTGCATGACGAACCAGGTGTCTGCTGAGAGAGCAGTGTCCAGCTCCTATCAAGTCTGGCCAAGGTCAGGGTTTACTGAGACCTTTCCCCAGGCAGATGAGCAGGAGCCTGCTGACGGGGCCTAGAGGTTCACTCAGCCCAGGCCATCATAAGGAGTCTCACCCCTCGTTAACATCGGCACCAACTCAGTGGGTTGGCCTTGTCGGATTAAATTTTCAAGAGCTTCATTTTTGTCTAAAGAGAAAAAGTGTGTTTTTAATATCATGTATGATAGAGTTGTGTATCAGCAACTGTTAAATGTGCCCCAAAATCCAATCTTACCTTCTACTTAGTATTAGAACACATACATGCATGCATGCGCATCCATCCCGAGTTTTAGCAGAACACATATCCACTCCACCATAAGCACATTTTCCAGACTCCATGGCAGCAAGGTGTGCCCTTGTAATGAAGTTTCCCCAACGGTGTCCAGGTAGGAAGTGATGTGTACAACTTTTGGCCACTTTCTTCAGAGTAAATCGCTTGCCTTCCATTCATTATCCTTCTCCCTTAACCAGAGGCTGGAATATGGATACACATAGTACTGGCTAAGCAGTGACTATGAGGAGAACATTCTAGGAGATGGTGGAGCATCAATAAAGAAGGAACCTGGGTCTCTGAATGAACTTGTGGAGCTGCCCACCTCTCCTGGACCATCCATCTACCACAGGACTACAGTTATTTAATAGAAGCTTCAATAAGCTTCTGTTTTATTTAATCCACTGTGTATTCATGTTACTATGTTACAGTTCAGCCTTTCCCTAACTATATGGGTTTAATCTGAGGGTAATGACAGAAAGTATGTGTTTTTTCGAAGACAGACAGACCTAAGTTCCAATTCCAGCTTTACCACTAACTAATCATCTACAATTAGCTAACCACTCTGGGTCTCATTTTTCTCATGGGAAAAAAGGGTAAATAATAAGATATTTTTAAGGTTGTTAAAAGGATTATAAATAAAGGATCTCATACAGTGCTGGTATGCAATGAGTGTAATAATTGCTACTATTTTTATTGTTATCTTATTTCAGTCCCCTGATAAGGCCTGCAACAAATACCACAGTACCTGAAGCATCCAACTTGGAAGCCTCTGACTATGTTAGAATTCTCAGGCTCCAATAGCCTATGAATAGTCAAGTTCATTGGATGAAACATGATATGAACTCTGTCAGCCGGCCCTGGACTTCATCCCAGTTTTGAACATCTACGGCCTTTCAATTTGGTGTTTTGCCTCTCAACTCTGCAAATAGGTGAGAAAAGGCCTCCCCACCTAAGTAGTAAAGTTGAGTCAGAGCCCACTGAACCCCTGAGGGTGGATTCTCTCCTCCTGCAATAAGTGTTTCTGTGGTGTGACAGGATATGGCTTTCCAGGTCCAGTTTAGGTGACAAACTTGATTCAAAAAGGAGGCCCATGGTAGGACTTTATCATTGGCTCTATTGCCCTCTTACATTTTAGCCAAGAAGTTTCCAGATTTGCAACATAGAGGCAGCGGTCACACCCTGCCATACTAACAGCACACCATGGCCATGTTGTCCATTCTCCATGAAATTCAAAGCTCTAACCATGTCAATACTGATGAGAAGTGTAACTTATCAATTCTCCAGAGTCCTTCAAATACCCTCATATCACATGAAGCATGGGCAGTGAAATATGTACTCCATCACCCACCTACCCCCAATCCCCCAAGAGGAGCAATAAACTCTTCCGTCTGGAGCCCTGTGTCTATCAACTTCAAGAAAGAACAAATTTTCCTCAGCACATAAATCCCAGGTAACATCCTGACTGAAACTAGATTGTTCCTTAGATGTCAGAGAAGCCAGTTGCTTCTGTTCCTATTCCAGGGTGGATATAAAAGTTCATTGTTTGCTGCTGGTTCTCCAAAGTGGATTTATGCTACCTACTGTTGATCAACATTTTAAGTCAAACTTCCTGAAGTTCCCAGCTAGAAAATGTTGCATTGGGTATCAAGACCCAGGCAAGGCCATGAGCAAGTTTTCAACCAAAATTAGACAGTCCTTTACTACGGAAAACACTATTCTAACTTAACTCCACTGTATGTGGATGAAGCCTGAAACAAAGTGAATCTACAAGGAAACAAGACTCCAAAGGCTAAACCACAGCAGGCCCTGGCATGTTCAGCAGTGCCATCTCAATTTGCCACTACCTTCCTGTATCTAGACCTCTTTTATACATAAAAAGATCCCTAATTCCAGCTTGCCCAAAGGTCTTCCATACAGCTTTACAAGGCAGGCAGGAGGCCCTTATGCTGACAATAAAAGAAGTCAGCTCCAGGCACTTGCCCGAGGTCACCTGGTGAGTCAGTGGTAAAGCCACGGTCTCACAGCTCCCCATTCAAAGTGCCTAGCATGCAAGGTGTGGCTGCTGCTCCAGAGGACAGGTCATCTGTCATGTTTCTCCTTGGCTCATTCATTTTCAAGGGCCAGAACCATGATGGCGTTCATACCAAGGCCTCATTGACAGTGGCAAGCACCCTACAAGGGTGAGAAACGTCAGTTCCCACGAAAAGAGAAACTTACTGCACAAAGACAACCATCCCCACAGTCATGTGTGCCATGAGGTCAGAGGCCAGGAAGGTGTGCATTCTGTGTGGAATGTCTGAACTTGCCAGATCTCAGGGAAATTGGATTTCTCCCAAGGAGAGTTTTGCCCCGACTCTTGATAACTGTCAGCACATCTCACAGAGACAGGAACTCCCTAGACAGAAATGCCAAGCAGCTGGGAACCATTAAGAATAAAACTTGAGCTGTTGAATGAAACTGGAGACTGGGTGATTCTTCTTCTCTGAGCTGCAACCTGCAAATTTCAAGAACGAAGTGCCACTTTTTGTGGGGGCCTTCTCTAGGCCCACAATCACATTTGATCTCATGAAGGCAGTACAATGTAGTGCAAGGTTTCTCAACCTCATGCTATTGACATTTTTGGACTGAATAATTCTTTGTTGTGGGGCCTGTCCTGTGCATTATAGGATGCTTAGCAGTATCCCTGGCCTCTACCCACTAGATGCCCATAGCACCCCTCCTGACAGTTGTGACAATAAAAATTGTCTCCCACATTGCCAAATATCCCGTGGGAGGCAAAATCGCCCCCAGTTGAGAACTACTACTATAGTGGCTAAAAGGGCAGCCTCTGGTGTCAAACAGCCAGAGTTCAATCCTAACCACCCATTTTATCAAGTGAACTTAGAAAATGTCTTAATTTCTCTGTTCCTTAATGGCCTTAACTGAAAATAGAGTTAGCATTAATACCCACTTATAGGGTGGTTAGGGAGATTAAATGAGACATCACTCATGAGGCACATAGAATCAAGTCAACATTCAGATACATATTATCACCCTCATTTTTCAGAAAAGGAAAGTGAGATTCACAGAAGTAAGAGATCCTACAACCAGTAAGTAGGCCAACCAGGGTGTGAGCATGTAGGTATGAACAATTCCTGGCCACTGAGTGACCTGCTATCAGGTGGCAGGCCCTGTTCCAGGCTCTGCAGTTAAAGAGGGAACAAGAGATGATCCCTGTGCTCAAGGAACTCCAAATCCAGCAAAGGAGGCAGGCACATGGCCTGGCAGTTTCAGTACCACCTGCTGCAGGCTAGAGAGAGAAATGCAGCATGCTGTTTGTGTGCAGGGATGAGGCACCTGACCCAGCCCAGATCGTGGGGTACAGGATACCAAATGGGGTCCTGAAAGACTCCAAAGCTCCTTCCACTTCACCACACTGCTTATTTCATCAAACGAATGACAGACAGCTTTCAACAGTAACATGCCCCTGATGCATGAGGTCTTCTGGGCAGGGACACTGGCCTCCAAGTATTTGTGGAAAGAGAAGAAACCACAGTCTCACAGAGACCGACAGAGCTCTTCATTCAGAAGCACATGATGGGATGGTGGGAAGCTGCCCCTCACCTGGAGTCAGTGCATTTTTCAGCAGTGTGGCAAGAGAGGTTAGCACACCCAGATCACCAGCACTGGGCTGTTTGCTCAATACCATAGACGATTAAAACTTACTCAGCATGAATAGGCAGTGATGATGAATAAGTAAAAACCCAAACTGCCACGAGAGCAGGTCCTTTTCCTTGAAGAAGCTAATTGCATAAGAAGAGACAATGAGCTTCACGACAGACAAAAGGGTTTCACAAGCAGAGATATTTTAATAGCCCTACATTTCACTTAACAAGCTGACTGCTGGAGGCACACATTCATATTTCCACTGTCTAGGTTAAACACCTGCATCATGGCTGCGTCATAGTGCACCTGTACAGAACCTGTCCTGCACGACAGGCCTGGCCCCTGCTGGGGAAGTGGCAGTGCCAAACTCCATGGTTCTCTTTTGAAAACAACATCCAGTGCCACCTCTTGTCATCAATCCCTGACAGGGAAGAAGACCCCACAGACCAATGCTGTTTAAAGTATGGCCCTTAGCCCAGCAGCGGCAGTGTCACCTGGGAGCCTGTTAGAAGTGAAAATACCTAAGCTCCACCCAGACCTGCAGCATCTGTCTTTGTCAGTGGGAATCTATATTTTAACAAGCTCGTCACAGGATTCTTTTATTCTTTTTTTTTTTCAGCATATTATGGGGGTACAGATGTTTAGGTTACGTATGTTTAAGACCCACTGCCAAAAGTCATCTTCCCTTCGCTATCCTTTTCATGAATCTTGCTACTAGATGCTGGGTGTATAGTACAGAATAAAACTGACAAGACTTTTGCTCTTGCAGAATTTAAATTCTTCTCTGGGAAGCAATGAGAGTTGGTGGTCACTTTTGATGAGAAACCCATGAGGGGGTGAAAAGCAAGTTCTTATTCATGACAGATATTCAAGTAGAGTCACATCATGTCATTAATGTGAGCAAGCTAAAGCAGAACAAATATAATAGTAGGTACTGGAATTATGCTATGTGAGAGAAGGATAGAAACAATGAATGAGAAGTAGGCAATCCTGCTCGGCATCTTCATAGCCCCCTTGCCAGACACGGCCCTAGCACTCTGCATTCACTTGCTTATTTACATTTCTATTTCCCCTGCTGGGAAGCTGAGCCCCTTGAGAGAGGGCAAGCTCCTATTTACTGTGGCTTCCCAGGGTTCAGCACGGAATGGGGAACTCACTCAATGTTTGCTGAATAATAAAGAAAGGGATAAACCCAATTACCCTGGGAGATTGCCCAGTTCCCTCAGTGTCCTAAGAACCCCAGCGACAACCTGCTGCCTGCCCTGAGCTAGGAAAGGGCACCCTTGCCTTTCAATAACTTGCTTGTCAGCAAAACTTCTGCTAGCAGGACCCTAACAGTATTTACAAGCCAAGTCCCCATCTAGAAGGAGTGGAGCACAGTGTCCTTTAGGGAAGTCACAGAAGCACCTCTTTTGTACTGAAGGCTGGGACGGAAGGACAGGAGAAATGGGAAAAGTGCTGTTCCAGATCCAGCCTACCCAGAAAACAGGAGCATTAACCAGTTACTCTAGCAATAAGCGCTCAGATTTCAGAGACTTGGCTCAACCGGAAATCCTTAGGCAAGCTGAGAGTGGCAAGTTTTTGTCTCATTTGGACACTTGAGGGACTGAAGCCAGACTATGTACTTACTTGGGAAGGAGAAGACTAAAACATTAAAACACATCCTTCATGCTGAAATGACATTATCTAAAAGCAAGGCAAAAAACAGGACTTCATATCATTTTTCAGCTCTCAAGGAAGAAGATCCCCTATGAATACATGTATTTACTGTTTGGGCTTTGTTCATGCACTTTCTTTTAAGAAGAACACGATATACAAAAGTGGAAGCTTTTGGGTATAATGAAAGTGAAGATAGCCCGGGATCTGCAGGAGGACCTGAGAGAGGAAGAGGTGGAGAGAGCCGACAGCCTCCCCAGCTGAGGCCACCAGTGCCCCGCCACTGATGGAGGGGCTCTCTGCTTTGTGTCTTGTGCCCCAGCAGGCTTCTCCTCTGGCTTAACAGCATAACCCAGAGCTGGTGCCAGCCTCACACATGGTTTGGTATAATGAGAGAGGGCCCAGCTCTCACTTTTACCCTCAGTGCACAGAAGCTTCTAAGATGAAACATGCGTGAAAGGTTTAGGGTCTTCCTCACCTTGTGCAGGAGGAAACAAGGGGGAGGGCAGGAAGGATCCCCCAGCCCACCCTGCTACCCACTGCTACCCAGTGCAGGAAACCCTGAGCGGAGCCCATTGTGAGGCTGTTCAAGGTAGCTCTGAGGAAAAGAACCATGGGCCAAGCTGGAGATGACACAAAGCCTAAGGCAGCTCTTCTAGAGCTGGCCTCCAGCTCTGGGGACTTTGGTTTCTAAGGGGAGCCTGCAGGCCTCAGGGGCTCAGAGCAGATGCTGGAGACCCTCCTGCCTACCTAATACCAGACTCTCACATGGTAAGTCAGGCAGAGGCAGACAGAGGCCTGTGAACACCTAGAACTGGGTCTCGGATGGAGGGAAGGAGAGAGTGCCCCAGGGATTCAGACAGACAGATAGAAAGAAGGGGCTTCAGAAAAAGGGAGTAAATGATACACACTGAGAGAGAGACAGAGACAGACAGAGAGACAGGAGATAAACAGCAAAAGGAAAGCAAGCAATGCTAATAGTCACTAAGGCTGATTGAACATGGTTTTAAGAGTTTCACATGTATTACCTCATTTAATTAACTCCATACAACTTCCTATATGCAGGCATTGTTATTATCACCCCATTTTATAGATAAAGAAACTGAAGTTTAGGACGGGCACGGTGGCTCACGCCCATAATCCTAGCACTCTGGGAGGCCGAGGCGGGCGGATTGTTTGAGCTCAGGAGTTCGAAACCAGCCTGAGCAAGAGCGAGACCCTGTCTCTACTAAAAATAGAAAGAAATTAATCGGCATGGTGGCACATGTCTGTAGTCCCAGCTACCTGGGAGGCTGAGGCAGGAGGATCGCTTGAGCCCAGGAGTTTGAGGTTGCTGTGAGCTAGGATGACGCCACAGCACTCTAGCCTGGGCAACAGAGTGAGACTTTGTCTCCCAAAAAAAAAAAGAAACTGAAATTTAGAGTTGGTAAATGTCTGAATCAAGATTCAAACCTAAACTGTTTGGTTCCAGAATATGAAACAGAAAGAAAGAAAGGAAAGGAGAGAAGAGGAGAGCAGAGGAGAGAAGAGGAGGGGGGGGAGAGAGAGAGAGAGAGAGAGAGAGAGAAAGACAGAGAGACAGAGAATCTTAATATAGAAGATAGTTCATGGAATGGATGGATGATGAATGGATGGATGGCTGGATAGATGGCTGGACCAATGGATGGCTGGCTGGATGGATTGATGGATGGACACACAGACAGATGGATGGATGAATGGATGGACTGATGGATAGATGAACAATGGATAGATAGATGGATGGATAGATGAATGGACTGATGGATGCATGGATAGATGGACTGATGGACAGATAAATGGATGGATGGACAGATGTACTGATGGACAGATAAATGGATGGATGGATGATGGAAATGGACAGATAGACAGACTGATGGATGGATGGTTAATGGATGGATAAATGGATAGATGGATAAATGGATGGATGATGGATGGATGGCCTGATAGATGGATAAATGGATGGATGATGGATGGATGGATAGATGGATGGATAATGTATGGATGGATGGACAGACAGATGGA
Organism: Propithecus coquereli; assembly: GCF_000956105.1. Lineage (NCBI taxonomy): Eukaryota > Metazoa > Chordata > Mammalia > Primates > Indriidae > Propithecus > Propithecus coquereli. The sequence goes on from NW_012137192.1 coordinate 4,943,166, forward strand.
TGGATGGATGGATGGACTTATGGATGGATGGATGATGGCAGACAAAAAAGATGAGTGGAACAAGTCTCCCACTTCACTCCTTCCAAGGCTGCCCCCAAGTTTCACTTTCTTTCTATTCTGTCCAGTAGAATACTGCATTCAAGGGATTATTATTACATATTTTCCAAACCTGGTATCTCAGAACCAAATATTTCCAGAAAGTAAGAACTGGCAGAAAACACACAGCCTACAAAGTAGAAGTTAGTCCTGCCCTCCAATGGCAGAGTTTAAAAGTGTGTCCCTTAGATTACGGGACCCAGAGAACATTAAATGACAATGTTTTTTAAACTCCATTCAACACAGTTGCTGCATGTTCACCCTGGACCAGGCCCTGTATCAGGCAGGACAGAAGAACAAAGAGGACACTGGACTCTCCAGTGGCTGGGACAACAGCCTCCACAGCCCCGAATTTATGCAATGAGTTTTATACGCACAGTAGGAGAAAAGACAACATGAGTACAGAGCAGGAGCAACCCCATTTTGCCTGGGAGGTTGAGAGAAGTTTCCCATGAGTGGCATTTGAGATACACCTTGAAGGATAAGCTGGAGTTTCCCCAGTAGGAAAGGGGACTGCAGGCAGTATCAGCAGAGGAAACCTGGAATTGTAAGAATGCAAGGAAACTTCCAGAAAGTTGTTGGACATTCAGAACAACAGAACTGTATGAGGAGGAAGTAACAGAAAATAGCACCAATGAGAAATGTGGAGGTCAAACAGTGATGAGTCTCAACTGCCCTCCTAAGGCATATGCACTTCAGTCCTTGAGGTCAGGTACCCTTTGAGAATCTGGCCAATATCCGATCCTCTCCCAAGAAAATACACTCACTCGCGCACACACACGCACACACACACACAATTCTGCATCTGGTATCAGCGTGTTCTCAGATCTCCAGTCAGGTGTCTCTGCTGTAGGTAATGGGGAACTAAAGATTGTTTTTAGCAGAAAGGTAACATGATCAGATCCATGTATGGCAGGAGAATGGATGAACCTAGAGGACATGATGCTAAATGAAACAAGCCAGATGCTTGCAGACAAATACTGCATGATCTCACTCAGATGTGGAATCTAAAAGAGTACAATACATAGAACCAGAGAGAACAGTGTTTACCAGCAGCAGAGAGGTTAGGTAAAGGGAGAGATGCTGGTTAAAGGGTACAAAGTTGCAGTTATGTGGGATGAATAAGTCTAGAGATCTAATGTATAGTATGAGGACCATAGTTAATAATTCTGTATTATATTCTGGAACTTTTCTAAGAGAGTAAATTTCAGGTACTCTGCCCCCACCCCAAAATGGTAATTATGTGAGGAGATGGATATGTTGATTAGCTTGACTGTAGTAATCATTTCACTATGTATATGCATTTCAAAGCATCATGATGTACACCTTAAATATTTACAATTTTTACTTAAAAAAAAAAAAAAGAGATGGCAGGAGTGAAAAAGGTAAAAGCCTCCACTTTAGGGTCAAACAGACCTAGGTTTGAGACTCTGCTCTGCTCCTATAACCGTAAGACCTCAGGTGAGTTGGTTAACAATTCAGCTACTCAGTCTCTCACTGTGAAATGAACAAAATAGGTCCCATCTCACAATACTGTAACAAAGATTAAGAAAAACAAAGCATTCAAGGTGCTTAGCACAGGGCACAGAGCATACAGTGAGCATGGACTCCATGGAAGTTTTGTCAACGATGAACACTCATGGCGATGCTCAGGGACCTGGCTCACCTACCACTGCAAAAAGTGTCCAGTCCCTGGTCCCTGCTGAATAGACACTGGCTGTATTGTGCGCATTTAGAGTGAGGCTTGGTTCAGAACAAAGTAGGCCCTTAGGAGATGTGCACTACTACTTCCTGTACAAACAAATGGTACCTAGGCCTCCTGAAGCCAGAAACGTGGGGTTGGAGAATGACCAAGCAAAGCGGCTCAGTCATAGTGTTTCCAAACAGATTTCATAACCAGATCATGCCTAAGATTTAAACTTGGCAACCACAGGTCTATTCTTCAGATTGTGAAACCAATATTCAAATAGCTGATGAGGCAGATTCCCAGTCAAATGACAAAAGGTTCCATTGAAGATGCCGACCGTAGATATGCCACGGATACTTCTATGTTTCATTCAGCAGGAAGGACACGAACCATTTGAGAGAACTCTCCTTACACGGTACAAATTCCAAGTGCCTGGCGGGGACATGGTATGCACTCAATAAATATTTGTAAAATTAATGGATGAAAAGAAACTTACCACTAGACTTTCCAAAGTGAAAGAGGAAGTATAAAAGACAAAGCTTCAGGGTTTATCTAGCTAGCCTAGCCCTCCCATTCTGCAGGTGGGAAAAGGGACCCTAGGAGAAGCAGAGTGATATTCCTGAGAACTTGGTACATATTAGGGTTTGAATTGTGCCTGCCGCTGTCCCCCAAATTCATATGTTGAAGCCCTAACCCCCAGTACCTCAGAATGTGACCTTATTTGGAGATAGGATCTTCACGGAGGTAATCAAGTTACAATGAGGTCATTAGGGTCCACCCTAATCCAACAAGACCAATGTCCTTATAAAAAGGGGAAATACGGAGATAGACACACACAGGTAGAACACAGTGTTCGGATGAAGGAAGAGATCAATCAGGGTGATGCTTCTACAGGCCAAGGAACTTCAAAAGTTGCCAGCAACCCACCAGAATTTACACTAGAAGCATGGGACAGATTCTTACAACCCCTAGAAGGAACCCGCCCTGCCAATGTCTTGATCTCAGACTTCTAGTCTCCAGAAATGTGAGACAATATATTTCTCTTGTTTAAGCCACCCAGTTTGTGGTTCTTTGTTCTGGGAGCCCCAGGAAGCTAAAATAATATTCTCTCCCCTCTATACCCAAGAGCTCTGAAGAAAATGGGAGGCCATTTCAGCTGACTTTTAATGGGAAAGCCTAATATCATACCTACTTACAAGATGGTCAGAAGGTCAAATGAATTGTAGGGTAGGGAATTTGATTATCCATTCCATTGATTAATGTTTCCTCCATGCACACGAAGTGCCACCATAGGTGCATCTCCATCCCCACTGTCAGTGAGCACACACGTGAGCCACAGAGTCAGAGTCAACACCGAGCATCCTAAGTACAGCAAAGTACTGGCTCAAAGGACTATGCAAGCAGCCATGTGGGAGTCCTCACTCTGCCTGGGAGAGTCGGGGAAGAGATTTCACAGAAAATGTGACTTTTGAGAAGGTTTTAAAAGAGGATTAGGAGATTCCCAAGCAGAAAAGGTAGATAAGGATTCAGAGAAGCCCAAACCCTGTATGCCAAAGTCTAGAGTCCCCATTGAAGAGGCACACTGAGGGAACAATGGGCAGACCCATGGATGGAAAGGAGTCAGAGCTGTGAAGGGCTGCACTCATTACGGGTTATTAGCGTGTGCACAGGCAACATGAGCAACAGTGTGATCTGGTCATTTTTCACGATGATCACTCTGAAGAGGACAGTCTAGAGGAGAGAGTCTAGAGATCAGGAGACCAAGCAGTGAGAGGCTCTTGTCACCATCGTCGTGAGAGATGACAAGGGCCTGAACCAGAGAAGTGGCAGAGGAGGTGAATGGACCCCCAAGACATTCCTGAGGCCAAATTAGCAGACCATGTTAACCCAGTCTCCACAAGATGTAAGGCAGCCCCAGAGGAAGTGACTCTGCCCACGGGCATGATGCCCATGTCTTCTTCCCACCTTCAGGAAAGAGGCCAAGTGATCCTGGTCCCCAGATCTCGCACCCTTCCTAATCAATGTAGGGAGAAACTCATGGAGACGTCCTAATAGGGGAGCCCTCTGAGGGCAAAGAGGTAACATAGATTCAGTTTCCCTTCAAAGCTACACCCAGCTGAGTCTGCCCCCACTTTGGCAGGCAGCAGCAACCAAGGCTCTCTGCCATCCTACTATGCCCTGGCCTCACAAAAGGAGGCAGCCCTGTGCCCACAGAAAGAAGCAGGGCATCAGAACTCCAGCCAGGGGATACAGGCCCATGAGGGAGTCTCACAATCATACCCACTCTGTCTTGGAATCTCAGGATCTGGGAGTTCGTGAAAACTCAGCCCTCTTCTAGCCCAGGCTGCTGGCATGGGGCCCAGTGGCCTTGAGAGCCTTCCATCAGCCTCTCACCCAGTGCACCCTGAACCCCTCCCAGAAGGGGGTAGCACCTCCTTCCTGGCAGCCTGGTAGATATGTAGACAGCTCTGACTGTTCAAAAGTCTTCCTTATACTGAGCCAAATATGGCTCCCTGCTCTAGCCCTGAGTACCGCAGAAAAAATGTTTAATTCCACTTCTGCTTGGCTCCCTTCAAGCACCTTAGGAGAAGGCTCATGTCCCACCCCCTCTTCTGGTGAAAGCCTTCCAGTCACACCAGCCTCTCCCCAAGGTGTGACTTTACATTTACCTGCACTCTGCTCATGCTCCTCTGAACTCATGCCAAGGCCAGAACCACTTCCAGTTTAATCATTTTGGATGTTTATGTTGGAAGGAATCTTACTCCAAAGACTTCAAACACATTATTCCCTCTTCAGCATGTCACTACACCTCTGTGCATTCCAAAGACATCTCTGGTCCTTTGGGATAAAATGCACAAAGAGTGTAGAGTAAAAGAGAGGCAGCTTTGGGGAAAGGAAGAATGGGGTGTGTGTGTGTTGAAAAAGCAGGATAAGGCAGAAGAATTGGGGTGGTGGCTGCAGATGACCTCCTTTTCCTTTGTTCTGATTCTTCACCTACGGGTGTTACTGGCATTGTCTGGGAAGTCTGAAAAACAGCGAATTGGACCGTGGTGCTGGGGTGACCACAATTGGAGGTTCTATCCTCTCATACAGAGATTTGCTTTGTTTAGTAGACGGACACTGAGTGTTCTGAATGCTGGGGGCAGGAACGTCCCCAGGTGGTATGTAAGATAATCCAATAAAGTGTGAGTGAAATTAGGAATTATTAGGAATTTTATTTCTTATTTATTTCATACTTTTAAAATTTCTAATTTTTGTATGCACTCTGTGTAATAGTCCATTATATAATGTATAAGTAAATAAATATATACATATTAGAGATGCATGCTTAATATATTTTTACCAAGACACTTGAATAATCAAAGAGGTTTAAAGAACACTGCTCTAGATGGCAGTCAATTAGCCCACACATGCCTTCTTTCGGCATCAGATGGTCAGGTGAGAGTGTGGCTGCTTGGAGCAAGGCATCAGCACTGCTATAAGAATGGTCGTTTTGCACTGGACCCACTGACTGTTGGAAAGTACATTATGAGGAGGGTGTTATTTAAGCTGCACTAACAGTAGTAGCACATCTATAATGAAGGAGGGAACAATCCCATTCACCCTTACTTGTCTAGACCACATCTGAGGATTATGTTCCATGCTGGAAGTTATATTTCAAAAGATAATCCCAAAAGTAAGTCATTTAGAGGACAGTGACAAAAGACGTCAAGGACACTGGAAACCACATATAAGCAGAGGAACACTAGATGGAACTGGAGGTGTCCAGCCTGGCTGGAGTGTGGGATACCTAAGAGCCAGCTTCAGATTTCTAAAGGACTGTCTGGGGAAGTGAAAACAAACATCCTTTATGTGACCCAAGAGTTAGAGCTAATAGGTAGAATTACAGGTAAGAAAATGCAGGCACAATCTACAGAAGGACTTTCTGGCAGAGATACTTCAAGATAAGAACTGAGCTTCCTATCACCAGAGATGTGCAAACAGATGCATGGTGAGAAGGTCTTGCAGAGCAGCCTCCGTCTTCAGATGAGTGGTTCATCTAGAGTGTAAGCTCCCGACAAAGGTGTGCAGGGTGATTTTAAATGGTACATGAATAAATGTTTTTTATCTTAATAGTTATATGGAGATCTCCCAAGTATCTTTGATTCAGATGAGGCTGAATTTACTTAAGTGGGTCAGTCAATGTAAAGAAAACCATCAAGTAAAAGACAACAGAGGGGACAGGCAGACTTGGCAAAATGCATGAAGGACTGAAGACCAGGAAACAGTGGGGTAAAGGCTCCTCCTCGCCCTGAGATTCCAGGATTCTTGTATCTTCAATTCTCACCCTCAAAGTCAAGATCACTTTTGACTTCTGTCTTTCTCCCTCCAGCGAAGTGCAGGCTCCACACCTAGGATCCCCAGAACCTCTGTGTTCCCCTGGCCTCCAGAAACACCAGTCTGGGCACCTTTCCTTTCCTTGTCCTCACGCAAATGCACCTGTCCTGGACCCTGAACAACCTGCTTTATGTTACAAGATGACACTGAGCCCCCCCTTTAACCTGGGCTACCCCTCCCCACCTCCATCTCAGAGAATGCGTGGTTATTTGAGCAGTGGCCTCCTGCAGAGTGTATTTGAACCCCAAGAGGGAACTCCAGAGTCAAGAAGGTTAAGCATTAAGGCAGGGGCTTTGAGGGAAATATTTTTTACTCAGGAAGGGCCTTAGAGCCCTCCTCCAAATCACATACTTACAGTAATATTAGAATCAGCTGTTTAGCTGTTCACAGTTTACAAAGCATTTCCCACACCCATTTTTCATCTGATCCTCACAACAGCCCAGTAAGATGGGTCTTATAATGATTATTCCCATTTTGGGACGAGGAAATTGAGACTCAGAAAGGTTGCTTAACTAGCCCAAGGCCACACAGCTTTCAAACCCACACTCGAATCCCCTCACTCCAAATCCCAAACTCAGTCGACTGGACCACACTGCCCCCCAGTGTCCCAGAGGAGGGACTCTTGCCCTGCTACAACATCCCCACATTCCTAACAAACAAGGGCTCTTTTCAGTTTTTGTTGACTGTCTTGATTGTGATGTGGGTGGTTAGCCTCCACACTGTTCTCACATAACTCACTCTGCCCCTCAAGGAGCCAAGCAGTATGTTCATCTGTTAATATATGTGGTTGATACCTGCCCATCTCCTACGATGGTTCTAAATGAAATAATGTAAGCAAAAAGGTCTGGCATACAATAGGTGTTCCATCATTGCATGCTGGGTCTGTTGGCACACCTCACTTCTCTGTCTGAGATCCAGATTAGAGAAGGAGGTGTGAAACAACTAGATGAACTTATTACAAACTAAACTGGAACTGAAACCTCAGATTTCCACGTCGCGTATCTCCATTTGAAACCTAAGTGCATGCCTCTTCTTATTTGCCCTGCAGGAATTTTGTAAAATGAATCATTTCAGCAAAATGCATCTTCATATTAGAGAAGACAGAAACCCAGGAATTTGGGGGGAAAGGCAATAAAATGAACACTACTAAATTCCATTCTTTGTACACAAGTCATCTTCAGCACGTTTTCACCGTATGTCCCAGATTTTCCAAGACGGTGTTCATTTCAGATGTTCTGTGCCTCTCTCAGACCATGTGGTGGACACTGTGCCAGGCCATGTGACTCAATTTGGGTTTAGGAAAAGATGGTCAGTGTACGTGTGTGCCAGACCCTCCTTGGGAATACAAGAGTGAAGGAGGCACGGTCTCAGCCCTTTGAGGTGTTTAGCCTAGAAGAGAAGGCAATAGAGACAGGATAGAAAAAGATGCAAAGTGACATAGCAGAGCATGAAACTGAAATATGTTGGCAATTCAGAGGATATCAGAAAGTCAGAGAAGGTATCCCAAGGAAGGGGCATTCACGTTGGATCCTGAAAGTTGACTAGGAAATTGCCCAGGGAGAAGAGGTCAAGTGTAACCTACCTGTGCTCTCATTCTGCCTGCAGTCCTTCGCCCACCTGCCTCAAACCTTCCACTCCTTATCTGGATCTGGTGGTTCACCTTCCCACCCATCCCCATAGATGGCCCAACCTCCTCCTCTTCCCCTCTGATCCTCTTCCAACCCAGCCCTCTTCCCTCCTCCACATCTTCCTTTCACTATGAATCACAAGGCCACGAAGAGCTTCCTTCTCTCTGAAAGATGCAAAATCTTTTATTTATCTAAGACTCTCCCTCCACCCTCAGTCCTCTCTGTCCTCATAGACAGCAAAGTGAGGAAAACACCAGACCCAAGAGAGGATAGAGAGTGTGGTGGTGCTGCCGGGTCATGATTCATGATTCAACAGAGATGAGTGAGAGAGGCCGTGGTGGGTGTGGGAGCTGCCGAGGCACAAAGAGGAGGAGAAGGATTAATTGAACCAAGCCAAGCTCAACCTTAAAGATCCTGGGTTGGTTTGTTCCCGACATAGGGTTGAGCTTATGGCTGGTTCTTACTTATTAGTAACCAGTTTACCCATCCCTTCTCTTAAGTCCTTGTTCATTAATCTTCTTAAAGAAAGCAACTTGACTCTGTCAGGTTTGCTGGCTGGGTATCAAAAACCCATTCTTCTACTAAGAGAATGCAGAGGTGAAGTACACATATAGACATCTTCACAGAGAACTTCCATACAGAATAGGGAAATCGTTCTCCCCATCCACTGTTGTGAGGTACGTACTGGTGAAGATCTGTATACTTAAGCACCAAGAAGGTGCATTTACTTATTCCTTCACTCACTTATTCATTTATTCATTTATTTCAATGTATGTATTAGACTGTGATCCAGACATGAGCTACGTATTGTGAATATGAGCAATAATGAACAAGTCAGGTGTGGTCTCTACCCTCATAGAATGATGAGGAGGAAATTAGACACATACACAAATAACTGCAACACACCGTAATCAGTGGTATAATAGAGACCCTAAGAACACGCTTTGGGAATTACCAAAGGGATTAAAGATGTTTTCACAGAGAAAGTAAGACTCGAGGTTTTCTTTGAGGTCAGGGACTGTATCTTACTCATCACTGTGTCCCCTATGCATAGCTAGGGATTTTGCTCACAGGATGTGCCTGTAAATGCATGCCAAATAAGTAATCAAGATCTCAGAGAATGAGTAGGAGTCACCAGACAGGAGAAAGGAGGTGCATTACAGGAAGAGGGCCCCATGAGGAAAGGCCCAGAGCATGGGCCTCTGGAGGAAGGACAAGTATTTCAGCATGGGTGTGACATTGCGAACAGCAGATGAGGCTGGAGAAGGAAGCTGGCTCAGTATGCCATGCCAAGAAGGTGGAACTTCACCCTGGGAACAAGGGGCAGATTTATTACTGGGGGTTTGCAATGGGTGGATCCATGTAGAAATACTTCCTCAGTTGAAAACACTGTCTCTTGGACTCCAGTAAGTTGGAGACTTTTTTTTAACAGTAACAGCATTCATCTTGGTAGCTTCTGGACTGGCCCAGGGAGTGAAGTGAATGTGTGAAGATTTCAATCAAAGCCCAGCCAGGTGTCTTCCCAGAGGCCTAATCACTCCTACCTGGAGGCCCCTTTACAACTGAGAACCCAGGTCCCCACTTCATCCTTCAAGGGTATTACAAATGTGTCTGCTGGCTGGCTGGTTGCTGCTTCTCTGAATCTGCGGTAGGTGGCAAATGCACAAAGCAGAAAGGGAAGGCACCAGAACCACAGTGGGGACACTCCCAGGCACCAAGTTGAGCCCAGCACACTGAGGCAATAACTACAAGTCAACGTTTTCTAGAGCTTCAGCCATAAAAAAAATAGCACTCAGTTGCTGGACTTTCTCTTGTTACTTTGTTCCTTTTTTGATAACATTCAACATATTATTACATATGTCAATATTACAAACCTGGGTCCAATTCTAGCTCCACGACTCACTATGATACAATGATCAAGTCACTTAAAGTCTGTGAATCTTAGTTATGTCATCTACAAATGATAATGCATCCACATGGCTGTTACAGGGACTGACAGAGAGTTCTCCAAAGCCCCTGTCAAAGGTCCTGTGCTCCGCAGGCACCTGAGACACCTGACTGTTCCTCTGGCCTCCCCACCTATCTTTGTAGAGAATCATCTTGGGCCTGATTTACAGTGTTCAGTGTCGCCTCCCTTGTAACTTCAGGTTGCTGATGCCCTGAAAGGAAAACCTCACTGCTGGCTATAAAATTGTGTCATTTCCTAGTGACTGGGGATGACTAAATCGATAATCAAGAAATAGACACAGGATCAAGTCTTGGCTCCTTAGCCTGGTGCACAGGACCTTCATATTCTACCTCTCCCCTTCCTGCAAGAATCAGCTCCCACTCCATGACCACCCCACCCCCACATACCTATGGCTCGCAGCCACCATGTGTACCATGAGCCCTGCTGTTTCACTGCTTTTGCCCAGGAATGCCTTTCCCAAATCTCTTCACCTGGATTAATTTGCTCATCTTTCAAGTTTCAGCCCAGGTGTTGACTCCTCCAGGAAAAGAATTCACATGTTAGAACAGCACCCCTTCCCCATGCTCTTTCCACACCTTTTGCTCTCTGCATCTCATCATGCCGAAACTCTCTGGTTTTGAATCTGTCTCCCCAAATAGTGTCCAAGATTCTCAAGTACAGGAACCACGACTTGGGTGTCATCTTATCCAGGGTCAAAGTGAGTATCCACAGCAGAGGGTTGTTGAAGGGAGCTGACAATAAGTATAGAAAGAGTCCTGGAAGATTGTTTCCATCAGTTATCCTGTTAACAAACCCCTAGTATCCAGAGGTGGCTCTCTCCCCATAAATTGTATCTCCCTGTATTCATGGCCTTGTATAGCTCCCTTCCCCTTGAATCTGGCTGGCCCTTGAACTCACCTTGGACCAGCAGAATGTAGAGGATGTGCCTGTGCATAACTTCCAAGGCTAAGTTATGAGAAGCCTTGCAACTTCCACCTGGGTTTCTTGCAACACTCACTCTAGAGAAGCTGTCTCCCAATTCTAGGCAATTTTGTTTCCCAGAAACATTTGATAATGTCTGGAGACATTTTTGGTTGTCACAGCTGGATATATGGAGGGAAGTAGGGGACTTTCCTACAGCAGATGTCAAGGATGCTGCTAAACATCCTACAACATGCAGGACAGCACCCATAATAAAATGGCCCAAAATGTCAATAGTGTTGAGATTGATAAATCCTGTTCTAAGGGAAGTTAGACACCATGAAAGAAGTCCTACTGCCCTCAGGCCTCCATGCTAAGAGGAAGTCTAAGCTAGTCATGTGGAGAGAGGGAAACCTGACCAGCCTCTAACTATTCCATCCATGAAGCTGAGGCCCTGGACATGTGTGTGAAGAAGCCATCCCAGAAGCCACCCCTCTCAAGCATTCAAATGACTCTAGCCCCAGCCACCCATTGGACAGTAGCCACAGAAGAGACTCTAAATGAGAACTGCCCAACTGAGCCAAGTCAACCCAAAGAAGTATGAAAGGCAGTAATATATTGTTTGAAGCCACTGTGTTTTGAGGTGATTTGTTATGCAGCAATAGATAATCAAAGCACCTAGACTGTGATGTTTCTAGGGTTTTTGCCTTTCCCACATCTCTCATTTTCATTCTTTTATTTATCTTCCCCCTATCCTTAAGTCTAGGATGGTAAGCTTTTCATGCAAATTGGTCAGCTGGTTTCCCAGGTGCTCCAGACATACACAAATTCCCTGATAGTTTCCTTTGTCTCACCAGTCTGGGCAGCAGGAATCCTGCAGCACTTTGTAAATGAGGGGCTGAGGTCATTTTCATTTTATTGCTGGACAAAGGAGATAATAAAGGTCAAACTGCTGCTGTACTGTGCCCAGGTGACAGGCCTCAGGAACTGCACTGGTCAAGGCGAGAAGGTTCTGCCAGAGGAACAGGAATGAGCTGTGGCTGAGAATTAGAGTCCGTACAAGGGGAATCCATGGATAATGACATGACACACCACAGTATCCCTGGCTTCCAAAACCACACTAATTTAATCAGCTAACTCAATTCAATTCAGCAAGCCTTTCTTGAACATTAGTTGCTCAGAAATTACACTGATCCTCATTGGAAGCCTCAGAGATGAAAAATTCTAATTCCTACATAAAGGGGTTAATATTTTAGTTAGAGAGACTAAATACAAATAAATATATCAATAGCAAGCTACAAAACAACAAAATGAAATCAATGCTGAAGTGAAATGGAAGCAAGTAAAGGGTCTGTTTGCATAATTATGTTAATGAAGGGACACTCATTCAATCCACACCACTTACCAAGCACCTGCTATATTTGTTGTACATTAGGTCTCCAGAACTTATGCATCTTACAACTGCAAGTTTGCACCCTTTGACCAACATCTCCCCATTTCCCCCACCTCCCAGGCCCTGGTAACCAGCCTTCTACTCTCAGTATCTATGAGTTTGACTTTTTTGGATTCCACATATAAGTGAGATCAGGCAATATTATCTTTCTGTATCTGGCTTGTTTCACTTAGCAAAATATCCTCTGGGAAGAACTCATGAATCTCACAGTATTCACTGTATTTTAAAAATTAAGAAGGAATGAGGAAATAATCTTTCCATAAAAGAAGGGAAATCCAGCATTTGAAATTTTTCATTTCACATCTGTGTTCCTCATCTTCCCAAATATGGAGTTTTAGACAAGATGCTTTTAGGCCATGCTTTCAAAATGGGGGACAGGCTCCCCTTAAGGAATTTGAGGGTAGTTAAGGGGTATGATGAGTTTGTCAGTCAGGAAGGCTAGGTCATACTGTGACAACAAACAACCCCGAACTCTCAGTGGGTATAAATGACAGCATTTACTTCTTATTCACTCAACCTGTCTAACACAGTTTAGCAGAAGAATTCAGCTCCTCAGGTTCACTCAGGGACCCAGCTGATGGAGGCTTCCTCTCAGCCCATACCTGTACCTCACCACAAGAAGATAATGTGGCCAGAATTGATATACTTTCCTTGGCCAAAGCTAGTCACATGGTCATGCCTGACTTCAAGGAGTCAGGGATACATAGTCCTACTATGTGCCTCGGAGGGGGAAGAACCAGAAATACTTGAGGAACAGCACTAATAACTACCACAAGTCATCACAGCATCAATTCAGAGGGGCACCTTTTCAGAGCATCAATTTTACCTGAAGATTGATAATTCAAAACACTGATTTAATATTAAAATAAACATAGATATGTAATAGGCTCAAGTTCAAAATATGCATAAATTTTAAATTGAAAAAACAAGATTTGAAAGGGATTTCAGGCTTCTGGATTCTTAGGACTATACTCTATAAACTCCCTTCAGTCATTATGCTTTGCTATTTTTAGTGATTCCCTGGGGGGAAAAATTAAGAAGCACTAGTTTAGGATAAGTATTCCATTTAAGGGGCATGGAAGAAATAAATGTTTTGGGGCACTCAAGATGAGCAGTGGGCAGGTGAGGCAGAAAAAATTTCCTGACAGGTGAAGCAGAAAAAATAAGACAGGAACATCGCTTCCATTTTTTTGTCAACAGAAAACAAACATATGCATGGATAGAGGCCAGCGTCTTTCTCGGAATGTATTGTATGGGTAGTGAGGTCATCTCCAACTGCCATTTATAAGAGAATAAACATGCAATTCTTGCATCAACTGCTATCGATTAAAGGGGTCACATCAAACCTGGGTCAGTGGAAGTAGGTTGTTTTCTGTAAATCGAACTTATTTCATGGGTAGAATGTGGGAAATCTTGAAAGACTGATAATACCAACACATACTGAGTTCTTACTATGTGCTAAGCACTGTTCTAAGTCATCCCCATGTAATAACTAATTAAATCCTCAAAGGCACCCTATGCCATAGGTGCTATTATTATCTCCATTTTACTGATAAAAAGCCAAAGTACAGAGACATTAACATGTCCAAAGTCACAGAGCTTTTATGTGGTGGAGCCTGGGTTCTAACTCGGGCAGTCTGACTCAGAATCCTCACTTTCAAGCATCAGGCTATTCCACCTCAGCGTGATCAATTATGATCCACTTGGCATCTTATGTGTTCACTGAGCTCTGGAAAAATACTGGAACTTACTCAGCTCCTTATTAAGTTACCCAAGTAGGTGTGGGGCAGACAGGCTGTGCTATCGAGTACAGCCCAGTCAACAGGCCTTCCTTCTTTATTAACCCAGTGAGATCAGGCCTCATCTGAGGACGTTTCTGGACCAGATTCCCCTCTGACCCACACTCAGAGCATCTCAAGTTGGGCCTGGCATGGGCACCTGGGGCCAGTGTGATTTTCTGGGGGAAGATTTGCATTTTCTCCAACTCGCTTCCCAGTGATTAATGGAGACCCCAATGCTCCGCACACTACATTAAATGGAAGAGATGACTTCAGCATGGAAACATTTCAGAGGATGTAATACCAGCTGCCCTCCCTTTCCAAGAGAGAACAGAGGAAAGTGAACTGAATATGGCCCTAGAAGTGTTCCTTACTTTTAAAAGAAGAAAAGAAAAACTTTAGTTGGAGCTATTGGATGAGGCTAACTTTGGAATATTTTTCTTTTATTTGGGAAATACTGACTAAGCATCCAGTGTGTGCTACACAGTATCCCCACCACTATCACACTACCACCATCATCCCTACCCCAAAAACATCTAGGAACTATACCAGAATTTGTGCTTGCCACAAATGGTTTGGGTCTATTCAATCCAAAACTGATGGTCAGTTCACGGGGTTGAAGAAACTATAACAGGGATAGTGACTCAGAAAAGACCCAGAGAGATCAGCAGTGTAGGTTTTGGCCTTGTCAGAAGCAGGTAATAGCTGTAAGCTCACTGAAAAGAGCCCTGGATGTGCAAATAGCACATCTGAGCCAGGATTACTCTGCCCACAGGCCAGGATAATAAAGGACAAGGGCTGGACCTCAGGAGTAGAGGCACCACAATGATCCTGTCTAAAGGCATTCTCATTCCATAGTTTTTTCCTCCACAAACAACAGGCAGCCCAAACAAAACACGTGTTCAGGCAGAACTGAGCTGTGAGCTGCCCGCTGGTGACCTCTGATGCTGAGTTCCACTTCAGGGGCCATCAGCACAGCTACAGGACTCCGGGAAGGTCATGGAGCTCCTCTGAGGTTTGATTTCCTTATCACTCAAGGAAGAGAAATAATCATCTCAACCTCAATGGAGTTGTCTAAGGAATTAAATAATGAAATACAGTTCCCCATAGCCATTCGTATTTGAGCTCCTTGAGGGTGGTGACTATTCCACCACTAGCTTTTGGCATCCAGTCTGGTACACTGTAGGTTACTAAGTGAGTTTTGAATGAATGAATGAATGGAATGTATGCCTACTGTGTGCTGAACATTACACTGGGTGCTCTACAACTACTGTATCTCATTAGAAAAGAAAGTGGCTCAAATGCAATCCCATTGGTCACAAACCCAAATCTTCCAAGTTCATTCCTTGTCCCTTTTTTCATTATTCCATGCAACCAATTCTTTAAGATGGGGGTGGGTTTTCAGGCAGGAATTGACTACAGGTGTGTGGGATTGGGATCATGGCTTATTTCATTAGCTTCATCCAAAGGGCCTTTTCTCTCATTGTACCAACTTAATCGCTCACCTCGCTTCTTATTCGTTTATTCACCTGCAGCTTCCTTACCTCTACACACTGTGCCAGGTCCCATGCTACGCCAGGGGACAAAGAGTTGGTGCCCTTGGTCCTGTCCTGGAAGAGCTCACCTTTTTAAGGTGCTGTATTTGTGGGACTCTAGACAAGAACACCACAGCACACGCCGGGCCTCCAAATTACAGCAATGTTCTAAGGAGCAGCTGGGGTTTTATTTTTCATTTCCTCAGCACACCCGTCTCTCCACATTTAGTTGATATGCTCTAAAGAACAGGCCCTGACACCTGGGGGTACGTTTTTGAAAAATGTGTGGACCATATGCATACCTAACATGCAGCAGGGCCATGGAGAAATTGGTACAATGCGGCTTGGCACCAGCCAGCGTTTTTTTTTTAAATTCCTTAACATCTTGCCTACAAATTGCATCCTCAAGCACTTCAGAGAGTTGAATAACCCCCAAATGCTTATAGCTTATTTCATTATGCTTTATTTGGGGCTTTAAAGGAGGGGGGACCAGAGAATGTCAGGAATAGTTTAGCAGCATCAGGGCTGATTAGGTTGAAGAGCATTCAAAGAAATTTATTTCTATATTCCTTTTGTTACCAAGATCATGTGTTTCGCTGAAAGCGATCTTGTGATTGCCTTACAAGTATGTTTCCTAACCTCTCGTGAGCCCATTAGCCATTCTTGGCTGCCTTTTATTAATTTTTTAAAAAGAAAAGGAGGCAGGGGACGGAGCTAAAGAACACTCCCAAGGGAGCAGCCAGGGTCAAGCAGGCCCTGTTCTAGGAATGGGGAAATGCAGCTCGTAGCCACTCTATTACTTCTAAGCTGTGTGGCCTTAGGCAAACCATTGTACTTCTCTGGGCCTCAACTGCCATCTTTGCTGAAACACAACCGAAGTGACGATGTCCATCTCCACGGAGTTGTACTGCTTACAAAGTCCTGACACAGGTATTGTCTCGGGGCCATCAAGTCGGGCCTAGCATGGAATCACAGCTCCAATCTGTGAGCTGTGTGGCCTTAAGCAAGTTAACTAAGCTCTCTGAATTTCAATTTCCTTGTAAAATGGGGATAGGAACAGAAGAGCAGGTGTGAGGCTCAAATGAGGCAAAGAATTCGAAAACCCTTTTTAAAAAGTCATGTAAACATTTAGACTCATCTCTCCCTTGGCCCCACCTCCTTCTCCATTATCTTCACTAACATTTTCCCTAGCTTTCCCAAATGAACAAATGTGTGATACAGGTAAGAACAGCTTGCATAATGTGCAAGGACAGTTTCCAGGTAAGTCTCTTAGCATCCGCATCCAGCCAAACTACTTTCCTCAATCCCTCCTATATAGAAGTTGCCATGTTGAGTTGTGCAAATGCTGTCATTCTTACTATCATCATCAGTCACCGTGTGACAGACCCAGTTATTCTGAATTCTTAGGATGCCATAATTTAAAGATCACCTTTCAATGATAACCACAGGGAGGCTCTAACTCAGGTGGGTTGTAACAGGATATAGTATTCTGATAAATATTATAACTAACATCTGCATAGTAATTTACAAGAAACTTTCACAATGTACTTGTAATCCCATTTGAACCTCATAACAACCCTGTGTTGTAATCAATTTTATGTCCATTTTACAGATAATGAAACTGAAGCTCAGAGAGGTTAAGTGACTTGCCCCAAATCACACAGTAAGTGGCAGATTACAGATGAGACCCACGTTTTCAGATTCTAAATCTGGTAACCTTTCACTTTCCCATTCTGCCTCTGGCATACCACAGATGGTCACATTGTAAAAAACCTTCTCTATCTCTGCTTCCCACCGCCACCATCATTTGTTGTGAGGGATCCCCACAGCCAACACTTTGCTTCCCTTCCTGGGAAAAGTAAGAGACAGAAGGAAGAGAGAAGGTCCTATCTAGGAGGTTTCGCCTATCCCCCTCAAATTTTTTGTCTTGTGATCACTAAAAAGAGCTTTTGGGCCTACACTGCCAGAATGGCCTTCACATTTATACATATGAAAGCTTTTTGTCTCTTTGTTTTTTGTGTCTTTTTTTTAAGAGTGGTGTGTTTTTCTTTAGGCCAACTTCTGAAGCTCAGCCCAAGGCCATTTACTCTTCACTGTCAGACACACATTCAACTGCATTTCTCACTTTCCAAAGCTCAATGGCCACAACTTCGACAAACACTCTAACCCCTCATGCATTATTTATATATTGCTATCAGGAATCGAAGTTGTTATTAGAATGATTGGAGAAACCATTTTAAACAATGTTTATACAAACAATGTTTAATTTATTGAGTGCACCCACGTGCAGCCCCTGTAAGAGGCCATGGGTCCTCATAGCATTGCCCCATTCTCCAGGTGAGGGGAATGAGACTCAGCGAGGCTGAGCAGCTCGCCTGGGGTCCACAGGAACAGGAGCACAGGACTGGAAGCCAGACCTCTTCGAGTCCAAAACCTAAGCTTTTAGCTGCAACACCAGTTCTGCACCCTGAGTTATGTGCTTCCCACAAAGGCATCTCCACTTCTAGCTGGTTATGGCTAAGAGGAGAAGAAAAAACTCTGTTTCCTGGTAAAGGAGGTTTAGGTGAGAATTTGAGAAGAGGAGGAGGAGAGATAAGGGAGGTCAAGGAAACCACAGAAATCTCCCTAGATCTATCCATACATCCCACCTGGAAGGTAAAGGCAAGGCTAACCTGAATGGAAGGAGAAGGGAATGAGGAGAAGCCTCAGAGGTGGATGCCCTCCAGCCCCTCCAGGAAGCACAACTGTCATCCTGTTGCAAGATCTGCTGCCTAGCTGAAGAGGGGCATGGTGGCCATAGGCCCCATCCCTGCAGATTCCTCCAGGCTTTGCCCTCCTTCCGCAGCCTGAGCACCTGTCTGGCCTCCCCCCACGGCCTTAACTTTAAACCCCACTGTCCTCCTTACTCCCAGCCCAGCCTTCCATGGGCATGTGTCATGAGATGTTGATTTAGTTGGTTTTGTATACTGTTCTCATCCATGGCCCTATCTCCCTCGTATCTCCAATAATGAGATTTATGAAAAGATGCATCTCATGGGAACACATCCTCTCAATTTGTAAAAAGTATCATTGCTTTACCAGGTCTTGCAAAATATCAACACAGTACTTCTTAAGTACCTACTCTGTTCCAGGCATTATGTTTTTAGGCACAATTTTATTTTAATCCTGTGATAAATGTATTATTCTTACTCCCCCTCTAAAAAATAGGTAATGAGCCTCACAGAGACTAAGCGACTTGCCTGGGGTTATCCAGGTAATACCAAGATTTTACCTCAAGCCTTCCAGGTCTGATGTCCATGTTCTCTCAAATTCTCCACCCAACCCCCCAATCCCCCATTCCTGGAGTCAACTGAGAGGGAAGAACCTTACTCAAATACATAGCACTGAATAATTCTGCATACTTGTGCAAATAATAATTGTGTTAGTCTGGGTCATCTGAGAAGCAGGTATCAAGATAGGATTAAACGTGCCAGAACTGTATTACAGGAAACAGCTATGAGAAGAAAACTGGTGAGGAGGTAGGGGAAGCTGGAGCTTTCGATCAGACCACGATGCAGGTGTGATCCCAAGTGAAGGAGAGAGGGAAGGAAGGACAGAAACAAGGCTGGGTAGAAATGTGTCAGATGCCATTCAGGCCCCAGGCAAGTCTCATCAGGCCATTGTGGGGAGTCCTCAGGCCAAAATAGCCCATCAGAGAGTTCCTCATTGCCCAGCAACAGGTCTCTTTTAGTGTCTATACCAGGTTCAGTCACTGGCTGGGAGCAATCCATGGGAAGTGTGGCTTTGGCACACAGTGATGAACTTCAGGGCAGCTGGTGTCCTTAGCTGATCACACTCCCTGTAGTCAGAGAGGCTCCTTTTTGTGGCTTCCATGATACTTTCATACAGAATCACATGAAATATTTAGAACTCTTCTGAAACACTTATGGTTGATTTGTAAACCTGGGTGGAAATTTTGCAATTTTTTTCTAAATACAAAAATAGCCAATATAATAAAATAAAACCCTTTATAAGGGACATGAATTCAGCATGGAAGACAATTCAGCCATGCTGTATGTGATAAAACTCAACTCTGACAAGAATACAGAATGTAGATGATAATAGAGGTTGGTGGATGGGTGGGTGCCTCCTTTTCCATCCTAACAAGCTCAGATGGAGTTTTCCTGTTTCTGGTGTACCTGAATGGTCAGTTCATTGGACAAACTGCAAAGAGTCACTATAGCAGATAGACCCTAAGTGATCCCCAATTCTTGGTGTTCACACTCTTGTAATCCCCTCCCTGAGTGTGAGCGGGACCTGTGATCTGCTTCTCACCAACAAAACACAGCAAAGGCTATGAGATGTTACTCCCATGATTATAGTACAGTGTATAAGACTGTCTCTCTAGGGTCACTCTTGCCTCCTCCTGCTGGCCTTGAAGAAGTAAGGTGCCATACTGTGAACTGCCTATGGAGAGGGCCATGTGGTAGAGAACTGTGGGCAACGTGCAGACCTGAGGCCTTCGGCTCCTATAGGCCACAAGGAAACAATTCGGCCAACAACCCAAAGAGCTTGGAAGCAAGTTCTTCTCTAGTTGAGCCTCCAGATGAGAATGCAGCCCAGTTGACACCTTGACTGCAGCTCTATGAGACCCTTAGCAGAGGAACCAGCTAAGCCAAGGCCAGACAGCTGACCCACATACACTGTAAGATAACAAATATGTGTGTTTTTAAACTACTATGTTTATGATAATGTGTTATGCAGTCATACATAAATAATATGGTTATAAATATGCTTTATGTTGGGCACTGTTCTAAATGCAGAGGTCATATTAGCTTAGTAGGCCATGGACCCAGTCCTAGGTAGGAGCATTGGAAGACGAACTAGTTAAACAGAGACAGTAGTTATATCTAAACTCCAATACAATTTACAAAGCATTGTAACAGACTTATAAACAAATTTCTGAGTGCATGCAGCCACAGAAGCAATTATTTCTACTTTAGGGAATTGAGGAAAGTATTAAAGATACAACATCTGAACTGGGAAGGAAGTTCTAACACAGTGAAATCATTTCACATTCACAGAAAAGTTCTACATTTTGGGTTAAAATAATAGCATCCTTGACATGATGCACTTTTTAAAATGGCCACTGAAACTCTAAGAGAAATAGTTTCTTCATCATGAAAGAATAACATAATTAGAAATATTTTTAGGCTGGGCACAGTGGCTCAGACCTATAATCCTGGCACTTTGGGAGGCTGAGGCAGGAGGATCACTTGAGGCCAGGAATTCGAGACCAGCCTGGGCAATAGCAAGACCCTGTCTCTACAAAAGAAGAAGAAAAATTAGCCAGGTATGGCAGCACACCCCTGTAGTCCCAGCTACTCAGGAGGCTGAGGCAGGAGAATCACATGAGTGCACTTGAGGTTGCAGTGGGCTAGGACGACACCACTGCACTTTTAGCCCAGGCAAAAGAGTAAGACTCTGTCTCAAAAAATAAATAAATATTTTTACATTCAGCTTTCCCCTCTGTGTCCCAGTTTAGCAAAAGACACACCTGTTCCTCTGTTCTACACAGGGTGTGAAAGAATTGCTTTCCTACAAAACCCAGAGGAATAAAACAGCTGTTGGCAACGTCACTGAAGAGGGTTTCCCTCACCCAACTGCCAGTCTCCATGGCAACTGCCAGCCACAGCCTGCAAACAGTTACCTCGATTGCATTACACATCCCTACAGACTCCCATGGAGGGAATCCTTGTTGATCTCTTGGTCGCCATGGTTTCTGTTTCTGTCATGATCTTTAGACATTGTCTAAGCGTGTGTGTACACGCATATGCACATATTAATGCCTGCACTGAAGCTTAGTGCATGCTGCCCTTTGCTCTTGGTGGAAGCCAAAACATGCTTGAGGAGTGACTAGTGTAATCTTTGTGATGAAAATGATATAGTAATCCTTGCCGCAGTGAAAGGTCTGTGGTTGCTCATAGGATCAGGTGAAAAATTCCTTCAGATTGATTTATAGGAACGTAGTATGATTGAATCTCCCCAGAGAGGAGTACATCTGCAGGCACTAAAACTACTTTTAAATTTTGGACTTGATGGAAAAACAACTCACAATGGATGGGTCAGTTTTGCTCAGTTTCCAAAGTCACCTTTGGAGTGGAAAGTAGTGTTCATATTCATAACATTTGCTCTAAATGACTAACACTTACAGCCTCATTGGTGCTACCATCTCATCCCGAGTATCAGAAGCATGAACAAGAGAGTCATCATTGGAATAATTTCTAAATGCTACAGTTGTACTTCTATTCGGATGCTGAGGAATCAGCCCCATTGTGATTTGGGAGCCACTGGTGTTTCTCGAACTTTAACATGAAATCAAATGGCCCTGCAGGTGTTGTGAAAATGCAGGTTCTGATTCTCTGCATGAGGCAGTAGAGGAACCACTGAGCTACATAAGGCCCTAAGGAGTTCTCACCATGATTGAAGGATGTGAGGATTCTCAGTAATAGCATAATTTATGTAAAATGTCACACACAGCCCCTTGTATGGAAAAAGTACTTGATAAATGTTGTTTCCCTCCTTTGCAAAGTGTTTCCATCCTCATTAGTTCATTGGACTGTCACACAATCTTTCAAGATAGCTGGGGCAGAAACTGGGTGTAACTCCCATTCAAAAGACATAGAAACTGAATTTTAGGGAGGTGAAAAATTTGCCCAAATTTATGGAACTAATAGAGTAAAGGCAGGAATTGAACCTTTGTCCTCTAATTTCCAGTCCTGTGTTCTTTCCATCACACCATACTGAGAGCCTTCATATCCACATTAGGAATGTCACTTAATTGATTCAAGATGAAGACCATCCCATTTTATTTTTGAAACCCAGAAAAACCCTGAAATCAAAACCTGGCACAGACACTACTCCCAAAAAACTCTATAGGCCACTCTCAAAAACATAGAAGCAAAAATCCTAAATAAAATATTATCAAATTAAATCCAGCCGTTTATTTGAAGAATAATACAGAATGACTAAGTAGAGTTTATTCCAGGAATGCAGGATAGTTTAATATGAGGAAATATATTAACATAATTCATCACATCAACAGGTCAAAGGAGAAAAACCATATGATCATTGCAAAAGATGCCAAAAAGACATTTGATAAAATCCAAGAGTCATGCAAGATTACCAAGAAAAAAAAGAAAACTGGGAATCGGAATCTACTTCTTTAACATGAGAAAGGATAACTGTCTGAAAACAATAATCTACTTAACCATGAAACACTAGGAATAAGAACTGCCAAACCTCACTCCTATTTTTCACCTTGTTTTAGAAATTTTAATCAATGCAATAAGACAGGAAAAATAAATAAGAAGTAGAAATAGTTTAAAGGAGGAAATCAAATTAAAATTATATTCAGATGCTAAGAGTTTTCTCCTAGAAAAATCCAAAAGAATTTATTTTAGAACTAGTAAAAAGAGTTCAATGGGACCAGCAATGACCAGTTTAAGAATAGTGTATTCAATCCAAGAGCAGATAAAAAAAGACTCCATTCAAACTAAAGAACCAAAAAAACTGAAATACCTACTAATGATCTTAACGAGTAGTATTCGTTAAGCTTCAGAATTTTACAATGAGGCATAAATGAAGGACTGAATAAATGAAGAGAAATTTCATGCTCCTGGATAAGATGTCAGACTTTGTAAAGATAGTAAGCTTTCACATTAATTTACAGACTTACTACTTAGTCAATCAAAATTACAATGATATTCTTGGAACTTGAAAAAATAATTCTTAAGTTCAGCTAGAAAAACAAATGCATGAGCACTATCAAAAAAATACTGAAAAACAAGAATATTGTGAACACAACTTGCCCCACCAGATTTTAAAACGTACTATAAGCCAACAATAAATACCATATGGCTGTAAAGGTGCCAGAAGAGAAAGATGGACCAAAGAAGCGAAAGAGAAAGCTCAGAGAGGGCCCCAAGTATAACTATCTAAGAATTTATTAAATTACAAAGATAGCATTTATGTTCCACGGGAAATTTTGTTGAACTAATGGGTTAAGTACATGAAAGAAAATTGTCACACTTTTACCATTTATCATAGACCAAAATAAGTTATTGTTGGATTCAAGAGTTAATGCTTTTAAAAAAAATCATAAAAAATAGAAAACAAAAAGTATATATAATATGGAATTTCCTCCTTAACATAGCGAATTCAGAAAACTTAAAGAGAAATACCAATATATAGAACTACATGAAAATAAAGAACTTTTATGCAAAAGAGAAAAAAGCAAATGACAAACTAGAAAACTTAAATAAAACATATATGATAGGAAAGGAATTAATGTCTTTAATGCAGTTAGAGATTTTATAAAAATGGGGAAACTATGTGAAGTCAGTTTCTGAAGCAAGAAATATAGTCAATAAATATACAAACAAATGTTCAACTTCAGCATTAATCAAAACCATTCAAATTAAAAGTTCAAGATGGGGTATGTTTCCCATAAAGTTGGCAAAGACTATAACTCAGGGAGGGTGTTTAGAAATTGACACTCTTGTACACTGCTTGGAACACAAATTAGTATACACTTTTTGAAAGGCAATTAGCAATACATCTCAGAAGTCTTAAAACGTAGGTACTCTCCAGTCAAGCAATTCCACCTCTATAGATTAACCCCTCAAAAATACAAATAGCTCACGCCTGTAATCCTAGCTCTCTGGGAGGCCGAGGCAGGCGGATTGTTTGAGCTCAGGAGTTCAAAACCAGCCTGAGCAAGAGCGAGACCCTGTCTCTACTAAAATTAGAAAGAAATTAATTGGACAACTAAAAATATATAGAAAAAACTAGCATGGTGGTGCATGCCTGTAGTCCCAGCTACTTGGGAGGCTGAGGCAGGAGAATCGCTTGAGCCCAGGAGTTTGAGGTTGCTGTGAGCTAGGCTGACGCCACGGCACTCTAGCCAGGGCAACACAGTGAGATTCTGTCTCAAAAAAAAAATACAAATAGATACAAGATAAATATTGCATAGGAATACATTTCATAATGTTATTTACAATAAGAAACAATGCTTTACAATAGGGAATTAAACAAGTCAATTACGGTCAATCTATTCAATGGAAGCCATTGACTCATTGAATTAACCTATTTATTGACCTAAAAAATGTTCAGAATATATGACTAAGACTTTAAAAAACGAGGTATGAAACAGTATGCAGTGTTTGATAGCATGTTTATAAAACACAGACACATAGAAAAAAGTGGAACTATTTATAGGGATTATCTTAAAGTGATTAGATAGTAGGTGATCTATTTTTCCATTTGCTTTCTGTATTCTGCTATTTTGGTACATCATGAATTGCTCTTGTAATAACCACAAAATTTGTGTGTGCACATATGCATCTTAATTTAAAAACACAACTGGGAGCCAGTGCTTAATTCTGATGAGTAGAGTGACACATGCTAAGTGAGGCTTAGGGAAATTTGTTTTCACTGATGAGAGAGGATTAGGTCAAAGAAATGAGGATCGATAAGAAGCAGCATATCTGAATTCTGCTGTTGCAACTGCAGTATAAAATCCTTAGGGCACAGCCCAGAGATGGTTACCAGGTTGAAGCAAGTGAGATCCAGGAAGCCACATGAAGGTGAATCATCAGGAAGAAGTGACAGAGAAATGAAGATGTGGCCACCGTGGGGAGTGAGGGTGGGGTGAGCCTTAGGGACAAAGGACTGGTGATGCAAACATAGCCACAACAAAGTGGGTGAGCAGGAACATAGAGACAGATCATCTCCGTGAGGACATAGCCACGCAAGGTGGATCCTGAACATGAAGACATTCAGGGCAGAAGCTTTGTTTGGGATGGAGGTTCAGAGTTTTTCCAGAATACTTCCCTCTCATGTGAATAATTATGTTTTTTGCCATTTAAAAAAATTTGATTAATAGACTTTATTTATTAGAGCAGGTTTAGGTTTACAGAAAAAATTGTGCAGAAAGTATGGAGAGTTCCCCTACATCTCCTCACCTTCCTCCCTACTGTTTCCCCTATTATTAACATCTGACATTAGATGATGCATTCATTACAATTGATGAACCAATATTGATACATTATTACTAACTAAAGTCCATAGTTTACAATAGCACTCATGCTTTGTGCTGTACAGTTCTATGTGTTTTGCCAAATGTATAATGTCACGTAGCCACGAATATAGTAGCATATGGAAGAATTTCAGCACCCTGAAAATCCTCTGTGCTCCACCTGGCGAATAATTCTTCATGGTTTACAAAAGTTGTTCTCTTCACTGATCTCATGTGATTCTCACAGGTGATCTGGTGAAACAGGCATGCCAGTCGTTGTCACTCCAGTTGTACATGTGAGATAACTGAGACTATTTTAAACACTGCCCAAGTCTCTGTTAAGTGGCTGAGTCAGGATGGGAACTCATGCTTGTCTGTCCTCAAATCCAGTGTTCTTTCACCTACATCCTTCTGTAAGCAGATGAATTCTCTTTAAAAAAACGAAAATATGGGGGTATAAAATAGAGCCCTTAAAGTCAGCAGGGCCAAAGGCAATATAATTATACAAATGAAAAAGAACTGAGGAGATTTTAAGATTTACAATGTGGAATCCAGTGGTAAGAATAAAAACTAGAAGTGGATTTATCCTTTCAGTAAATAGTTTCTGTATCTATCAGTATAATCTAGACTATATTGTGATAACAAAAAACTCAGAATTTCAGTGCATTAAAACAATAAATGTTTCAGTTTCTTTCTGGTTCACAGTACAAGTTGATCACAGGATATCAGAAAAGCTCTCTGCTCATCAAAATTACTGATGGATCCAGACTGAGCAAGAAGCCGGCATCTTCTAGAACACTGGCAGTCATTGTTCCAGAAAGAAGAGAAAGTTTTAGAGACTTTTGCATCCACAATTCAATGCCCTGAGATGGAATTGACACACATCATTTTCTCCTCCATCCGTTAGCCAGAACCAGCCACATGTCCCACCCAGCCACAGGGCCCAGAAGTTAGAGAAACACAGGATGGGTGAGCAGCCTTTAACATCACCAGGGATACTGAATATCTGTGCTTGGCAATGGGAAAAGCACCACAATTGATTGCATTCAAGGAAGAAGGGTAGCCCCACGAGGAAGCTGACAGATGGATGTTGGCAAACAGATAAAAAAGGCTATCTAAGAAGATAAGAAATCATTTTATTGATTTCAAATAACAATACAAATTAGGTAAATCATTCAAAAGAAGATTACTTCTCTTAGCTAAATGGTAAAACTTTAAAAAAAGAATCCTGGTTCTTCACCTTCTAGCACATAAGTAAGAAATGCTATCAGGGCCAGGTGCAGGGGCTCACGCCTATAATCCTAGCACTTTGGGAGGCCAAGGCAAGGGGATCATTTGAGCCAGGATTTCAAGCCAAGCCTGAGCAAGAGCGAGAGCCTGTCTCTACAAAAAATAGAAAAATTAGCCGAGTGTGGTAGCACATGCCCATAGTCCCATCTACTTGGGAGGCTGAGGCAGAAGGATCACTTGAGCTCAGGAGGAGTTTAAGGTTATAGTGAGCTATGATGATGCCACTGCACTCTAGCCTAGGAGACAGAGCAAGAGAAGGAAGGAAGGAGAAAAGAAAAAGAAAAAGAAAAGGAAAAAGATGAAAAAGAAAAAAGAAAAGCTATCAGAAGAGAATTACGGGTTACAACCCAAAACAATAACTGAGTTGTAAATAGCGAGTCAGTCAACATTCATTTCAAAGATGGCCACTGGATGCAGAACATTATCCCAAAATCCAGTTTCAACCAGTCCACCCACACAGGACAGTTGTTCTTATGAATGTTGAGGGACCAGAATCCTTCCTATGCCCCAAGTGAAACTATTTGGTGCTCTTGGTAAATTTTTTTGTATTCTTGACTTGGAGTGGCAACAAGATGCACTCAGAAGATGATTAGATTCTGGTTCAGAAAGCTGGAGTTTGCATCTTAACTTTGTCCAGGTTGTTTATTATGTAAACTGATAATAATAATAATAACCTCAACTTACTAGTTTGTTGTAATAAGGTAAAGTGTGAAAAAGCCTAACACTTAGTAAGCATTCAATAAATGCTCTTTTCCTTGCATTAAAATAGCATCTCAAGTTTGAGAATATCTGCCACAGGCAAGATTCCAGATGTGCAAAGCATGTTTATGACCTCAGATTTCATTTTACGAGATTCGTATCTGGACCTTGTGTAGTAACTTCAGTAAAGAAGGTGTTAGATTTTTTTTTTCTCACCTAATTTCTTTTGCATATTGTACCTCCTTCAAAAGCCAAATTGCTACTTAAAAATCAATCTTTTCTAGAGGCTTGCCTCTATTATATGACAATTAGCTCAAGAATAAAGTTCAAACATATTTTAGCTAGTGATGAGTTTGAGGGATATGTCAGTTAACTAAACAAGAACACCAGGAAAACTGACAGCCTGTTATTGGTGCATGGCCCATCCTTTGAGCCAGGTTAGGAACAAAAGCATTTGCCGTAAGGACCTAATTTATCACTGGAAAAGATAGCAAATATGTTATTAATGAAAGAATAAATCACTCTCAAGCAAGCAATGACTTCATTTTCTCTCAGCGGTGCTCAGCATAATATTTTTCCTGCAAACTATACCCGTAAGGCAGCTCGTGAGAATCCTAGTGGAGAGGCCAGATGCAACTCTCTGCAATCCTTGAGCGCTATTCTGTGAGCAGAGCAGCAGATGCCCCAATTGCCTGAAGTTCAGAGCCCTGTCTATTAGCAGACAGGTCCCTTCATCCAGGCAGGGCATGGCCTGGAGGACAGCTCTCTTCTCCTGGACCTTCAACATTTTCTAACTGTAACAAGAACTAACCAAAATACAGATGACCACACACTGCACTGTGCACGAGCTTCCTAGGAAATACATCCCCTCAGTGACTGAGCCACAAATGGCACAGAAGGCAGGAGTGAGAGGAAAAGAAGGGAAAAGATTGAAGGGAGGGAAGGCAGCTGGCAGTTGGGACAGAGAGAGTAGGCACCACAGGAAGACCCACCAATAGGACATGCAAAGGACAATGATCACAGTGGAACTGCTCCCAGGAATCAGGTAGTGAGGGCAACGGTGTGAGACTGCCAAGGGCAGTGGGAGGAACATGGGATATAGTAGCAGAAGACCAACCACACATCCCAACTTGACTGTGCCACTTTGGAAAAATTACTCAGCTTCTCTAAGCCTCTGCTTCCTCATAGGTAAAACAGGGATATTGATCATCCATCACAGAGTTGGAATGAAGATCAAATGAGATAATATGTATTGAACTAAAAAGCCCTGTATAAATGTCAGCTGTTATGATTATTATGAGAGTTTCACTTATTCTTTCATTAAACACTCATTGGCTGCCTTCTATATGCCAAGTCCTGCACTAGGTTGGCAATACAAAGATGAACAGGTCAAAAATAACAAGATAAAAAGCCCTGCCATTTAGGAGTCCAAATCTAGAGGGACAGACAAGGAAAACACAATGGAAATACTATGATGCAGGGGTCAGCAATTTTTTTTCTGTTAAGGACCAGATAGTACAGTGGTGCACGCCTATAATCCTAGCACTTTGGGAGGCCAAGGCAGGAGGATCACTTGAGCTCAGGAATTTGAGACCAGCCTGAGTAAGAGTGAGACCCCATCTCTACTAAAAGTAGAAAAACCACCTGGGCATCATGGTGCACCTGCAGTCCCAGCTACTCGGGAGGCTGACGCACGCAGGAGGATCGCTTGAGCCCAAGAGTTTGAGGTTGCTGTGAGCTAGGCTGATACCACGGCACTCTACTCAAGGCAACAGAGTGAAACCCTGTCTCAAAAAAAAAAAAAAAAAAGGACCAGATAGTAAATATTTTTAGGCTCTGTCCCAACTACTCTGCAGATACAGTCAAAGAGCAGCCACGGACAATATGTAAATGAATGAATGTGGCTGTATTCCAAAAGAATGGGGGTGGGAGACAAGATCAGAAAAGTAGGCAGGTCTGGATTGGAGGCCATGGTAAGGACTTGGATTTTATCCTAAGAGGGAGACAACTAAATAACTGTCCCCTGTGTACAGTAGCACTGCCCAAAGGCCATTCCTGAGGAGCTTAAGATGCTGAAGAGCTCATTAGAAAGTTCCTCATGCCCTTTGAATCTATATGGTGGGCATTCTCAATGCACATTAGCATATTAAAGATTCTCAGGGTCCAGCACAGTGGCTCACGCCTATAGTCCCAGCATTTTGGGAGGCAGAGGCAGGAGGATGGCTTAAGGGCCAGGAGTTCAAGACCAGCCTGGGCAATGTAGAGAGACCCCATCTTTACAAAAAATTTAAAAACTTAGCTGGGCATAGTGGTACATGCCTGTAGTCCCAACTACTCGGGAGGCTGAGGCAGGAGGATCACTTTATACCTAGGAGTTCGGGGCTGTGGTGCGCTATGATCACATCTGTGAATAGCCACTGAACTCTAGCCTGGGAACAGAGTGAGACTCTGTCTCTAAAAGAAAATTAATTTCAAAAATAAAAATTTTAAAAATTCAAAAAGACTCTCAGAGTTCTCTAAAAAAAGAAATCCATTTCATTAAACTTCACATTTACTTGACTAAAGAAAACTTGTTTTTGTTTTTTTTTTCAAAGAACACCTGACATAAGCCCCTAGACACAAGCAGAAAACACTAGCTGATGGATCAAAAGCAACTGCCTTAGGAGCACAGAAGCATGTTCCCAGCCATGATCTGCCTCCAGACTCCTACTCCAGCCTCATCATCAGCTGCTCCTAAACACTCTGGACTCTACCAACCCCAAGCCACAGTGGCTCCCTAAATACACCATGCTATCTCGTGCCTCCTTATATTTAACTCTCCCTATTGGATATGCTTGAAATGTTCTTCTCTTCCTTGTCTACCTGCTGAACTCCTTGATCTTATAATAAAATCCAAATCAAGAAGTCCTCCCTTGTGAAATTCTGAACAACACCTCTCTCTGAATCCATCCTGCCTTATACAAGACATACACACATACACAAATGCATATACACACAGAAGGCACTATTCCTTTCTCCATATCACTTTATATCTTGTGCTGAATTCTGTTACAGCCCATATCATATTATGTTGTAAGTATATGTTTACCTGTTTGTGTCCTCTATAATAAGACCACTCCAGTGTCTAGCTAGTAGTAGCCACTGCATAGAATATTACCTGTGAGAAAAGGACACTATGAGTTCTACCCTTATTGAAGTCCTAGCTAATCGCTCCCATTTTCCTGTGAGAAGACAAAGGTTATTTAATTGGGGAAAATCTAAGGTAACATATGAGGGCATTTCTAGTCTTTGATCTTATGTTGAAAGACCCAGGCTTCAATAACTTAATGCGTGGCACATGTGGTTGCAGCATTTTGGTGAACTGACCTGCCTTACTATCCTTGCTGTCATTTAGCCACAAGAGAGATCATTGAAAGGAGTGTCAAGTGTGTCCCTGCCTCCCTGCCACATGATACCAACGTCAGAATGAGTGAAAAGCAGCGATAAGTATGTCTCATGGCTACCTAGGCCAGAGGTTCTCAAGCTTGAGTGTGCATCAGAATCGCCAGAGGGCTTGTTAATACACAAATTGCTGGGCCCCACCCTAGAGTGGCTGATTCAGTAGGTCTGGGGTGGGGCCTGAGAATCTGCCTTTCTAACATTTCCCAGTGGCTGCTGATGCTGCTGGTCCAAGGACCACACTTTGAGAATTACTGATCTGTGGTTCCCTGACTGCTTTGCAATGCCAGAACTACACTAGGAAGTAATTGCTTGAGCTACGTTTTTACTGCTCTTAGGGAGGTGGCAAAGACAACCAGCACTAAACTCGAATTCCAAAGACCAGTGCTGCCATTCTATCTTCCAGTAGTGTGACAACTGGCAAATCATGAAATCTCAGAACACTTTAGTTTCTTCCACCAAAAAGTGGCAATTATTAGCCTATCACTATCTACTCTCACTGGTTTGCTGTGTGAATACCATGTAAAACTGACTTACAAGTGCTTTTATATGCTGGAAAGCACTAAAAGAATGAGAAATTTGCTGGAATGAAATCAAACGCACATGTGAATGGTACAACAAAAATTTTAAGGTGTCTGGAAAAGTAGAGGGCAAATCAGAGGAAGAGTTCAGAGACAAATTTCTCCATATTCAACAAAAACTTTTTCAGACATTAACAGTTAGCAATAGAATATGACTTTAACCATTGAAGGGTTTTGCTGGGCAGAGATAGAGAAAATGCTTCCCTGCTATTTGGGAAAATATTTCGTTGTTGTTTTAATAACATTATTTACCTGAAAAAGAAGATGCAGGCAGGGCATGGTAGCTCACGCCTATAATCCTGGCACTTTGGGAGACAGCAGAGTTGCTTGAGGACAGGAGTTTGAGACCAGCCTGAGCAATACTGCAAGATCCCATCTCTATAAAAAAAAATTAGTGCTGGTAGTCCCAGCTATTCAAAAGGCTGAGGCAGGAGGATTGCTTGAGCCCAGGAATCCAAAATTAGAGTGAGCTATGATCAGGCCACTGCACTTCAGCCTGAGCAGCAGAGTGAGGCTCTATCTCTCAATTAAAAAAAGAAAGAAAGAAGAGGATGCAAAATATAAATTTTTCATCTGTTCTAAGCTAACTTTATTGTACCTAATGTCACATAGTAGATATTCCACATGCTCCTAAAAGCCATTTTTGTTGATATCCCACACAACTTAATACATAAGAAGTTAGTTATGCATTTATCGAACCAACATTTGTCTAAAGAGAAAGGTCCTGGGTATCTAAAGCATAAGAAGAAAGGCTTTTTTGTGCAATTTACAATCTAGCCTTTATGGATATAAAGAAAAAAATTGACTACTTGTGGTTTCCCCTTAGCTTAGTTATCTTACATTGCATTTTTAATTAAATTTTTATGTTTTGAGATAACTGTAGATTCACATGCAGTTGTAAGAAATAACATAGAGAGATCCCACATATTCTTTATCCAATTTCCCCAATGGTGTAACACCTTGCAAAATTGTAGTAAATATCACAACCATGATATTGACCTTGGTACTATCCATTGATCTTATTCAGATTTCCTGTTTTACTTGTACTCATTTGTGCATGTGTTGTGTGTGTGAGGGTGCATTTAGTTATATGCACTTTTATCACATGTGTATTCACCACCACAGTCAAGACACAGAACAAATTCACAAGGATCCCTCAAGTTGCCTCATAACCACATCAACTTATTCCTCCAACTCCTTTCTCTAGCCTCTGGCAACCATTAATCTGCTCTGAACCTCCATAATTTTATCATTTCAAGAATGGTATGTAAATGAAATCATGCAGTATATGACCTTTTGGAATTTCATTGAGCATAATTCCCTTGAAATTCATCCAAGTTGTCTGATTCAACAGTTTGTTCCTTTTTATTTCTGACTAGTATTCCATACTATAGATGTATCATGGAATTTATTTGTTTAACCATTCACGCATTGAACAGGAAAACATTTTTTAAAAGGCATGAAGGTGAAAAAATTCAAGTGGTATCCAGGAAACATCATACATTTTTTAACTATCCTGCCTTGTTCCAAAAATAATTTAAGGCAGAGATAAAAAGTAGACCCATTTGGTTAGAGCAATGGGTTCATCTAGAGTCAGAGTCCACAAATCTGTTCTATAAAAGGCCAAACAGTAAATATTTTGGGCTTTGTGGGCTACACAGTCTCTTTCTCACAACAATTCAGCTCTGCAGCACAAAAGTCACCATAAAAAATATATAAATAAATGGGTATAGTTGTGTTCCAATAAAAATTTATTTACAAAAACAGGCACAGGGCATAGTTTGCTGATCCCTGATTTAGAGGAATAATGGAAGAAAAAGTTGAAAGGGCAAGTTAGAATTAGATTGTGAAGAGCCTTGAATGTCAAGTAACTGAATTTAGACTTTGGTAAACATTCAGAAGCCCTGGAAATATTTTGAGCAGGTATCTGGCGGAGAAAGGAATGTTTTAATCATAATTAAAGTGAAATATGTGGAAGATCAATCTGGAAGTAATAGATAAAATGAACTCATGACACAAACAAGAACAAAATGGAAAAGGTAGATGACTTAAATGACTACCAGAATTGTCCAAGCTAAAAATAAAAAGGGCCTGAACTGGGCTGCTATCGTTGGATGTAAGAGGAAAGGGTGGAAATAAAATAAATTTTAAAGGGAGAACTGATAGAATTTGGAAATTGACTGGATACCATGGCAGGAGAGACAGAAAAAGCAAAAATACCTCATAGTTTTAACCATAAGCTTTGGAATGAAGCTAACCTGACCTTGAATTGTCTTTTCTACCATTTAACTGAGCAAACTATGAAATTTCACCTTTGGTTTCCTCATCTGTAAAAGGAGTAAGAGCAGTACCTTCCTTACAGTGCAGTTGGACAGACTGAATGAAAGAATACAGGTAAAGCCCTCAGCACAATAACTGGTATATATAGCAACTGATCATTACACAGTAGTGATCATGATGTTAATTATGCCAAAATATCCCTCTCTAATCCCCAACTATGTTCTGGTAACAATTTTGTAACCTAATTTTTATACTTTAAATAGCATGAACACTGTATGATATTCCACTGTGTGAATGTTCCATAGTTTATTTAACTAATACTTTGTTGTTGGACATATTATTAGGTGAAATAATGCACATTTAAGCCATTTTGAGTTGAGTTTGTTGTTGTCATTCTTATTTATAACCCAAAGTTATCTGCAATTCTTACTGATCCATAATTTGGTACCAGAGTAGAATACTACAGGCAATTGATCCTAAAATGTGGAATTGGTCAAATAAAAGTATCCTAAACCGAGATGACCGAAGTTATTTCAGGTTGAGAAGCTGTTGACTCTTGTTACCATGAAACTTTTTCTTAAAGCTCTCACCTGTGACACCTTAAGATCTTGACTGTATGCCTTCAGAGGTATAGCATTGGGAGAATGGTAGGAAAAACTGAGGATGTTGGCATGGGTGGCCTAACTCTATTTGTTTTCAGTGAGATCCTGTAAGAAAGGGACAATCTTAGCTGAAGTGGGCCCATCTGAATGCAGAAAGGGAAGAAAAGGCAGCTTTTCTAGAAGTTCTTTTTACCTGTGGCCTGTAATATAGTCCCATAATTTGGTTTAAATACGCATTATTTCACATAGCAAGAACGACTGAGGTGGGACAGCTCCTGTATTTTTTAATTCAATTTTTATATACAGGCTCATCATCTATTCATAGTTCTCATTTCAAGATTTGCCTGCTTATGTCCTGTGCCCATTTTAACTGTGATACTTGCATTTTCATTTTATTTCTAAAAACTCTTCGTATATTAAGAACTCCAATCAGTTTTCTATCATATATGTTGAAAATATTTTCCCAGTTTCGTATCTGCCTTTCAGTTCTGTGATTTTTTTTTCCTTTGGAGTTTTATGTTTAGCTTATTTGCTTAGGAAGTTCATCCCTACTTTAGATTGAATAACTATATCCTCTTATATTTTCTTCTAGAATATTTATGGTTTAACTTACATAGAAATATTTAAATTAATTCATCTGAAATTTATTTTGGTATGAGTTGTGAGGTAGGCATTTTTTTTTCCTAAATGATAGCTAGTTATTCCAAAATACCTTATAAGGTATATCCTCTCTCTTCTGAATTTGAATGCCACTAGTAGTAGATGCACTTTTACTGTGTAAAATTTATTTGGCTTCTCAAGTTCCTAGTCTACCTCACTCCTATGTCAGCTTCTTGTGACCTATGGTCAAACTGTAGCATGATAGTTTCTTTTTACCACCAGGCAGAAAATTTTCCTAGACATTTCTCTTCTTTTTGAGAAGACTCTTGGCTGATCTGATTTTATTCTCTCAGATGATCTTTGCACTTGTTTTTGTCAAGCTGCCCCAAAAATTCTATTAGAATTTGGATTGGAATGAAAATAAATTGTTAACATTAATTATGGAGAGAACCATAATTTTTATAATACTTAGTCATCCCACCCCGAAACATCTTTGTTATCCCAATTACCAACTTTTCTTTAAGGCCCTCTGAGAAGTTTTATAGTTTTCTTCATATGGAATCACATGTATTTCCACAGTTTGTGGTGGTTATTGGTGGTAGTCTTCTATTGTTGTTATTGTCATTATTTTTGCCGTTATGAATGGGATATTTCCTATTATTCTTTTGTTTTCTATATTTTGTATGGCCATCTCACCGAATTCCTTTATTGGGATTCAACTCTTATTAAGACTCTTAATTTTTTAGGTGATTTCTGTTGGTTCTGCAGGTAGGCAATTTCATCCTCAGCAATAGTATTTCCAATACTATACCTATTTTTCCTTACTTTATTACATTGACCAGCACTGAATTTCTAGGAACATGTAATATAATTAGTGGTAGCAATTATCTTGATATTGCTGTAGACTTTAATGGGAATGTTTCAAATATTAGGTTGAACCATATGAAACTGACACTCTTCTAGGCCAAAAAGGATCAAGTGGCAGCAGTTTCATAGGTTTCAAATAATTATTAGACCATTAGGTAAAATATTGGAATTTGATTTCAAGTAGGAATTCATTATTAATTAAACAAATATTTTTGAGCACCTACAATAGACAGGCACAGGGTTAAGCCATGGATATATAACTCTTAAACAAGATACACAGTTTCTGCCCTCTTAGAGTTAACACTACTGTGGGAGAAAGCAGAGACCATACTTCAGCTAACAACAACAACAAAAAAAACCTAACTAATTAGAATAGTGAAAAAATCTTAGAGACATTACTACGTGCTAGAAACCAGAGTAGGGCCCCTTCAGACAGGATGCTCAGGGTGGTTCCTTCTGAGGAGAGACATCAAAACTGAACCTAAAGGCTGAAACCAAATCAGCCATGTGATGAGCTATGGGGACATAATTCCAGAAGGGATGAGCTAGGAGTGGACTCTAAAATGAGATGTGCTGGTGAATTCTAGGGTCTTTCCAGAGGCCAGTGTGGCCAGAAAGCCACAAAGTGGGTCCTCAAGCCACAGGCCAAGTCTAGGGAGTGGAGACTGGAGGAGGGAAGAGCCATGTTTTGAACTGAACCATAGAAAAACATCTTAGTCTGTACTGGGCTTCTAATACAGTTGAGCATCCCTAATCTGAAAATCCGAAATCTAAAATATTTCAAAATCAGAAAATTGTTGAGCACTGACATGATATAGTGATTTTGCTTTCTGATGGTTCAATATACACAAACTTTATTTTACACACAAAATTATTAAAAATATTGTATAAAATTACCTTCAGGCTATGTGTATATGGTATATATGAAACATAAATGAATTTTATGTTTATCTCATTGTGTATATATAAATATTCCAAAATTCAAAAAAACCTGAAATCCAAAACACTTCCAATCCCAAGCATTTGGATAAGGGATAATCAACCTGTATTTGAAAATGAGACATGGCTCGTGGCTGAAAGTGACCCACAAGGAACAGGATCTGTCCTGAGCTATTCCCATGGCGTGGGAAAAGGAATACTATGGAAGCAACTTTAGAGGCACTGGTAAGGGAAAAACCATTTCCTGATCATACCAAATAGCATTCAGTCATCCTCTAACTTAGTACCCCAGGCTGGAGACGCAAGTTGAGGACAGATTAGGGAAGGTGTTGAACTTTACTTTAGAAACCAAGAGGAAGCAGTAATACTTTTTGAGCAAATAAGTTTACTTGATATTCCAAAATCAGAGAAGGGGTCGTGGGACCCTAAGACAGAATTGAGGGCAGGGATTTGCCTACCTGTGGCTCTGACCCATGGCTGGGCCTGCATTATTTGTGCATTCTTCTGTAAAAGCCAGCAGAAAGCCCCAGGTAAACAAGATAAATGTTCACAGCCGTCCCCAGGCCCTATTTTCCCAGAAAGTGACTCAACATGCCCCACTGGCCTGTTATATTTCAGAAAAGATGAACAAGTTGTGCCTGTTTCTGGCTAGAAGGCCAGGTGGCAGAGAAAGATCAGAGCTGGGTTGCAATGAGGCCTATAATGTTTAAAGAAAGTTTGGGGGTGGGGAGATGCCCAGATGACAGTGGACATTCAAGCAGGTAGGCAAGGGATAAGCAAAGCATAGTGTCCAAAGGAGTAAGTCTCAGTCGATGGTGGGAGTCCAAGGTAAAAATACATATGGGTGTTCTGGTAAGGGGTAGAGTGCGATGAGGGGCAGGGGACACGAAATCCAGGCTGAAGTCATTAATTCTGTGTGTCAGAAGTAGCAGCAAGTCGTCAGGTCCTATCCCCAGGAGGCAACAAGGTCCCATGCAGGACTAAGGCTCAGACCTTCCGAAAGTCCTACAGGACCAAACATTTGATTGGGACAGAAGTGTGAGACCAAAAAGAGATCTCCATGGGGCTGAGGCTGCTTACTCAAGTCCAGTAAGATCTAGGGCCTGAGTGGAGGCCAGGTGGTTCAGTATTTATTTTTTATTTGTATAAATTTAAGGTGTACAGAGCCATTTTGTATCCATCACCCAAATAACACACGTTGTACCCATTAAATAATTTCTCATCATCCACTCCCCTTCACCCCCCATTCTTGTGAGTGTCCAGGCCAGTTGCAAGAGGGAAGGTCAGTGAGTCTAGCACGGGAGAAGGGGGCAAATCAGAGGCAGGGCGAGAACGGGTTGTTTGGTCTCACAGGATATTTTAGCCTGACGACAGCAGCGTCCAACCTCACCCTTTCTCTCTCCTTAATGAAGCTCTCCTCTCACTCCCAGCCTTTCCCTGAGTATGTCTGGGCATGCCAAACCCTGACGTGAGCTTTTGGAAACCTAATCTGCTGCTTATACGTAACGACGTAACAGAAGAAAGAGGAAACATTGTGAGCGTCACAGAAGAGTCTCAAGAACTATTACCTACAGCACTGTTTATCACCGGACCAATGGGCCACTTGTCACCATGGTAACAACAATCAAAACAACAATTCCAGCTTTCTAAAGCCAATGTTCAATGACGATTGTGTTACACAGAAGAGTAATCCCACAGTGCATTATAAACAGAGTTGCTAGTATCCAACATTATCGATGAAGGAGAAAAATAACTTGTGACAGGACAAATTACATTTCTCAGGATGTGTGTGCAGTTCACGCCAAAAATGCCAGGAGGGAATCTCTTTCAGCCCAGCTTGAAGTCATTGCTTTATCCCTATCTCCTTTTTTTCCTCTCCATCCCTGTTTTTAGGGAGGAACACCTTCAAAACATGATAAATTTGTTTATAAACCCACATATGTACATCCCTAGCCCTGCTGGTAAACCAGACAGAAATTTATTGATTACTATGAAACATTTGCATTTGGAGTGGATCTGATAATTCTCTTTTATGTCATCAGGGCAACATATAATTCAGGCTTACCTCTTTGAAGCGATTGTTCCTTTCCACATGCCTGATACAAATGTGAAATACAATCTCCCCTCTCCTCTTGTCCCTGCCCCCAAGCTGAGCAGCAGGACCCGGGGTTCTAGGCCCATTGCTGCCACCCATTGGTTGGGAAGCCAAATCACAGCCTCCCTGGCCTTGGATTTCCCACCTCTGCAAGTTCACCAATCTGGCTTCTTTTTTTCAAAGCCTATTCCCTTCCTGTCTCTCATCGGGGTCTGAGAGTGAGAGAACAATTTATATAAGAGGGAGAAGAGCACACAGAGAAGTGGACTTCCGTTTTCTTTTCCATTCTGACTCATCACTGGGCCAAGGGCCAAAACCCAACTTAACTCCAGTTCCCACATCTCACTTCAAATTTGCATGGAAAGTAATAAGTTGTTGATTAGGCAATGAATTGACCACCCAGTAGTCAGGTGTCTACCCCTTGACCAATCAGCTGTGGCCAAGAGTGGGTGTCATCTGGTACCCATATGGCTGTCCAACTTCAGTGGTCATTCCCAGAGAATGGGGGTGCAGTGGGGTTCTCAGGAAACCAGATTTTTCCTTGACACAGTTTAACCTTTAGTTGTCACTTTCTTTCTCTGTCCTTCTGTGTCCCTAACTTTAACATTAAGATGGTATAATACAGACAGTTATAATCAAGTACCTACTCTTAGGCAGCTATACCATTTCCTGGCTGTGAAACCAGGAACAATAACATAGCCTCTCTGAGCTTCCATTTTTTCCATCTATAAAAATGAATCTGCATCATGGGATTGTCATGAGGATTCCAAAAAAAAAAAAAGATCATGCGTGTAAACCACTTAGCATGGGGCCTTGTACCAAATCAATACAAAATTAATATTAGTTGTTATCACTACCATCATCACCATTATATCATTTTGTCAGGAAGGCTATTTTCAGAGCTTCAAGTTGAGCACTCAAACTTACTTCTAGCCAAGCCCAGCCTCCTTTGTCCCACTTATAATCAGTGGTCATGAAACACTCCCTGTTACTACCCAAGATCCGAGTCCTCCCATCCAGCATGGTGAGTAGAACAAAGTCAGTTCTCATCAAATTCCCCCTGAAATTGGATAGGCCAGAGACAGGAAAGAGACTGTATGAGACTGAGGGGAAAGTCGTCTTCTCAGCTTTATGACCCCTGGGATGCTGGAGTAGGGTTCATTGGAATGATTCGAAAGCAAAATAAAATAGCAGAGATTGAATTCTAACAGTAAATCTGATCTTGTGTTAAGAAGTCTCCTTGGGAGGAAAATATTCCCTAAGAGTAGGAAGATGTTTCAGGAGGCCCATCAATAAACCCTCAAAAAAGAAGAGACTCCCTACTGTGATTTTGTGGGTTTGAGAGACACCACAAATCAATCCAGCCATTGGGCTGCTCATATGGTCCAATGACTAGGAAAGAAATGCATGACCAAGATTACTTGGTACCTTCCTTTAGCTCCCCATGGAAAGAAATTTGCCTGGAGATGAAATTGAATAACGCCCAAACATCTTCAAAGATGTTTACAATCTATATCAGAGCAGGAATGTTGGGGGAGAGCATGGGAAGACATACAGGGAAGGCCACTACTCCAGATCCTGGAGAACTTATTTTGAGTCCTGGCTCTGGAATGTACCAGCAGAGACCCTGGGCAAGCCACCCAACTTCTGTATAGCAGGAGACAATTGAATAAAATCAATGATTTTCAAGTACCTCCACCGACTCCTGTAGTTCCTCTGTAGAAATTCAAGGGCAACTGCAGATTTGGGCAAAAGATATGAAGGAGTCCCAGTAGGGGTAAACCTCTGGGTCCCACCACCTCCACCACCCTTCAGCTAAACAATCTCTGACCTTTTGCTTTAGAGATCACTGTTCCAGATTCCAAGATTTTGATAAGAAAAATCTTCCATTTTTTCTAGGTAAGAAAAATAACTAGATGATCTCCAAATGCATTCCAGTTCTGGCAGTCTATGATTCGAGCATGGAAGGAATGGGATTACCTCAAGAAGAGGCTGGAAAGGAGGATCCGCACAAAACCACAAAAAGCTTTGCCTGCCGTGTTAAGGCACTTGAGCTTTAGCCAGTAGAGAGCCATGAAAGGGAAATAATATGAGCAGTTCCCTAGGCTAGCAAAGCACCCTGACAACTGGATGAGTGAAGAATGCATTGGAGGGTAGGGGAAGGGAGCCAAGAGACCACATTATTCCAGCAATTCCCAACAGGAGGTAAGAAAAATGGATAAATGGGAGATGGAGGGTGGGGGCTGGCATCCTTCCCTATTCAGCAACTTCCATCCTATGTTTTTTTCTTTTGCTTTTCTTTGTCTTCCAACTTCATTCCCATCTTCAAAAAGTAAACATGACTCTTCTCACTGTCAATGACATTGACCTGTCCCCTCACACCAGAGGAGCACAGTGACACCATGGCAAAAGGCATGTCATCTTCAGCTAATTAACAAAGGCTAAGACACTGGTCCCAGCCAGATCATGTCAACAACTGGCTGCTTGTCCTAGATGGATCCTCACTGCCCCATGTCCCAGACATCCCAAGCTCCCAAACTATGTATCGGCAGCTACCTAATCTGCTTCAAAAAAGGATTTTCAGAATGCCACGTCCCAGCAGCTTCCTCACCCACCATACCTGCCCCACCATCAGCTCAGCCAGAGCAGGAATTCCCACAGGTTTTCCAGTGGACTTGTTAAAGATGAAAAAGCCACATCCAGACCTCTGATTTATGATGTGACATGAACTTGAGACCTTTTTCTTGTTCTTGAGTCCAACACAAAAGAGTGAAAGCAGATACTTAAAACTAGAACTGAGAAAATATATGCCTTTATAAATACTCAGATGGGACACTCCTCAGGTGTCCCACAACCTGGTGTGGAGAGCTCAGTGAGGAGCAGGGGACCGGTCCCTTGACTGTAGCTGAGGACCTGTTTCTGGAAAGAGTTGCCAGCCCAGACCACTGGCACCTGGCTTCGCACCCATTTCTTCCTCCAGGTTGCTAGCCCTGGGTTTGTGCACATGATATTCCTCTTCCAGGAACACTCTTCCTCCGTCTCTTTTTAGTTGCTCATATACTCATTTTTTAATTGATTGAACAGAGGAATGAGAGAGTGACAACTACTTCTTGCAATCTAGCTTCTTGAAATCAATTTTGCTTTATATTATATTATATATATTATAATATGTATGTTATTTTATTACATCATATGTATTATATATAACAGCAACAAAATTTTGGAACCAGAGAACTGAAATGCAGAATTTTCAATAGTCAGGAAGTCCAACCCATTCATTTTGAACTTGAAGAAATAGATTCAAACAGGGGAAATGCCCACTCCAAAGTCACCCAAGAATAACAAAGGCTAAGAGTTATTGATTGCTGGGGGCTAAGGGCTGTGCAAAATGCTTCACACACATTATCACACTTGGTCTTCACAATAATCCTATGAGGCAGATGCCATTACTAGCCTCATTTTCCCAGTAAGAAAATTAAAGAGGAAATGACTAGTTCAAGTTATATAGGCTTGATGGTGTCAGGTAAAATTCTAGGGTGGGTAACACTTGGCAGAGGAGAGAGAGAAGTTTTGCTAGAAGGCTCTCCCCATATACAGCCAATCACTTCACCTCTCTCATCCTCAGTTGTTATATCTGTGAATCGAGAATAATTACATAATTAGTTATATTCGTAGGGTAGCTATGAGATTTTAAAAGAAATAATGCATGTAAAATTACTTGGTAAGCTGCAAAGCATTATATAAATGAAAGAGAAAAATATACTTCTTTCAAAATGAAAAGAGGATTTGTTGGGTCTTTTTTCTGTTTAAAAGAATAATATGTGCTTGCGTT
Source organism: Propithecus coquereli (assembly GCF_000956105.1). Lineage (NCBI taxonomy): Eukaryota > Metazoa > Chordata > Mammalia > Primates > Indriidae > Propithecus > Propithecus coquereli. The sequence goes on from NW_012137192.1 coordinate 4,985,869, forward strand.
TAAAAAGAATAAAACAGTACAAAATATATAGAGAAGAAAATAAACATTATCTAAAGTTCCACCATCTAGAAATGATGATTAGCAACTTAATGCTAATACTTCAGGAAATCACTCTGAGTGTGTTTATGTATGTATGCATATAATTATTAATATTAATAAATGATATCATACTATTCATACTGTTTCGTGACCTGTTTTTTTTATTCAAGTTATACACTGTGAAAAATCAACAAAACTTTATTTTAAAAAGGCCATTCTTTTAAGTTTAGCTCAGCCCTGTGAAAAGAACCCAAGTAGTTTATTTATCATCCTCTTTTTGACTCGTGAAACTGGTCCTCAGGCGGTGTTGTCACCTATAGTGGTACAGCCTGTGCCCTGCACAGAGGCCAGGGAGACACATGGGAGCTGAAAGCCAGCCTGTTCCAGTCCCTGGCATGGCTGCAACACCCAGGGAAGGGGGCCCTTGTGTGGTTTGCACAAAGGCGCCATGTGTACTGGCCTCTGAGCAGGGCTGACACTAGCCATGGAGACCCTAAAGCCAGAGGGCCTGCTTCCGAGCAACGCTGGAGCCAGCGAGGGCAAGCAGAGTGGTGCCGTTCATCTGCCACTTCTGTGCCAGATCTCTGCCCCATGCCCCAGAGCACAGGGTCAAACGCCATGGCATACACAGAGCAGGCTCTGAGAATGTGTGCTGAGTCAGTTCTGCTCTATGTGTGGAGTGCTTGTGGTAGTTTCATTCTTCTCCTCTAAGCAAATTGTAGGAAAATATTTAAGGGACAGGAAATTAAGCAAAGCTTTGGCCCAAATGCTGCTCATATGCTGCCTGGGAGAACTAGAGGCTCCACGTTCAGTTTCCCGAAAGGCTGTCTTTGGGGGTCTCTATATTTACCCAAAGCTCACTGAATGTCTCTAAAGCACTCACAGGGTGAATGAGTTTTCTATTGCTACATAACAAATTACCCCAAGATTGAGCTGTTGCGAACAACAAGTATTTGTTATTTCAAAGTTTCTGTGGGTCAAGAACCCAGATGCAGCTTAGCAGGGTGCCTCTAGTTCAAGGTCACTCATAAGACTGTGGTCAAACTGTCAGCCAGGGCTGCAGTCATCTCAAGGTTCAACTGGGGCTGGAGAACTACTTCCTAGCTCACCCACTTGGCTATTAGCAAGCTTCGGTCCCTTGCCACCTGGGCTTCTCTATAGGGCTGCCATTTATAACATAGCTACTGACTTCCCTCAGAACCAAGGACAAGAAAGAAAGAGAGGAGAGGGGAGCACAGAGGGAGAAGAGAGGGTAGTCTTTTTGTAACTCAATCTCAGGAGTGACAGCACATCACTTTTGCTATATCCTATTCCTTAGATGTGAGTCACTAGCTCCCGCCCACACTCAAGAGGAGAGGATTTCAGAAAAGCACCAACTTCTATCCTCCTGCTAGAACATGGATATGATGTCTAGAGTTCTGGCAGCCATGTTGGCCCATGGGGATAAGGGCCACAACCTAGGGATGGTGGAACAGAAAACAAGAAGGAGTAGACTGAGTCCCTGGCAATTCCATCACATTATTATTGCCTTTTACTCAAAAGAATAAAACCTTAAGTGTTGAGTTTCCTTCACATGCAGGCAAGACTCATCATAGCTGATTTAAGTTGTTAGCAGGGTTCAGATTCAGATTCAACCAGCATTTCTTTCTTTTACAGATGGGACACCTAGACTCAGGGAGGTAGAGTTATTCACCCATCATCACTCAGCTAAAGACTGCCAGGAATGAGGCCCAAACCCCTGGTCTCCACATTTACCCAAGCTGGTTCTGAGTGTCCCCAAAGCTTGTTGAACATTCAAGGCTCTGTTTGGGATGTTCCTGGCAGCTGGAAAAGTTCTGACTCCCTCAGGCTATGTATTTGTACCAGAACATTCTCTGCTCTGTTTCTTGCTTACCAAGTAAACAAGTGAAATAGAAAAGGGAAAATATTTTGGATGAATCGATGCTTTGCAGTTCAAAAACTTTTGTCTTATGCACACTCAAGCCAGTAGCCATGGAAACCCTCATTTCACTTCCTCGCCTGTCTCTTTGTACACCACTCCTTCTTTTGGAGCCCAGAAGTTAGCAGCAACCATAGATTAAATAAGTTCTATAGTGTGGCAAGGTGGCATAATTTCGCAAAGGACCTTGGTATACAAGTCCATAACCTGGAAATGATCATGTTTCCATTACAGAGTTGTCTCAGATGGCTCATCTTTTCAGAAAAAGCCTTCCAGCCCACTTGCCAGAAGAATTGTCAGCAGAGCCACTCAAGACAGAGTCATCATAGCTGTAACGATAATAAACACTGTGTGTTGTAGGAGACATGCTTGGTATCCTTGCCCAACCATGTCCCTTGCCCAGACTGGCCCACGCTTGACCCCTGCCAAAGGGCTGGACCTAAGCCCCCATATTTGAACTATGTCATGCTGCTCTCACCATCTCAGGTTGGTCACTAAGCCCAGGGGAAGACAATGCATCAGCTGAGAAACTTTCTCTTGAATATTTGAAGTAAGAGACACAGAGACTGTCATTAATCAATGGTGGCCAGTAAAACTAGAAGGCCATGTAGCATCAGCACTGGAGCAGCTTTTTTTGGCCTTATACATAATAATAATAAGAGAAAGCCAGTGCAAAGGAAGTAGAGACTAACTCAGAGAGAGGAAAAAATGAAAAGAAAGCCTCAATTTTTAATGACTTCCCAGTTTCCAGCTCCAATGCCCTCCAGGTGAAGCTGTACTCCATTTCTCAATGAGGTCCCAGGGCCCTTTTCAGAAGCTAGGTCCATCCTTGCCACAGTGATACACCTTCCAGCTTGCAAATCATTTCCACCTACATTATCTTATTTGATTTTTCCCAACTTCTTGAAGACCAGCAGACCAGAAATGATTACCCTCACTCTTCTTTTCTGCACAGGAAAACTGAAACTCAGAGAGGTGAAGTTACTTTTCCAAGATTATTCACCCAACTAGCTGTAAGGGGCAGAACTTGAACTCAGGTCTTCTGATTCATGGTCTGATATTTTACCCACCCATGTCAACGTGAACAAGAAAAACAGAAACTGAGAATGAATTTGATTGAAACTCCCATGATTTTCTCAGGTATTTAAGGTTTCAGGAAGAGGCAAGTAGACGTGGATCCTCAATGGTGAGAGCGACAAGCCAAATCATTGAAGCCTATTTTAATTATTGATTTCTCTCCCTTTAAACCATGGACTGCAAACTCAAATGCCTATAGAGGCCAGAAACGTATAGAAAAAGAGGAAAACAAGCAAGTGTATGACAACTGGGAATGGTGGAGACTGAGACAAACTGGAGTGCTTATGCCCAGCTTAAAAAAGTCCACCACTGTTCAGGTCTAATCACATGGGAATGCAAAGCCTATGTTACCAGATTTTCTCAAGTTTTTTGAAAAGCCAGAACTCTGACTTTTTATGTGAAATTTCCTAATTGTTAAAACATATATCAACCAAATTACACTTGCTGGCTAGATACTACCCTCATACCACCAACTTGCCACTTCTGCTTCGGACTGAAAGCATTGAAGTCAGGTCTATGAACTATTCATCTCTATATCTCTAATACCAAGTACAGAGTAGGCACTCAGGTGATCTGATTAATTAAACGGATTGAATAAAAATCATGTCATTCTGGTCTCTATTCAAATGACATCTCCTCAGAGAGGTCTTCCCTCACCACCTGTGGTTACCCCAAATATCCACTCTATTTATTTTTTTCTATAGAAAATGACCCCTGATTTTTAGCTAGACATGTGGCTACCTGGAATAGAGAAAATGTTTTTCAGATTCTCTTGCAGCTAGATGTGGCCATGTGACTAAATCCTGGCCAAAAGGATGTACACAGAGGTAGTATGTACTTCCAGGAAAAATCTTCCAAGAGAGAGCTATGTCCTTTTCCCTCCCTTTCCCCCTTCCTGCTGACTAGAATGCAGGTATGATGGCTGGGGCTGCAGCAGCCATGTAAGGTCATGATGCACAAGCCACATACTGAGGATGGTGGAACAGAGGATAAAAGGAGCTAGATCTGTGATGATTTCACAGCTACTTTAACTGCTTTCAGAGCTACAAAAATCAAGTGGACTGCTTGATTTTGCCTGAGGAAAAAATATCTACCTGGTTCTATCTACCGTTTGGGGAGGTTCTAAAAGAGCAAATTCTCGTATTCTATCCTCTCATTCTGCTTTATTTTCATTTAGTAATTATGCTAAACATAATAGCATATATTTATTTAACTAGTTAATTATTTTTGCTCCCTATTAGACTATAAGCTCCATGAGGGCAGGGAAATAGTTTTGCTCACAGTAATTTCCCCAGTGTTTAGAAAAATGTCTAGCATAGAGTAGATGCTCAGAAAATATTTGTTGAATGTGTAATGAAGTGGACTGGATTGGGTTAAAAGTGAAACCGAATTCAATGATAACCTATACTCAGGTTCATATCAGCCACCATCAGCCAAATTTCCTCAATGCTTTCAACAAATTATCCCAAAGGTTTTGGTGAAATGCAAATGAGGCCAAGAAAGAAAAGGTAAAAAAAAAAAACTTCAGCAATCCAAAGGACTTGTCCCAAATTTGGAAAGATTATGGGAAAGGAAAACAAAATCTGAAAATATGTTTCTACTTCCAAAGGCAGCACTTCCACACACAGGCCCTATTTTTACGCAGTGACAGCCTGAGACCAGGTGCAGGCAGAGCTCCAGGGCACTGTGGTGTGAGAACGCACATGCATTGAGGGGTCGCTGCTGGGAGTCACTCAGAGTGTTGGATTCAAGGCTGGCCTCCTAGATTTCAAAGAATATATTTTTTATAATTGTTCAAGCCTCATTCTAAAAGGGGAGTGCTGCCTCCTTCATGGGAAGGTAAGTCTGTGCTCAGAAAGTGAAGCCTCCAAGCAAGGCCTGGCCCGGCCAAGTGGAAGCTAAGAAGACTTGACCCAGACCACCTCGGAAGGTGGCACGGCCCAAGGCACTGCGTGGCTCTTTCTCAAAGCGGTAGCAGCAGTTTTCCTAGTTAACAGAGGAGGCCTCAGGGAGCTGGAGAACCCCAGAAGAAGTAGGAGGCCCAGTTAAAAAGACTTCAAACGCACAACACTGGCTCTAAGTCCCAGGCCTGGAGCTAGGGCCCAAGTCTGGACCTTTTCTGAGAGAACATTGGGGGTGTGGTTGGGGGATGGGGGAAAGAAAGGCTGAGTGTGCTAAAATGTCATGTTATATACTCAAAACAAACACCTGGCAGAATACCTTCACATCTGGAGCACGTCACAAGACTGCAATTACATTTGGCCAGGCCAAGTGCTCCACAGCTGTTACAGGGTAAAGATGGATAATTAAAAACAGCAGGTTGCCATGGTACAAAATTGGTCGCTGCTGAACAATTTGTGTGTTTGTCTTCGGAGCTAAAGTACTAGAAGTGAGTTATGTCTTTGGGGGGACAGAAAGGTGATTTCTCAAGACACCTAAATGGAGAAGAAATAAAGGATAAAGGGAACTAATTTATTAAGCACTTCCCCTGTGCCAGGTGCCATGAATGAGCTTTTTCTTTTAATACTCACCACAATCCTATAAATAGGAATTATTATCCCCCTTCTCCAGACAAGGAGATGGAGGATCAGTGACAGGCCCAGAGTGCCACAGCAGAGCCAAGTGGCCCAGCCAAAATTCAATCCAGGTCTGACTCCAGAGCTGTTCTCCTTTCCATCAGCTCACTGATCTGGGCCCGAAAATGCAAACATCACCAGATGATGGCAAGGCACAGCGGGGGAAAGAACACCAATGAGCTCATGGACATGGGGAAGGTGCTGGACCCCCAAGTCATTTTATGCAAGAGGATAATCACTGAACATACAGACACACACAAGTATAAATTACATGTTAATTATCTGGTGAAGAAGGAGCCTGAGGCGTCATGAAAATCAGCAAATGGCTCTGATCGGAAGATGAAGAAAGGCCTTCTGGTGAAGGTGAAGAAAGTGGTATTTCATTGCATGTTTACATGAGGGGGCAGGGCCAAGAAAGGGCTTTGGCATTCAAGATCAAAATGGTTGTCTGGTTGAAGAGCAGGATAAAGTACAGGGCCATACACAGCAGCATGGGTGAAGAAGGCTCACAATGCCACTGCCTCTGCTCTCTGGCTGCACGCCAGCCACCAGAGCACTAGGCCTCTGACTCTCCTCAGTGGGTTGGATGGTGACCTCCAAAAAGACATGTCTACATCAAACCCCTGAACACTGTTATGTGTTGCTTTATTCGGAAAAAGGAACTTTGCAATGTGATTAAACTTATGATCTTGAAATAAGATTATCCTAGATTATCTGGGTGGACCCCAAATCCAATGACAAGTATCTTTATAAGAAAAAAGCAAAAGTAGAATGGTGATCACCAGGGGCTGGAGGGAGGGGAGAATGGGATGTTGCTATTCAACAGGTATAAAGTTTCAGTTAAGCAAGATGAGTAAGTTCTAGAGATCTGTTGTACATCATTATGCTTATAGTAAATGATACCATGCTGTATATTTAAAAATTTGTTAAGAGGGTAGATCTCATGTTATCTGTTCTTACAACAAGAAAAAAAGGGAGGGGAATGAAAGAGGCAGAGGGAAATTTGCAACACAGAGAAGGCCAAGTGAAGATGAAGGCAGAGACTGGGGTGAAGCAGCCACAATCAATGCCAACAGCCACCAGAAGCTGGAAGAGTCAAGGAACACATTGTCCCCTTCGGAGGGAATGAGGCCCTGCCAATACCTTGACTTTGGACTTCCGGCCTACAAACTGTACAAAAATACATTTCTGTTGTTTTAAGCCACCCAATTTGTGGGAATTTGTTACATCAGCCCTAGGAAATTAATAACCCCTCCCCTTTCAAAGTTTCCACTCTGCACCCTTGGGGCAGGAAGACCACACGTGGGCACATGAGCAAGTTTTGCCCACCCCCACAGTGCCCACTGGTTTCCTTTTCCCCTGTAGTGTTTTCCTTTGCCAGCTCTTCAACTTCTGCTGGGCAGCAAGTCATGTGACTGTGCCTTCTGCCACCATATTGTCAGCATCCACCAGCAAGGGCACAGTAGGTCACGACAGAGGCTCTGTCCGCTGATGCTCCCAAAGCCACCACATTTCCTGCTGCACAGCTTTAGGCTGCTCCAATTAATGCTGCAACTGTCAGTCCCCACTAAATCCCTGATGCTGCCACCTAATGAAGACGCTGGTACCATCTGCCATGGAGGACCCTCAGGAAAATCCCCTCACTGGGGCCTGAAACACTTGGCACCAGCCTTGCCAAGATTCCTCCTGCTTATGGGCACAGGGTGGGGGAGAAGATAAGCCTTCTTCCCCCCAAGATATCTGTATATCTGTATTGAAGGAAAGGAGATGCTATCCACTAAACCCACTTCATCTGCTGTCAGAAGAGTGGTGTTTGCTCTTCTGAAACATTTGTCTCCATAAATAAAGAGAAATGTGTCTCTACGTCCCAAATAAAGCAAAAAGAAGTCTAATTGAATTTCACTTTGTGTCCACAATTTCTGCATCAAAGCAAATAGTGACAAAGATCAGAAGACGTCCCTCTCTTTGCTAGAGTGGCAGCTTCGGCCAAAACAGATTCAGCCATAAGGATAATTCCTCTATTTTGATCTACTCATCGGCTCTGGGGCCTAAGACCATTCCAACAGCTGAAGGTCCTCACTATCAAACAGGTTGCACTGACATATAGTGTAAGCATTAAATTTGGTAGTGAATAAAACCTGGTGAGACTCTTAATCAATCTTTGTCTCTTGTGGCCCAAGATTATCATCCCATTGACATTAAGAAAAATGAATGAATCTCAAATCACGCTAACCAAAAGAAGACAGGCATAATAGAGTAGATACTATATTATTTTATCTATAGAAAGTCCTGGGCACAGTGGCTCAGGCCTGTAATCCTAGCACTTTGGGAGGTTGAGGCAGGAGGATCACTTGAGACCAGGAGTTCAAGACCAGCCTGGGCAACATAGTGAGACTCCGTCTCTACCAAAATGCAGAAAAATTAGGTGGGCATGATGGCACACACCTATAGTTCCAGCTCCCTGGGAGGCTGAGGAGGAGGATCGCTTGAGCCCAGGAGTTTGAGGTTACAGTGAGCTATGATCACGCCACTGCACTCTAGCCCTGGTGACAGAGAGAGACCTTGTCTAAAAAAAAAACTGGAATGGTCAGATGGTCAGTCCCAGAGAAAGGAGGATCCCAACACTGGGCAAACCCTGAAAAGTCACCACAGTACTCCAGCTGAAGACTCTGCCAATACCCACTGATGTCAGCCACTCAGTTAAGACCCTTATGCTAAGACAGCCAGTGCTCTATGCTGCCCCCCACCAAGTGGGAGAACCCCTCTTCTCTCATGCCACATTCTGTGGCACTGGTCCTGAAGCTCTATTGCCTTGGACTCAGCATCACAGATCAATGGAAAAAAATAGAACCATTTTTACACACAACACCCTTTCTTCTCAGGACAAAGACATAAGTGCACAAGAGCTGAAGTAGAGGAGAAATAAAAGTGAGAGGCAGGATCAGAGTTACTCTCGAGGCCTGGGACCTTGCTCTTGGACCAAGCTTATGCACCAGACTCCTTCTTCCCTTACGATGACATTTTACAGGAGGCTCCATGGTGGATGACAAAATTAGATTTCTGTTGGCAAACCCCACCAGCTCTCTGCCAGGTTTGAACCCAATGGGGCCAAGTTTAAGCTGGGCTACTTCCTACACAAGTTCTGAACAGTCCCATACAGCCTCTTCATGAAAACAGGAAACTCATCCTCAATTCTGAGAGTCCCTTTCTTGTAACTAAATGTAATAAGAGGTTGTATTTATTAAGCACCTATTATAGGCCACCCATGTCATAGACATTACCTCACTTCCTCATTACCAGCCCTGCAGGATAGGTTTTATTATTCCTGTTTTACCCACTTCTGCTGTGACCCATCTGCCTACTGGGGAGAGGATTGCAGGCAGCCTGAAACAGAACATGAAAAATATTATGACCAGTAAACAGCTGCTATAACAAGTCCTGGGTGGGGTGTGTCACAGGCTAGAAGTTTTTATTCTTTCTCAAAACATGAAGCCCACAAATTAGAGGGCACCCAGTCCTGACAATAACGTCAGCATCCACTTCCCTGGACTATTTTCTTTAATAACCATGTTATTTTTCTTGAGGAGTAAACTCTTTGAATCCAAAAAGAAAAAAGCTGAATCTTGCAGGTTCTATGAGCAATAAAGACTCAGCAGGGGGTGACTGATGGGATGGGGAGGAGGTATGGAGGAGGGTAAGTGACAAGTCATTAATGTTGAAAGTTTAGCAGGTCTTTGCAGCTAGAACGCAACTGAAATAATACTCATGGTTCTGGGTGTTTGTTATAAAGTTTGATGCAGTTCCAGTTAGGACATAGAAAATCAGAACAGACTATTGTTAACACAGTAACAACAAGACAGTCAGGTAAGGTAAAAAATCATAGTTTTTTTTTTAAAAACCCTCAGAGAAATAATGACATAAAGAAACTGAAATGGGCTGGGCGCGGTGGCTCACGCCTGTAATCCTAGCACTCTGGGAGGCCAAGGCGGCCGGATTGTTTGAGCTCAGGAGTTCGAGACCAGCCTGAGCAAGAGTGAGACCCCGTCTCTACTAAAATTAGAAAGAAATTAATCGGACAACTAAAAATATATATTAAAAAATTAGCCGGGCATGGTGGCGCATGCCTGTAGTCCCAGCTACTCGGGAGGCTGAGGCAGTAGGATTGCTTGAGCCCAGGAGTTTGAGGTTGCTGTGAGCTAGGCTGACGCCACGGCACTCACTCTAGCCCGGCAACAAAGCGAGACTCTGTCTCAAAAAAAGAAACTGAAATGAAGTAAATTCCAGAAAGTGGCAAACTTCCCAGGATAGAAGAGAAAGATTCACCATAGACAGGGAAAAGAGAAACCAGCTGAACTTTCAACAAACTGTTAATCCCAGGCATAAGATACAGTGATAGATAAGAATTCCAGAGAAAGTCAGCCTCCACCAACCAGCTCTTTCCCATAGGCTTTCCCCAAGTGCATCGGCATAGTATGCCAAAGGTATGGGCAGGGCAAGAGGACTGAGAGAGATTCCCCTGGGTTACGTGGAGACTGCCTCTAGCACAAGGCTGGGACCTGCTGACAGCTGAGGATAGGCCCAGGAGAACTGAGAAAAACCCTCTGAGGCATGCCAGGACTTCACAGTGTGCTTAGTAGTGGTCTTCTAAAAAATAGGGGCAAGCAAAAGAACTGACAGAATTTTTTGCCAGTCCCTGGAGGCCTTTATCAAGTGCATTGCAGTGGGCATTCAAAGACAGGTCAGGGCAGGAGGATGGAAATAGATCTCTCAAGGAGCAGAAAACAGCAGAAGAGGAGAGGGAATACATGTTAAAAGTAACAAAAGAAAAGGAAAATTACATATATATACATATTAGTTTCTTTGAAAAACTAAGGCAAAAGTAATAACAATGTATTATGGGATTTATAGCATAATTAAAAGTAAAGTACATGATAACGAAAGCACAAAGACTGAGAAGGGGGTAAATTACAAGTTCTTATATTGTTTGTGAAAAGATATAATAATATTTGAAGGTAGAATGTTATAAGGCAAACATGAATATTGTAATCATCAGGGTAGTAGTTCTCAACTGGGGCAATTTTCCCCCAAGGGACATTTGGCAATATCTGTATATTTTTTATTGTTACAACTGGGGAGGGGGCTGCTATTGGCACCTAGTGAGTAGAGACCAGAGATATTGCTAAATATTCTACTATGCACATGACAGCCCCCCATGGCAAAGAATTGTATAGCAATAGTATCAAAGTTGAAAATTCTTCCCCAGAGAAACCAGTAAAAAATAACACAATGAGATATAAGGAAAAAGATGATAGAGGCAATAAAATGAAATGCTTAAAAATATTCAATTCACCCAAAAGAAAGCAGGAAAGGAGAAACAATGAGACATATCTTTAAAAAACTATTAAGATTGTAAATTTTAACTAGTCATGTCAATAATTATGTTAAATGTACATAGATGACATGCCAATTAAAAGGCAAAGATAATCATACTACATAAAAAAGCAAGACCCAAATATATGCTGTTTGTGAGAAATATGCTTAAATACAATAACAAAGCC
>NW_012137192.1:4998768-4999516 GCF_000956105.1 Propithecus coquereli
CTTTAGATTTTTAAGCTCCCTAGAACAGGGCTGAATACCTTGCAAATACTACTCATAGGAAAGCTGGTATGATCATATGAATCACAAAAAAAGTAAATATAAGAAATATTATCAAATACAAACAGGATATTTCATAATAATTAAAGACTTAATTCATTAGGAAGACATAATTCCAAATGTATATGTACTTAATAGCACAGTTTCAAATTATATGAAGAAAAAAAATCACAGAACTAAAGGGAGAAATAGACAAATCCACAATCACAGTTGGAGAGTTTAATATTGTTCTCTCAGTATATTATGGAATCTTTAGACTGAAAAAAATAAAGATATAGAAGATTCGAATAACACTACCAATCAAATTGCCTAATTGTTGTTGACAGAACACCATACCTCACAACTGCAGAATATACATTCTTTTTAAGTGCACATGGAACATTCACCATGATTGGCCATAAGTTGGGCCATAAAATAAATCTCAACGAATTGCAAAGGAGTCAAATAATGCAGAGTATGTTTTCTGGCTACAACTGTATTAAATAAAAAGTCAATAATAAGACATCTAGAAAATCCCCCCCAAATTTTTGGAAATTAAGCAGTGTGTTCTAAATATCTCATAAGTTAACAAAGGAATCATAGAAAAAAATAGAAAAGCAACAGAAGTAGAAAATTGTCCAATGGCAAAAGATCGAATCAGTGTATTCAAGGCACAGGAAGGGATTCTTCCAGATCACAGGATACAGAGCAT
>NW_012137192.1:4999882-5032475 GCF_000956105.1 Propithecus coquereli
GAGAGGAAGGCAGAGAGATTTCCCATATACCCCCAAAAAAAAAAAAAGATAAATGTATAAAACTGGTGTGTGCAACAAATGAATGAATCTCAAATCATATTAACCAAAAGAAGATGGGCATAATAGATACTATATTATTTTATCTATAGACAGTCCAAGAACAGCAAAGACAAATCAATGGAAATAGAAATCAGAAAATGTTTTTCTCTAGGGTTGCTGGAAGAGCAGAGATTTGACCAAATTGGGGTATGAGGGAAACTTCTAGGGTAATGGAAATATTCTATATCATGTTAATGATGGGATGATGGTTACATAGTTCTGTATAATTGTCAAAACTCATCCACTTGAATACTTACATGTGCATTTTACTATATGTAATTATAAAATATGCAATTTTGATACAGAAGTGTCTTCTGGAATATACAAACTTGGAAGGGAGGCTCTATAAATCTACACACCCACAGGATTCTCACCCAGGCCAGTCTCTCTGAGCTCACGTAGGCCAAGGTACCACTGGGTAATTCCCTCTGGCACCTTGAGATGGCTCCCTCTCCCCTTTCCCCAGGGAATGCACCAAGACTTCCCTACATTCCCTTAAGCCCCAACCCTGTCCTGGGGCTCACCTCTTCTCATGGCATGGTTTTGTCTTCTCTTTTATTGGGAATATGCTGGCCCCTAAAACAAGGTTGCTCAGCACCACCTCTTTTATTTTTTATCACAATATTCTCACCTCCTCATAATTTCTATGTATCCTCCTTCTCCCTGTCCCACCTCCACTTCTGCATCCTGAAGAAATAAAACGACATAGAGATACATGTAGATAGACAGATAGATATGCATGCAGGGTTGGGGGTGAGGACAGTCCTAGCTTTCAACAGATTTTCAAAGAAACCTGTAACCTTTCTGAAAAAGGTTTAGAACAAATGCTTTAGTCCTTATACTCTCTTCCTTGGCAATTTCCCATGACTTCAACTCTTTCCTATATTCCAGTGATTCTCATACTATGCAATCTTGGACAACTCATTTAACCCCACTGATAACATCTTCATCTCTAAAATGAGAGATAATAAACTAATAAAATCTATCACGAAGGGTTGTTGTGTAATTGTGTGAGCAACACAATTATACAAGGAACTAAATGCAGACCTGCTATGTAATAGATAAGGATCGGCTAACTTTTTCTGTAATGGCCCGGATAACCCATACCACTCCCTTGAAAAACATTCCTTCATGCCTTTACCTCCTACCTCTTACTACTTCCAACCCCCAAATCTCTTTTTAGTTTGCACTTCCAGGCCTGGATCTCTAACTGCCTATAGGGAAACTTCACATGAACATTCTCTGCAACACAACACATCAAGAATAGAAATAATCATTCCTCCTACCAATCAAATATCAATCACTGAACCTAACGTGGAACCTGTTACATTCCCCAAACATGGGAGCACTCCCATGCTTTTGCACTTCTCCCTCTGTTCCCCTATCACCATCCACCTCTCACCCAGCTGCTGAACTCTTACTTGTCTTGTAAGACCCAAGTCAAATGTCACTGCTTCTCAACAGCATCTCCTGACATCCATGCTACTACCAGCAGCCACCTTGGAAGATGGGCTGCGCTTTTCACTGCACTCCCACAGTATGTTGGACTTTCCTTTATGGTATCTGCTATGATTCTTTGTGCACATGTCTGCCTCTCCCACTTGAATGTGAGCTCCTCGAGGGCACTATTTTTAAAACTCAAAATTAATGCAGAAATTAATTCAAATGCATACAAACTTAATACTACAGGGCCAATACTATGGAGAGGCAAGTGAGACAAGTCATGTAACCTCTGGGTCAGATCCTGCTTTTATGTTAAAAATTTGACATTTTGTTTATCATGGAGCTTTTTCATTAATGTTGATTTTTTAAAATATTGCACTAAAATATTTTTATCTTGATTACTGAGTTTATTGGCACCCCCTTAAATTTGTAACCAAGGTGAGTCTTGGTCCTGAATTAGTAGCCAGCAGTTCTGGGATTCTAGTCTGGGTTTCTCTAATTCCAAAGCCATACTGCTTCAAAGATCAAAAAGACCAGGCAGTATTTAACCTCTCAAGTTCACAGTGTTGATTGCAGATAGTGATAAGCAGGTGGACAGCTACAACAGAAGTGACATCCACCACCTTGGATGTGACTACAGGGCGCTGTGTACACAAGAGCGAGTGTCTAACCCCACCTGAACCCATCAAGGAAGAATACACAAAAGAGAAAAGGCTTGAGCTTAAAAGTTTTCCCTGATGTAGATTAAGCCACTTGCCTTGGAAGACAGCAACAGCTCTAGTAAATTTTGGACAATTTTTAATCTCTCTACCAACTATAATTGTCTTTTATTAATACCTTTGTTGTTTCCCTTTAGATTTTTAAGCTCCCTAGAACAGGGCTGAGTGAGATATAGCAGATGCTCAGTAAGTGGGGGTGGAATGTATGAGTGAGTAGACAAATGAATGAGGGGGGTTGGCTATAACACTGCAGCCTCCCCCTTCAGTGCACACTGAGGGAGCACAAGGCTCCAGGTGCCAGGGCACTGCACAGGGACATCTGTGGGCAGACAACAGAGGGCAGCCACACCAACCTCTTTCCAGGAAGACATTCTGACAGGCTGATCCCAGGGGCCTGGACAAGTGCACACACGTGGCCCACACAAGGCTGCCTTTGAGCTGTGTGTGGAATGTGGCCCCTGCGTGGTATGTGCTCTAAAGAGCCTCCAGTGTCCACTGGGCAGACAGATGGCACTGGCCTAGGGAGTCTAGCTCTGTGTCCACAGCAATAAAAATACCATCCGCAGCCACACTGGGAAGGGCTGGAGACACACCAAGGGAGGAGGCAGCACGTGATGAGGGTTGAATAAGAAGCCACTGTCAGATCAGACCGCAGCAGAGGACAACTGCGGGAGCCACCATCTTTCCTCAAAGAAGGCAGCCCTGTTCTACAGGAAGAGTAATAAATGTGTGACCTAAGCAACTAGCTCACCTTCCCTGTCTATTAATTGGGGGTAAAATTTCCTACCTGGTTATGAGGATTAAAAATGTTTAGGTACAAAAATGCTTCTCCCAGTGTTGGCACACAATAGGTGCCCAAGAAATATTAGTCCTATATTTAACAGTTTGTATTTTGTAGAGCAGTTTTAGGTTCACAGAAAAATTGAGAGGAAGGCAGAGAGATTTCCCATATACCCCCTCCCCTGACATATGCATAGCCTCCCCCCATCACCAACATCCCCCCACCAGAGTGGTACATTTGTTACAACTGATGAACCCACATTGACACATCACTATCACCCAAAGTCCATAGTTTACATTAAGGTTCACTTTTGGTGTTGCACATTCTATGGGTTTGGACAATGTATAATGACATGTACCCACCACTGTAGTACCATGCAGAGTAGTTTCACTGCCCTAAAAATTCTCTGGGATCCACCTATTCATCCCTTCCTTCCCACTAACCCTTGACAACCACTGATCCTTTTATTGTTTCTATAGCCATGCCGTTTTATTACTTTTATTTCTGGTCTGCCTTCTCACCCAGAAAAATAAAATATGGTTCCAAACTAATTTATCACCAAGGGTTTCTCAGAGCTGAAAAGTGATGGAATACATGGAGAAACAGCAAATCCACTTGTGCTTCTCCCTCATGGAGTCCCAGGGTAAAACCCAGCTCTGCCACTTACTAACTGCTACCTTCTGCAGGTGATCAGATCTCTCCACTCTGTTTCTTCATTCGTTTAGTGGGGATAGTAACAGTGGTGGGGACTAACAGCTCTTTGAAAAGCATCGAATTCATTGCGAGTTTGCTCATTCATTTATTGATGGAGTCCACTCTTTTAAGCCTCTGGTGGGATGCCATGAGCTCATGTGGTGCCACAACAATTCTATGAGGCAGAAACTGAGTAACAGTGATGTTCAAGGTAATGAGGGACAACACTAGATTTGGACTAGGGTGTGTCTGGCTTCAAAGCCTGAGTTTATTCCATTACTAGCAAGTAACTTACATGTTGAACAAGGCAGCAAATTCTATGCTTATAACAGTAAAAATCAATAACTTTTCAGCCCTGCCCCAGTGAGTCACAGAGAAGGTCATATGTGAGTTTGGTCTTTGCAGTAGACGCTATTGGTACCCTTGGCCCAGGCCCAGGAGCCCTCTACCTGGTGCGTGTGCCCAGCCCCCAGCTGCCGTGTTGGCTGCTAACTGCTCATGGCTATACCCTTTTCCAGAGAATTGCCTGTAGCAGACAGAAACCACCTGGCCTGACAGTGCCTGAGAGGCTACGCACTTCTCCTAGTCCCCAAAATCCCAAGAGCAACCCTCGGTCAATACCTGGCTGATTCAGAGTAGAAAAGGCTGGCCCCCGAGCTTTAAGGGTGCTCTGCACCCTCCAAACCTCCCTGGAGGATCAGACTGAGGCTAGACTTCAGGAGAAACCCCCTCTTTGGCTTCATCCACTGCCTTATTTCATGTCCCTTGCTTCCTTACAGGTATTTCTTCTACAAGCACTTCCTCAGTAAGCCACATGCCTAACTGTCCCCATGTCAGGCTGTGCTTCTAGGAACCTGACCCAAGACAATCTTGAGGAATGAGTGGGTATGTTTTCTAATTAAGAAAAAAGGGGAGGGTATTTCAGTAAGATGGAATGTCTTCAATAAAAAAACTGTTAAAACTACTGAAACTTGTGTCAAGCACGACAGTATGCACTTGGGAGAGAGAATCACCAATCCAAAATGCCTCAAACCTCAAGGGGAAGGAGTGGCTTACAGATTCTGTAGAATGGGGGGGTTTTATAAGGAGAGATCTAATCAGGATGGCACTTGAGAAAAATGTCCCTCGTCCTAGCAGGACCATGGGAGGGTAATTGGATTGGCAGAGGAAGACTAGAGGCAGGAAAATTGGATGTAGGATGGTGTTATCAGCCAAATGATTTAATTAGAGTCAGGAAGCATGCTGAAAGAGAAAGGAGCATAACATTAGAGAAAAATAAGTAACTAAAAATGTGAAACATTTATTAATAATATTTTTCAAACTTTAATGTAATCTGTTCCCAATGAGTTTCTCTCTTTCCAATGAGCATTTATTCCAGGTCTCAGGGCACAAACAATTCTAAACCCTATCACCTGGGAGCCCCCTGCATGCCAAGCCCTGTACTGGGCACTGACCCCTGCCCTTGCAGTCCCCACAGTCTGGTGCCTATGCCAGGGACAGCTGCCTCCAAGATTAAAAACAAGCCAGCAAAAATCTTTTCCTTTTCATGTCAGCCCTCCCCAATCTATAATGATATGTCTCATTTGATGTACTCTAATCTAATGTGTCACTGATGAATAGTGTAATTTGAGCAAGACGACAGAGTCCTGATAATCCAGTGTTTGTATAAGGGCTGGTGCAATTTGAAGATCACGGTCTCCAGCATCAGAAGGACCTGGGATCCAACCCCAGCTCCATCTCTTGCTGGCTGTTTGCACTAGGCAAATACTTTAACCTCTCTGAGCCTTGTTTTCTCATCTTAAAAATTGAGGACTATAATATCCACCCCTAAAAGTATTTAAGGGAATTATATAGGACAAGAGAAATAGAGTGCATAGAATAGTACCTGGCTCAAAGTAGGTGTTCAATGAATGAAAGCAATTGTATTACCATTATTTAAATCCTGCTGTATTTTTACAGTGATTTTTAAATGTGAATCCAGGGGAGACATTGATCTCCAGCTGTCTTCCTCATCTGGCTCTTCATCTCCTGATCTGCAATCACCTGTGCCATTTGAAAGGCGACTATTGAAAACAGATGTCATTTTGTGCCATGACAACTGGTATGTGGTTTCAGGAAAATTATTGGCTCAGGTAGGTCAGGTGGTATCTGAAAAATGCATAGGAAATATGTATCCTGGTGTAATATTCTGAGAAGTGAGACTTTGTTCCCTCCGCTGCTTTACTTTCAAAACAAGGAGGTGACATCTGTCCACGTTCCACCTGCCTGGGATGCCAGAGAGACACAGCCAGTGGGTGGGGCCCCATGTTAGAAGAGCCCAGTGTCTCAGCTACACTCAAAAGCCAGGAATTTGGGGAAAGTGGAGGTGATCGCCTACCCTACTGCAAGGCCTCCGCCAGGCCTGCTGCAAGAAGAGACAGAAACCAAGGAGGCCATTACTGCAGCTCCCTTCTCCTGTCAGGATTCCACAGCCTGAGGCCTTAACTCTCCGTCTCTGCCAGTTTAGCTCTAAGGAAGCCAGCATCTGAAATCTCAAGGCCATGGCCATGGGCCATTCCCCTAAACCTCCTTATCCAGTCACTCCCCAAAGTCCTATTGAAGAGACTTCTTATGTCTCATCAAGCAACCACATTTCCTTATATCTTACCTGGACCACTGAGACAGTCTTCTGAGGTCTCTTCCAAAGACTTATAGGATGAAATACCTGCAAACCACCTCCTACCCTATCACCAGAGCCCCCTTTATGAACCTTCTGGGAAGCTGTAAATGTCTATATCTTGATCTGGGCAATGGATGTATACATAAGTAAAAATTTATCCAGTACATGGAAGACTGCTAGTGCCCTTTGTGCACTTTACCATATACGTTATTCCTCATTGGAAAAAAGTTTTTAAAAATGCCATTTGAAGCTCTGTATGTATACTTGTGGTAAAACATATTTTGAAGAATAAAAGCCAGAGCAACATAAAAACAAACAAACAAACAAAAAAACATAAACATTGCCCTTAAGCTTGGTGATTTCAGAAAAAGGGAATCCAACTTGATGGGAAGACCACCATACAGATGTGAAGGGAACTGGACTCACATCCCAACAATTAAAGTTTTCAAAATAAAATAAAATATTAAAATGGCAGACTCTGTACTAAGCCCTGCAAATTGATTATAGCCTAGACTGTACTCCTGGCTTAGTGGAAGGAGGCTGTCTTTCTGTATTGGGGCAATAGGACACCATGTGCTTAAGATGCAGTTGGCTATGCTTTGTCATTTACCTGGTCCCCCAGCTCAAGATAATCTGGAAGTACCAGCTCCTATTGTTCATGGGGCAATCTCCAAGGTTTTCAGCCATACTCAAATGTCAGTATAGACAGGGCTCATGTGGCTATGAGTCAAATACTTCCAAAACATATTATTGGACTTGCAAGATTGCACTAACTGCCATTCATGGAACAGGCCACATTATAAAGTAGTTAGTTTCCCATTGAGGGGGGACTACAAATACTTCCTGGGATATTGTTAAGAAGTGGACCACAGTCCGAGGAAGAATCATTTTCTTCTCAAAGAGCTGGTGTTTTATGGCCTCATGATGCTGTGTGAGAAAGTCATGGAGGGAATTAGAACCACAATAGGGTGAGAACCTGACCTGTGTTCCACTGACCATCATTCCATCAAACTTCTCTTTAATACCAGGGGGTTGGAATGAGGCAAACATTTTGATGCAAAGTAGGTTGATGAAAAAAAATTTCACGTTCATAGAACAAGCTCACATTCCCAAATGTTTGCTTGTACCTGAGCAGCAACACCAAAATGAATGCAAGTTAGTGTGACGTGGTGGGAGTAGTGTGAGCTGGGAGCCGGGGCCTTTCCTAATCTTGGCTCTGACATCTCAGTTTTATCTGCTATAAAATAAGGCAGTTGGACTAGATTACTTTCGCCCAAACTTCAGTCATGTGAGCACCATCTTCAAAATGTTTCCCATATTAGCATATGCTATATTGTAATTGTTGTCATATCTACATGTCACCTGCACCATTTACATAATATTTCTGGTTAAAGTCTCACTTTTTTCCTTGAAATTGACTTTAAAAGGAAACTTGATAGAATTACCATGAATGGAAACCACTGTCACTTGCCAGAACAGAGGTAGCCATAAATGTAAACACAACAGAAACAGAACCACAATAGGGTGAGAACCTGACCCTGTGTTCCACTGACCATCATTCCATCAAACTTCTCTTTAATATCAGGAGGTTGGAATGAGGCAAACATTTTGATGCAGAGCAGGTTGATGAAAAAAAAATTTCATCAACCTACTCAGAGCAATGCTTTTAATTATCTCTGGAAAGTGTTATCTGTTGAGGGCTGGCTGCCTGAGATCTGCTGTCTTTTGTTGAAGCAGGTAGGTCAGTAAATGGTAGAAGTCTTAAGGACATTCCAGTATCCACCTGAGATTTTACCCTTGACTAATCAAAAAGATTGAAAGAGAACTTAAAAGGGAGTAACTTTTCACTATAGTACTCAAAGTTAATGTTCTATCTTTACATCTAAATGATTTCAATACTCCTATGTGTTTTAGGAAACAATCAATAACTTTTAAAGTCTTCTTCTACACTGATATCCCTTCCGGGCCTTACTATAGAGAGAGGATGATCATAATTAGTGGAAAATCTGAGTTATAGACTATTCTGAGAGAAATGACTTTTAATAACCAAACGGAAATGTTGTCAGAACATCTTCCAATTAGAAGGACTTTGAACATATATTAATAAACAGATAGAAATGATTTGTGATTTTCATGGTCCTCATTTATTTTCAAATAAACACTTCTAAATGATTTGGCAGTGCCTAAAAAATTGTTCATCCTCTTGAGTAATTTAAACACCACTCCCCTAAAACCTTGTTTACACCATTGATTTGCTTAATGAAGCATTTTGTCAGGCACTATGCAAAAATAAATTTAACCAGAACCTATATCGTCAAAATAACACAAATTCCAGATTAGTGAAGTTCAAATGAATCATGATATTGGGGAAATTATTACAAAAACAAAATACCAATGGATGTTTTGGCTATATATTCATTATGATAGATTTGTTGGATTCACATTGCAATGCCTTCATTATAAGACTCTACAAGGGACTCATTTCCTTGGAAACATTTAAACATAATTATACTTGTCCTATTTGGACAAATGAGGATAGGAAATGCCCCTCAAATATCTCTGAATGATATTAGAATAACTGATATGTCTAGCCTGTAGACTGTAGCAGAATATTCGCTAATCTTGGTTTTTCTTTCCTAAGTTTTTGTCTTATTGCTTTTGCTAATTTCTTATGTGATCTTGGCCAAGTTCCTTTCTCTTTCTGGAATTAATACTGCACATTTGTTTTAAAAAGGGGGTGGGGTTGGACTAAAGTAGGAGTCAGCAAACTTTTTCTGTGAAGGACCAGATAGTAAATATTTTCAGCTTCATAGGCCATATGGTCTCTGTTGCAACTCAGTCATTACAGCAAGAAAGCAGTCACAGGCAATACATAAAAAAAATGAGCATAGGTATGTCCCAATAAAACTTTATTTACAAAAACAGGTGGAAGGCCAGATTTGGCCCATAGACACATAGTTTGCCTTTCTTGGACTAGAGGATCTCTAACTCCTAGCCCTGACATTGTCTTTGTGAGGAAAGGAAGAGAATTGCCCAAAGTCTGCCATTTGACAGAGCTGGGATTAAAACCTGGGTCTCTGAATTTTAAATTCAGAAGTCATTTCTCCACAGCAGATTGTCTAATCAACCAAGAAACTGGTAACTACAAGACAGTGCATCAAGTACCTTCATAGAGAATGGGAAGAATTATTAATTTTAATTCCATACCCATGATTAAGGTAGCATTAAATTTTTCCCCCATTGCCAAGAAATGTATCAGATTGGAAGAGAAAAACTCAAGGAGGCCGGTTAGGGGTTTGGGGGGAGATTTGGATAGTCATCAAAGTCCTGAACAGAAAAGGGAATAATTTCTTCTTCACCTCACATGTGCACAGCACTATACGGTTTACAACAAAGCACTTTCATAGGTGGTATATGATTTGTCACAACATCCCTGTGAGGTGGTACGGAAAGGCTCTGAGTAACTACTTAGTAGTGACGTCAGAGGTAGGAAACAACAGCTACATTTCATTCATTCATTTGTCCATTCATCCATTTAGACAAATATCTGCCAGACAATTGACAAGGCAGGAGATGGGCACTGAAAATGAGCCACGCTGTCCCTGTCCTCATGGAGCTTACAGTCCAGAGGGGTAAGAGACAGCAAACAGAAAAAGAAACCATTAACTAAGCCACTATGAACAGTGCTAAGAAGGTGCTAAGAGAAGACAAATATGGTGAAAGGATAGAGGACTGAGGGTGGGGAGCATCCTCAGGTGCAGGGGTCAGGAGAGGCTTCTGAAGAAGAGTTTGTAGCTGAGCCAGGAAGGAAGAGAAG
Organism: Propithecus coquereli; assembly: GCF_000956105.1. Taxonomy (NCBI): domain Eukaryota; kingdom Metazoa; phylum Chordata; class Mammalia; order Primates; family Indriidae; genus Propithecus; species Propithecus coquereli. The sequence goes on from NW_012137192.1 coordinate 5,010,094, forward strand.
AAGCCATGTGAAGAGGGGAACCTGATGGGTTCCAGGAACTGAAAGAAAGAGCCTGGGGCTTGGATTCACAGAACTGGCACCCAAGGTCATGTCACAACTGTGAGTCCCGGGTCCGTCATGGGCAGAATGAAAGGGATGGAACCAGAATTCTGGGGTCCAGGCCCTCTCCTCTTTGTAAAGGATATAAGACCAGGAGCGAGTTACTTAGCCATCTTATGACTCAGTTACCTGGCCTGAAAACCAGAATGACAATAATGATACCCACCTTTTTGGTAGGTGGTAGAAAGGTTTAATGAGATCGTCCCATAAAGTATTAAGCACAGAGCCTGGTATCCAGTAAGTGCTCAATAAGCATGGATTGTTGTGAGAAATAAAAAGACAATGAGAGGAAAGGAAACTTTTTTTTTTAAAAGGAGTCGTAAAATGGGGCACCATTGTTTTTATAACAAGCCTTTTAACACTACTTGACAATGTAAGGTATATCAGTTTCATAAAAATAAAACATGAATTTAAAAAATTTTCATGTACCCACATGGAAAGAATACACTTCCCTTTCCCTCTCTTCACCTGTCATCAAAGCCAATGAGTCTCTGTGACCTCTCCCTTTTCTCTCCACCTCTGCTACCACAGCCATCCCAGCCCAAATCACATTCATCTCCTGCCTGGAGGATCCCACAGGCCTTCTGGTTTTCTCGGTTAGACTATAAACATCATGAAGGCCACGTGTGCGCCTGATTTTATACTACAATGTTTGCTCAATAAGCATAAACAAATGAATAAATGGCTTCCCAGGGAGCAAACATATTTCAAAGTTCTTGTGGGGCCCTAACTATCAGCCTCCTGGCCCCTGCAGGAAGAAGCAGGGATAGGTAACAGAGTGAGAATGGAAGAGTGATTCTCCACTCCCCTTTTGCTTCGAAGAGGAAGAGGGTTACTGCAGGCTGCTGAGACATGCCTGGAGAGCCTCCACCATGAGATCTGTGCTCCAGGACTGGGAGGCACCTCTGCGTACCTCCTGCATGCTGGGATATAGCCTGGGAAAAAGACCTAAAGCTGCTCAGCTAGGGGGCTGTGGCTGGTTACCCCAGGCTTGATCTTGCAGAATTTGGGAAAGATTAGGATCGAAAGAAACTGAATTTTGCTTTTGCCTCTATATTAGTTTCTTATGGCTGTTGTAACAAATTATTATAAACTCAGTGGCTAAATGCAAAACAAATTAATCATCTTACAGTTCTGGAGGTCAGAAGTCCAAAATGGGTTTCAATAGGCTAAAATCATGTTATAGGGACAGGGCTGCATTCTTTTCTGGAGGCTGCAAAGGAAAATCCTTTTCCTTGCCTCTTCCAGCCTCTGGGTGCTGCCCATGTTTCCTGGCTAATAACTCCCTCCTGTCTCCAAAGCCAGCCACAGCTGCTCAAATCTTTCTCAGCTTCATCACTCTGACCATGGCAAACATTTTTTAAACTACTCTATGCCCATGTCATATAAGTGATTATTTTCATTATCCTCACAATCCTACTTTACAGACAAAGGATATATATATTCCTTACCCAAAGTCATACTATGATAAATAGTGAGACTGGGATTTAACTCAGGTCTGGGCGATTGCATAGATCATAATTTACCTGGCCCCTTCCTATCATCCTAAGGAAACATCAGAGGCCCAGTTCTGCCCTACAAGGAAGACCACCTGCCCTACCCTGGTCACTCAGAAGCCGAGATCCTGGTGGGGGCAGGGTGGGGGCACCCAGTTCTGTTCAGAGTGAATAGGGAAGCCATCTAGGCATGTGAGTTGGGCTCCCTGTCCAAGCAGGATCCAGAATCCAAGGGTCCATCCCAGGCTCTGTCTGCCCATCCCAGTCTCCACCTGTTCATCACACTCTCTGACAATCCCTCCCAGTCTCTGTCCGTCCATCTCAGTCTCCATTGGTCTACCTCAGTCTCTGTCCATCCATCCTGGTCTCCATCCATTTATCACAGTCTCTGACCATCACAGTTTCTGTCTGTCCATCGCAGTCTCTGTTCATCCATCCCATTCTCCATCCATCTCTCACAGTCTCTGTCCATCCATCCTAGTCTCCATTCATCCATCACTGTCTCTATTCTTCACAGTCTCTATTCACCCACCCCAGTCTCCATCTGTCCATCCCAGTCTCCACCTGTTCATCACGGTCTCTGACAATCCATCCCAGTCTCCATCCATCCAACCCAGTCTCTGTCCATCCATGATGGTCTCCATCCATCTCTCACAGTCTCTGTCTATCACAGTCTCTGTCCATCCATCCTAGTCTCTGTCCATCTACCCCAGTCTCCATCCATCCATCGCTGTCTCTGTCCTTCACCGTCTCCATCTTTTGGAGATGGAGTCCCCAGGCAGTCAAGTAAGCCACACACCTTCCCTCCTAGTATTTCCTGTGCTATTTATTCTATCCATTCTACAAACTTAGACTCTAAGGCTCAGAGAACTTAAATGACCAGCTTGGAAGTCACACAAATGGGAGATGGCAGATCCAAATTCAAACCCAGATCAGCCTGATTCAAAATTTACATTATTTGGCATTTTGTCAGGAAGCTTCTTCTTAAATGATAGAAAACACGAAGTAGTACATGGCACTTTGGGGACTTCATATTTTAATGAACAGAATAACACAAGAGAGAAAAACAGAAAAGAGGAGAGGAGAGGGTAGAGTAGGATAGAACGGAGCACAAAGCATTTTCCCTCACACGGCACACAAATTGGACTAATACAGAAGTTGTAGTCTAATAAATTGTATCGGTTTTTTTCCCCTTTCCATTTCCCTTCCTTACCTTTAGTTCCCTCCACCTACCCCATAAAGGTGCTCTTGTGAACCTCCCTAAAGATGCTTAGAAATTAACTGAATCTTCAAAGAAATTCCACAAAGAGCCACCACTTACTGAGTATCTACTATAAGCTAGGCACTATACAAGGTATTTTTCCCAACACTGTCTCATTTAATCTCTAAAAGACCTCTGCCAGGTGGGCAACATTACCCCCACTGTAGATGAGGAAATGAAGTCCAGACAGGTTAGTGTCCCTCAGTCACAGAGAAAAGGCCAGAGCAGAGATTTGCCCCTGGACCTAATTCTAAAGCTCTTGTTCTCTTGTACTGTCAGGCTGCCTCTCAAGAAGTGAATGGGGTTCGCTTCAGTTAAGGAGTAACTATGACCTGGTCACAAGGGAGGTAAATACTCATCCAGGTGCCCCTCCGGAGCACCATCTGATGACCACCAGGAAAAGCTGTACACCAGTGCTGCTCAAAATGTGGTCCCCCAAGTGGCAGCAGTGGCACCACCTGGGGGCTGGTGAGAAATCACATCCTTGGGCCCCACCCAGACCCACTGAATCAGTATATATGAAGACAGGGCACAGAATCTGTGTTGGCAAGCTCTCCAGGGGATTCTGATGCTCACTAAACTTTAAAAACCTCTGCTATACACAGCATCTCTGCATGACTAGCAGCAAGGAGCATTATTGGCCAAATACAGATTGGGAAAATTAGACATGGAAAAGGAATGCCTCTTCCTCCAAGGACTCAAGAGTTCCTTGTGGAATGGAGAACTGAACCCAGAAAGCTTCACTTCAGGTTCCATTCCCATAATTAGGAATTCATCCATCCTTGCAGTCAGGAAGAATAGAGGCTGAAACTGGCAAATTAGAATGTTCAATAGCAAAGCCAGTCCCACCTTAGGAAATTGTGGAACCCCACTGCACCTTCAGTTCATTATGGGATTTCTATCTCTGGTCAGTTAGTGAATCTAAGCCCCCAACAAACCAGGGCTTGCTTTTCTCTCTGTGGTTATTTATTGCTGATTTGCATCCATTCTCACAGTAAATACTGAAAACAAAAGTATTCTTCTCAGTTTCCATCTTGGCAGTCCTTTTGCTTTGAGTTTATTGATTGCCTTGGGACTGATGCTACAAAGTATGGATTACAGATGCTTAAAGAACAGTTATTAACTCCAAGGGGGAAAAAAGTTGTGAAATCAAGTAGATATTCACATCCGATCCTACTATTAATAATGCCTTCCCTTCTTTTTCTTAAATCAACCTTAAATGTGTATTCAAAAAATATCTGACTTCACTTTATTTTGGAAATGCTTTAACATTGAAAAGCAATGGCCCATAATCTCAGCACATTAACATAATTATTTTCGTTTTTGCCCATTCCACTTCAGGCCTTGTTTTCATTATCCATATACAATTTTGCATGGTTGCAATTACACAGTAGAAGTGATATTTAACTCTTGCCTTTTTTCCTGGTGAAAGTTTCAGCCTAAGTGAGTCCCTGCATTATCTCCATGATGGTCATTTTCAATTTCTGGACAATGGACTCATGAGTTGGCATACCACTTACACACGCCACAGTGAGTCAGGGAGTATTTATTGAGCTCCTACTGTGTGTCAGATGCAATTCTAGGCCCCCAGGAACCTAGCAGCAAAGAGGACAAAGTTCCTGCTCTGGAGACTGCAGCAGGTTACAACCCCAGGAGATCCCATTCACACTCTACTTGAATGGCACCCCTGGAGCTGGCATCACACAGCCTATGTGGCTCACACTGGAGAGTTACTTCCTTAGGGCAGATTCTTTCATTCCTTTAGGGGTCAGATAAATGTAACTAAAGGCCGGGAGAATTACATCTAGGGATATATAAGTCTTCATGGCTGTTGCTACCATAATATTACTACTTTGTTCTCCTAAGGCATTATACCAATTTTCATTGCTAGCAGAGACAGTAAATGTGTCATTTTCAACAGAAGCTCATCAGCATTGAGTGTTAGTATTTTTTTCAAACATTTTCCAATTGAGTTGGTTCACGACATTACCTGAAGACAAGCTATGGATTTAAATATACATGCTCCCTGGCTTATTCTTCCTTCAGAGGCTTCCTTCCATATATAGGATGACACTGCTAAGGACTAACTGTTTGTGCCCACGCCCCCGCCCCAATTCATATGTTGAAATCCTAACCCCAATGTGATAGTATCAGGAGGTGCTTTGGAGAGGTGATTAGATCATGAGAGTGGAGCCCTCACGAATGGGATTAGTGCCCTTATAAAAAGACACAAGAAATTTGTTTCCTCTCTCTCTCTGTTTTCCACCGTGTTGGGATATAAAAAGAAGGCCCTCACCAGACATTGAATCTGCCAGCACCTTGATCTTGGACTTCCCAGCCTCCAAAACTACAATAAATATTTGTTGTTAAGCCACCCAATCTATGGCATTCTGTTATATTAATAGCATCCTAAGCTAAAATTGACACTTATCAGATGACAAACATCAGAGTTAAAAATAGTACACTGATATATTTGAATGGTCTTCCTAGAGCTAAAGGCAGAAGAAGGCTTATCCACCAGGAGTTAAATGTTTTCTCTGGGGAATAATCTGGACCCCTGTCTTGTGTTGGGCATGAAAAGGGAGGAGAAAGAGGGTGCAGCCTCCTCCAACAATCCCCATCATCTCGGCAGCACTCTGGTCCTTGGAAGCTGGCTCTCCTCTCCCATCATTGGCTCCCCATCCTCTCAGGATCCCTGAGACACTTCCTCATTGGGCAGGTCTTTCCCCACCCCTCTCCAACAGGCAGGGCTGGAGATTCCCCCACTCCTCCCTCCTTGCTGGGGTAGACCTTCATGGAGGCCCTTTGCTGCAGGAATAGTCAACTTGCCTTTTCACCTGGGTCTTCCCTATAGACCCTGAAGGCCAGGACCTGTACTCTACTGCCTTGTGTCCCCAACAGTGACACATGCCTAGCTCAGGATAGGTGCTCAAAAGATGTTTGCATTGCCTAGTGAGGCAGAAGAGTCAGAAAGAAGATAAATATTCTGGGAGATGGATAACAGAAGATAAGTCATAGTCACCAGCTTGATGTGATCCTTGGCAATCTGGTCCTTCAGGAATCCCCAACAAATTACAGATCCCTAAATTCCCCTCCTTCAAAAGCTCAGGGACATGAGCAGATCTTATATGTTTCCCATTTAATCCCAATCACTCTTTCCCTTTTATTTTCAGATATCCTTAATTCAGACTCTGCACTGAAATTCTTCAAGTTCTCCCATTATTGTGTTTCATTTTTTAACCCAACCCTAACCCTACACATTTTAGAGCAGAAAAGCATATTTCATCATTCTTGTGCTTCAAAATGAAAGAAATAAAATAGTCTCATATTTCATGAGTAGCTTACAGTAATACCTTCTTCTCAATCCTCAAAAACAACCCTGAGCAGTAGGTGGTATTATTATACCATTTTACAGGTAGGGAAGTGAAACTCAGAGAAGTTATCTGCCTGAAGTCACGCAGCCATAAATGGCAGGCAGGATGCAAACCCTGGCAGGCTCGGCCCTAGGTAGTTGACTCTTCGCTCTGTATTCTTGCTACAGTTAATAGCAAATGCCCCACAACTGTCAGAAAGCTGAGTTCTCCTTTAGCTTGGCCACTGACTTCCATGAGAATGCTCACCACCATTGCCTTCATGGCATGCCGTCCTGCGCTTAGCAAATGGAAGTAAATGCTAATGCTGTCCCAGCGTCAAAGGACTATAAAAAGGAAGAATCGTGGGCCCCAAAGCCAAGCAGAAGTTCGGAGTCTTTGATGCGTCCTTGTGTTGGTCATCAGAACAGCTTGTTCCAAGGCATAATGTCTACTTTTAGAAAGCCCCAACGTGACTCCTAGAGCTAGGTTGCCACAACATCCATAAATCACAGTGACAATTGTGTTTGTAACATGTCTGTCTGCTCTTCATAACTGGAATTCACACAATTCAGGTGAGTTGGAGAATCTGACTTGTGAGCATAGCCTCTGTATTTGAAAGTGGAAAAAAGTCAGTGCAGGACGAGTTTTGGAAAGTACTCAGCCCAATCCTATTGTTTCACCCATAAAGGAATTGAAGCCCAAGGTCCTAGCCCCACTCTGATCCTCAGTCTCCTCATCTGAGGGAAGGTTGAACTCACTCCTGGAAGGCTCTTCCTAATCTAACCATCTATAAGACTAGAGGCTCAAACTCAGCTCCCTGGACTGGAAGTGTAGTCTCAGAGCCCAGGGGACATGCCAGAAACAATAAACAAAGAAGCCGAGAATGCTTCTTCTAAGACAGGAAACGGAAGGAGCCACAGCATATTTGGGAGCCACAGACAGCCCTCCTTGGTTGCATAAAAAATCATTGATCAAGATCAGTTTTACTCTCCTTCCCACAAATAATCCAAGCCTTTGGAACAAGACACATGCTGTCTGCCAAGGGTGTTATGTGTACACAGAACAAAGTGAAGGCTAAGCTTCAGGTACCCAGCTAACAGAGCTGGTATCCCTAATGGAGATCAGCAAGAGACAAACGAAAAGGTGTCAACTTTTTACTAGCAGGCTACACTGTCTTAATTTTAATGACAGTGATTTAAATAGAAAAGGAATGCAGGAGCAGGCCATGTATCAATCTTAAATAATAAATTAAACGTAAATTTGCAGAGGCTGAATTGTGCAGACTGACTTTGAATACGGAGATGAAAAAAAGTCAGTCATGGAGCTCGCGCACCTCCTAGTGGCAGAGCTGGATTACTGCCGGGTCTACCCGCTTGAAGCCATTAGCCCCGCCAAGTTTCACTGTGACACAGTCAATCCACATCAGTTTAGGAGCCTTCCATGTACCAGGCTCTGGGCTATGTGCCATCACATACTTAGGCTCATTAATGTTCACATTAGGTGACTCTCATTTGACCTATTTTATAGACAATGAAAGAGAAGCTCAAAAAGCTTAAATCACCAGTCCACAGTCACCGAGCTAGAAAAGATTCCAACCAAGACCTAGGGAATTCCCAGTCCAGGGCTCTTTCCCCAACATCACAATGAGTACAAAGTGCTGACAGTACAGAGATGAATAAGACCCAGAACCTGTTGGGCTGTTTGATCTTACAGTGTTCACATATTTTAACTGGGCAGGCAGACTCATATTAAATAATCTGAACACAAAGTCCTAAGTGCTGTTTGCACAGGGGTAGGAACTGAGCATAGTTTATGTGCTCAGGTATCCCAGCCCTCCCCACCCTGGGGCATCCCTGACCAACACCCCCATGCCTGGGGGAGCAGGGTGCTGATATGTAGAGCACTGCATTGTTAGTGAGGACTGCTTGAGGAACTGCCTGCCTCCAGTCTGACACCTATGTAAGAAATGTGGCCCCAGGTTGAGTAGCTGTAAAAACAGATATCATTAACCAGCCTAAACCTTCAAATGCCCCAAGTCAAGGTAGAGTCGAAAGAGAGTTAACAAGGCTTCCAATTTGTCTTTTACAGGGTCTGATTTGTCAGATCAAGGAAGATACAGAATCCTGTGGGAACTCGGCACACAGAAAGTCAGGCTGTTTTTTTGGCTTGTTGATGGGGCTGACAGGTTAAGAAATGACTGTGACCAAAGAAGACCTGGGCATCTATTTTTGCAAGGTACCAGGGTGCCATTTTCTTTTTGGCACTGGTAACTAAACATACCACAAGAGAGAAAAACAGTCACAGATTTCTTCACATGCCAGCCTTTTACATACATATAAATTATGTGGTGGAGTTTTTTCTTCTTTTGTTGATGCATATAAATGCAATTTTATAGAAATAACAACACAACTTTACATACTAGGTTGCAAACTGCTTTTTTTCACCTATACTGTGAATAATTTCTCATATTACTTAAATATTCCTCTATCTCATTTTTTGATAATTGCCTGGAATTCCAATTTATAGATTCAGCTAATTTTAAAATATACAACTATTCACTTATTTACTAAAAATAGAAAATAAAATTCATGTGGCTTCAAATTTTCGTGAAAATTCTTAAATCTAAGTCCTTGCTACATTTTTATTTTTTACATTTAAATCTATGTATGATATATTTTTCCAAATATTTAACCAGTAGCTCCACATCTTTTATTCACATAACATAGAGGTTAAGGATGCAAACTTTAATGTTAGGTCTGGGTTCCAATCCCAGTTGTGCAGCATACTAATGGGGTGACATCAGGCTGGGCAGTGACTACACCTAAGCTTCATTCCTTTGTAATAAATGAATAATGATAGTCCATGCTTCCCTGGGCTACTGTAAGAAGTAAATAAACTAATGAATGGAAAGCCCTTTACCAATAGATAATGCTCAATAAATGTTAGTTATCTGTATTCCTTCCCTATTAATTCAAACTACAGTTGACCCTTGAACAACACAGGTTTCAAATGCACGGTCCACAGATTTTTTCAATAGATGTTACACCAAGTGTGCCTGCCTCTCCTGCCTTTCCTGCCTCCCCTTCTACCTCCTCCACCTCTTCTACGTCTGGCCCCCTTAGAAAACAAGACCAACCCCTCCTCTTCCTCCTCCTCTTCAGCCTAGTCAACGTGAAGATGATGATGAAGACCTTTATGATGATCCACTTCCACTTAATGAATAGTAAATATATCTTCTCTTCCTTATGATTTTCTTAATAACATTTTCTTGTCTCTAGCTTATTTTATTGTAAGAATACAGTATAGAATACATATACAAAATATATGTTAATTGACTGTTTATGTTGTTGGTAAGCTTCTGGTCAACAGTAGGCTATGAGTAGTTAAGTTTTCAGAGAGTCAACAGTTGTATGTGCTCAGCACCCCAAACCCCCATGTGTTCAAGGGTCAACTATACTACTTTTAAGCCACTCTAGATCTGCACATATCTGCGCCTTTTTCTAGGGTTTCTATTCTGTCCCAGTGCTCTGTCTGATTACTCTTGCACCAGTAGGACATGGCTTTAATTTAGTGCTGTAATTGGTTTCAATAAAGCTGGGCATGGCTCTCCTCATTACTCTTCTTTATGCCTATTTCTTAGCTTTTCTCACATTTTTTCTCCCAAAGAACTGGAAAACCACTTTTGTCAAGTTCAAAAAAGTTCATGAGCATTTTATAGAAATTCTATTAACAGTATGTCTTTCTTTTTAATACAAAATCTTCTGATCAAGGAATCATTGCATATTTCTTCATCTTACTCATCTTTTTTCATGTCCCCTGTAACATATTATAGTTTTCATCACGCATGCTCTGTATATGTCTCAAGTTTATTCCTTTTTTAATGTCTTTTTCTATTGCCGTTAACATTATGTTTGGGAACTTCTATTCTCATTATATTCTCTATCTGTTTTTGCTGGTATTCATTCATTTATTCACTCACTTACTCAACAAATATATATATGAAGCATCTGCCATGTCATAGGTACTGGACTAAAGATTTAGAAAGCATCCCATGGATTAACCTCTCTCACACACACACACACACACACACACACACACACACACACACACACACCTGCCCTTGTGAAGCTTACATTTAGTAGGGGAAGACAAAAAATAAAAAATATTATGTAGGTAGTATATTTCACAAGATGTTAAGTATTGCGGGATGGGGGAAGGCAGGGTAATGGGAATCAGAAGTGTTGGGGGAGGTTGCAATTTTAAACAAGGAGGTCAGAGTAGTCCTCACTGAGGAGATGTCTTTGAGAAAGGGCTTAAAGGAGGTCAGGGTGAGCTGCCCAGGGGAAGGGTTCTAACTAAGAGGCTTCAGCCAGTACAAAGGCCCTGAGGGAAGAGCATGGCCAGTATCTTTTTTTTTTTTTTTTTTTTTTGAGACAGAGTCTCACTGTGTTGCCTGGGCTAGAGTGCCGTGGCATCATCCTAGCTCACAGCAACCTCAAACTCCTGGGCTCAAGTGATCCTTCTGCCTCAGCCTCCCGAGTAGCTGGGACTACAGGCATGCGCCACCACGCCCGGCTAATTTTTTCTATATATTTTTAGTTGTCCGATTAATTTCTTTCTATTTTTAGTAGAGATGGGGTCTCGCTCTTGCTCAGGCTGGTTTCAAACTCCTGAGCTCAAACAATCTGCCCGTTGTGGCCTCCCAGAGTGCTAGGATTACAGGCGTGAGCTACCACGCCCGGCCGCCAGTATCTTTAAGGAAGAGCAAGAAGGCTGTCTTAATAGGAAAGCTAGTGATTTCTGTATGACACTTTAAACATAAGACTCAGTATCCATACCAGTACCAAGATCTTGGAGAAGGTGGCACCCACAAAGATGTCCTTGAACCTCAAATAAGTCAGACCCTTGGTTTCTTAGGGGTGGTACCACCACCCACACCTTGATTAAACCTTGTGGTTACAAACCATAGACTCCTCTCTCATCCCTCTAATCTAGTGCTTCTCAATGTGGATGCTACTGGTATTTGAGGCAGGAAAATTCTTCATTGTGCAGGACCGTCTCATGTACTATAGAACAATTCAAGTCCCTACCCCCTGCTTGCTAATTGATGTCAATACCCCTGTCATTGTGACAATCAAAACAACCCCAAATTTATTTCAAATATCTCCCAGCTGATGTAGGGTCACCAGGGACCAGTATTCCAGACAAGTTTTGCTATCAGGGTTTTGTACACTTACCCATGAAAAGGCATACTATGTTGCTGATTGAATGGGGAGCCCTGTGAATTACATAACAGCCATGTTGGCAGAAAAACTGACCACGATTTTTTCAAATAAAGTTCAGAGATGTGAAGAAACTTACACAAGGTAACACGGCTGGCAAGTGGATGAATCAGGATATAAGCCCGGGTCTGCTGGTTCATTTTACACGTATGTGATAATTTAACTATCAGCAAATATCAGCAATTCTAAGTTCACCCAGCTCATTTCAATTTTAGTAAAAATGTTTCACATAAAGAGGGAGATAGTGGGGGGGGGGAGGAATGGGCTAATCCTATATAATTTAACATTAATAATAATAGCCAATAGTTACTGTATTCTAAGTGCCAGGTACTGTGCTAACCAGCTTACCCACATTTCCTGCTTACACTTTTACAGTGCAGGTATACCTATCACCACCCTTTTAAAACTTAGGGAGCCAAGTCTTAGAAAAGTAACAGGGTCATGCAAAGAGAAAGGCAGAGATGGGGTTTGATATCCACAGCTAATCTAGTAACCATTAGGCTATCCCACCTTCAAATAATAATATCTCCTGTGCTTGCACAGCAGCAATTAATAAACTGTAGAAGAATAACCCTGCATGGCTCTGTATTTCACACCAGGCTTTCACACAAAACTCCAATCCAAAGTCTCTTTTTCAAAAGTTTTCTTTACAACAAAGCAACCAATCTAAACAATGGAATCCCAGAATAATGTCTAAAAGCTAATTCACTCCCTAATTACCATTAGGAAGGTGTCTGGCTGAATTTAAAAACACTTATTGAGTCAATGGTTGCCTTTTGGTAACTATTAGCATCTAAATTATTTTGAAAAGTAAATCAAACTTAAAGCTTTTTATATGTCAGGCCATAAAGGTTTCTTGGGTGTCAAATGGGTTTTGATGAGCACTGAGAGTGAATTGTATTAGGAATCAATACCATATGCTTTATAGTTCCCTGGAAATAGCGTACACCTGGGTTTTAGAAACAAGGGACAAAGGCTTGCCCACATCTATCATTTTTTGCCAAACACAAAATGTTTGAAAAAATCTTCAACCCCACTGAAACAGGTCTGGATTTACCTCTTTTTCAACTATGTCATTCAAGACATTTAATAGCTGAAGTGTAAAACATTCAAGTGGGAGAGTCACAAGAGAAACAGTTTGGGAATCATTAAGAGGAAGATTCACTTAGTCTAACCTTGTCTCAACATCTTATACATGTGGGAAAGTATAGGAAAAATATTTTTAAATGATTATACTACTTCATAGCACAACTGAATATATTTATTTGTTCATGTATTTGTAATTTTAACCCCTAACACTTCCCAAAAATTAGTATCTTCAAAACAGAAAGATATAATCTGGTAGAAGAGAAATATATGTATCAAAAACCCAGAGTTAACAGGACTAATAGAGTTATTATAACGAAACATTAAATTTTACTTTGCTATTTCTGGCTCCAATGCCCCCCCCAAAAAAACAACAACAAAAAAAGAGGAGTTATAGACTTCTTATTGCCATATAAAGACTGGTTACTGTTCATCAGGTGGGACAAAAATTTTCCTGATATTGATTTCTGGCAGGAATTTATCACTTGGCACTTTATATGAAAGACATTGAAAATCATTCCCAGTGATATCTTCCACATCGATTCTATTAATACTAAAGGTAAAATACAGATTTCTTCCTACGGTAACTTCTTATACTGACCATGAATAAAATTGAGGCATGATATTAAACTGCTTTTGTCTTGCAGATGTCTGAGTTAATGCAGCTCAGGTGTGCATATTAATGCTGATTGGTCTTTACTGCCATGAGGGTACAGCTTAGAGTACAGAGATAAAAGGATGAAACATCACTCAGGTTTACTTCCTCAAACAGCAACAGTTCCTGGCCTAGCTTTGGACAAGGGCTGGATCCATCCTTAATGAGCTGCACTCCTGGCTGAGACCCAGAAGTATAGCTACTCTTTACTGGTCGACAGATTCATACCTTTTGATGGCTATATTTAACAACATAGTATAGAACATGCAAGTAACAAAAGATCTTGAAAGTTTAATGACACTGTGGTAGTAATGTACAGTAATGGCCAATACTGAATCAAGCCTCCCTTGGGTAGTTCCTTCCTACACTGACTCAAGGCTTGGCCATGGAACTTGCTTTAACCAATGAGATTTCCCCTCCCATGCTGCCCTCACTCCACCACGTGCAGAAAAGCCCAGGGTAGCTAACTGGGGGATGAGAAATCATATGGAGCAGAGAGGAGTGTCTAACTGATGCCCCATAGCAAAACCAGCTTGCCAACCACCAGATATGTGAGTGAAGTTATCCTAGACTATCCAACTCCAGCCAACCAGCCAGCCGACTGCAGAACTGCCCAGTCAACCACTGACTCATGAACAATAATAAAATGGTCATTGTGTAAGCCATTAAGTTTTGGGTTACATTTATGAGCAAAGCCAACTGAAACAGGCACCCATTGCAAGCAAATTCTGAAGTATGAAAGAGATTCCAAAGTACATGTGGTCATTTTTTAATTTCTGGATTGAGTGGTCCCGTGCCCCCAGTTTACAAGTGGGTGATGTAACAATCTGTGGATGTGCTGTAGAGAATCCAAAATTCATTTTCCTATGGAAACTCTGACCAAAACAATGATTGGGTTCCTAGGCTGGTCCACAAAAGTGTATTTAACCAATATAAAAAATATTGTTTAAGAGATGCATTGAGGTGTAAAAATGTTTAAGTCATTATTATAATTAAAGTTGAAAGTGCAATTGAACAAGCAAATTTAAAATCTAAATGATGTTGCTTGAGAAAAACAAGTTCATTTTCAGATTTTTGCTTTACCAATTACCTAAGCCAATGGTTTCTGTGGTAAGCAGCATCTGACATGGCTCCAAAGGATTCCCCCTCCTTGTATTCATGCCATTGTGAAATCCCCTCCCCTTGAGTGTGGGCTGGACCTAGTGAATTGCCTCTAACAAATAGAATATGGCAAAGTGATAGCATGTCACATCCATAATTAGGTTACAAAAGACTGTGACTTCCATCTTGCTGATATTCCCTCTCGATTGCCTTCTCAGCTTGCATGCTTTGATAAAGCAAGCCACTGTGTTGGAAAGGCTCACGTGGCAAGAACTGAGACTGGCCACCTGCCAACGGCCCTTAAGAGACTGAAGCCCTCAGTCCAAACAGCCTATGAGGTACTGAACGCTTCCAGCAACCATGTGAGTGAGCTCAGCAGGAGATCATTCACCAATCGAGCATTGAGATGAGGCCACAGCCCCAGGCAATATGTTGATTGCAGTCTTTTGAGAGATACTAAAGCAAAAGACCTAGGTAAGTCATGCCTGGATTGCTGACCCACAGAAAATGTGACATAATGAAAGTGTTGTTTTAAGATGCTAAATTTTGAGGTAATTTGTTACACAGCAATAGATTACAGATTATGGTCTCCAAATCTGCACAGACATCAAAATTACATGGAGAGTTTTTATACTTTGAGTCATAATTTAATTTTAAAATACTTTTTAATTTTTTAAGTTAAAAAATCCCCATTATTTAAAAAAAAAACCCACTTCCCTCCCTCAAAATAATCACTCTTTGCCCATTGGGAGCATATCCTTCTACATCTTTTTTAGACAATTACATAAAGTCGGCTCTCTATATCTATGGGATCCAAATCCTCGGATTCAATCAACCACAAATCAAAATTAGTCAGAGGACAAAGGGGGCAGAGCAAGATAGCCGAATAGACACCCCCAGCAACCGTCCTTCTGAATGAACACCTAATCCAACAACTATCCATGCAAGCAAGCACCTTCAGAAGAACCAAAACTCAGGTGAGTGATCATCCTACCTGGTTTTAACATTATATCAAGGAAAGAGGCACTGAAGAGGGCAGAAAAAACAGTCTTGTATTGCCTACAGTACTGCCCCTTCCCCATCCCCCAGCAGTGCCCCACCAGCTCACCAAGTGGAGAGAGAATCTGTGTGCCGAGGGGAGGGAGAGTGAAGTGATTGTGGTGCTTTGAATTGAAACTCAGGGCCACAGTGGCACAGGGGAGCACAACACAGGGCAAATATGAGTTTTGATAAAGCCAATTTTTCAATTACTATTATTTATTTGGAACTGTTTCCTGGAGTGAATATGAAATCTCTGCTTATGCACAGTTGGAAACCAGAAAGTAACAATGAGAAAAGAACATCCTGCTTAGTGAGAAAAAGGAAAGGGATAGATCATCTTTTTTAAATGTAACAATTTTTTCTGATTATAAAAATATCATATACTCACTACAGAAAATGTGAAGTGGACAGAAATTATTAAAAATCACTTACAATCCTATTACTTCCATCATGTAGGTATGTTTCCTTCTAGTTCTTTTCCTATGCACGTTTTTAAAACAAAATTGGGATTCCATTACATATGCAGTTTTATCTCATTTTTTAAATTCAATATTATAAATACAAAACATTTTCTCAAGTCATTAGAAATTCTTCAAAAACAGTATTTTTAATGGCTGCATAAAGTTCCACATGTCGGGCATGCCATGATATACTGAATCAGTCTCCTGCAGGGAAACAGAAGACAAAAAACCTATGTGTGGAAGAAATGAGAGAAGCCAGGAAACTATAGGATTTGGTATTCTAATTCCTTATTGCTATGTAACAAACCCTCAAAACTTAATGACTTAATGCAACATTTATTTCATTCACAAATCTGCAATTTGCACAGGCCCAGGGATGGGGAGAGGGGCAGGCTAGCTCCTCTCTCTTCCAGTTGGCATAACCTGGGTTGAGTGCAGTCTAGGGAACACTGGAAGGCTCTCTCACTTAATGCCTGGCAATTGAGGTTGGCTGTCAGCTGAGATCAGTACTACCAGAGGGAACACTTACACTACACATGGCTGCTCTTTGTGGCCTGGGCTTCCTAATAACATGGTGGCATGGGTTCCAAGGGCAAGCATTTCGATTTTTCACAACTAGCCTCAGAAATCATGCAGCATCCCTTCTGCATTCTACTAGTTAGAAGTGAGTCACCAAAGATCAGCCTACATTCAAGGGGAGAATTTGACTCCACCTTTTGATGGGTGGAGTATCAAAGAAATTTTGGACCTGTTTTAAAATCACATTTGGGTACTACCATGAAACTCTCCCATTTGGGGTTTTTCTAGCCACACTTCTAGCCCAGGGTGCGTCCATTCATCTTCTCCACCCAGGCCAACCTGTAGGTTTCCTGAAGGAAGACAGCTGAGGACTCCACAGATGGGCCTGTCTTGGAATTAACTGTGGTTCTTGAATCCAAAGCCATAAAGCAGGGTGCACCCTGCCTTAGGGGCATAAGCTTCTCCCTCCCTTGTCCCAGGCTAAGTGAGCCCCCAGGGTTTTAGTTCCTACTCCTTCAGAAGCTACTTCCAATCCTACCAAGTTAGGTTCATGGGCCCAACAGCTGGGATAGCCATGACTGAACCTGAACCACAAGCTCACAGCTCTTACTTTACTGAGCACCCCCCACACCCACTCAAGGGATCTTCTTAAGGATCCAGGCCTAACCACTCCGGTAATCCAAGTAGACCCTGAAGCTAGCAGAGCTGTCTCCGCCAACCTCTTCTCTCTTCTCCAGTAGATGACCTGAGAGGCTGGCTGAGCCATGCCTGACCCTCTAAGACAGGCCCTGCAGTTCTTCCTCTAGAGCCTTTGGGCTCCTACCCTAGCCTGTGATCCCTCCCAAGGACCTCTGTAGGGATTGTATCTCTTCTCTGTACCCTCATTCTTCCCCACAACAAGGCAGATGGACCAAGAAACGCCTCTGACTCAGAATAGTGTCCAAGGGGGAAACTCCTATGGTCTTGGACTAGGCTAGAACTTCCCACCAAACACTCTTTTCCCGAAGATTTCAGGCACTGTAAAGGTCCCAGGGATTGGGGAAGAGATGGGAAGAGGCTGAAAACCTGGGGCAGGTGGCAGCTGGCTGGAGTAAGGAGAGAAACAGGTAAAGGGAAGTGGGGGCCACGAGGCTGAGGGGAAGAAGAGTAAGGAACGCTTTACAGAGGAGCTGAAATGGAATTTGCACCCTGTAGAATGAGAAGGAACTATTATACCAGCATAACTACCCTTCATAATCCCAGTTTGTTTATGATCTACCATGTCTCCTTTGAACTACACTAACAGTCTTTGGTGTAACTCAGTTTAAGTGCTCTTCAACTCGGGAGAGGATAATTGTCAAATCCATCTTTTTTTTTTTTTTGAAGCCCATCTTTAAAATGTAAGCAATATAACTGGGGATTCAAACTTGTAAATACATTAGCCATTTAAAAAAAGAAAAGTATTTTCTTTTCTCTGAGCAGCTGACATCACAAAACAATTCTTCATTTAATGTTCTGGAAAAGAGACTCATTTCTCCACACTATGCCTTTTTTATATCTCTCGGTTAAAAAGTTTCATCCAGGCACAGTGGCTCACGCCTGTGATCCCAACACTTTGGGAAGCCAAGGAAGGAGGATCACTTGAGGCCAAGAGTTTGAGACCAGCCTGGGTAACATAGTGAGACCATATCTCTACAAGAAGTTTCACCCATAGGTTTCTGGTTTTTCTAAAGAAAACCTTCAGAATATTATTTTTGGATGATTATATCTGGGATGAACTCCTTCATCCAGGAGCCTGGTGAAGCATTTTTCTTTGAACCTGGAAATTACTTTTTTTTTTTGTTTCAAGAGTTTAAGACTTCATGGTCTGGATTTCATTCCAAGTTCAGATTGCTTGGAGGTCCAGTGGGATCACAACTTAGCAAAATATATCCCTTTGGTTCCTAAAATCAAGCAACTATTACCAACATCTGAGCTTCCACACTGAGCTGTTGAAAGGGCATTTTCATATCACAAGAGGAGGCGGCTTCCTGCTTCGGGTGGAGCAGGGCTGGAATCAGGGGAGGCAGACCCAGCTGAAACTCTTTTCAGCCCCACACGCCCCCTCCCCCACTCCCACCCCCACCTCCTGGATTTGCTGGGCCTGTCATTTGAGGCTAAGTCATATAGACAAATTCAAAGTTCACTCAGGGACATGGGCAAGGAAAGAAAACAAAACACACATTCTTCTCTCCAACATCTTTTCCCAGACTTGAAATACTGACCTTCACATAGTAGACACCCAGTAAAGTTTATTAAATGCTTGAAAGAAAGAAACAAAGGAGGAGGGGGAGATAAGAGGGAAAGAGGGAGAAAAGAAGGGAAGGAAGAGAAAAAAAGGAAAAAGGAGAAGGAAGGAAAGATTCTAAAGTGATTTTGAATAAATGCTCATTTATATATTTACATATACTGTCTTATAATAATTTTTTTTTTTGAAACATGGTCTTACTCTGTTGCCCAGGCTGGGAAGCCATGGCATCATCATAGCTCACTGTGGCCTCAAGCAATGCTCCTGCCTCAGCCTCCCAAAATGTTAGAATTACAGGCATGAGCCACCACACCTGGCTTATAATAAATTAATAATAAATAAAATTGAGTGCTTACTATGTGGCAGATACTGTGCTAAACTGCATTACACACATTAATTCAAACCTCATGATAACACCATGAGGCAAGCACTGTTATTAACCCCATTGTACAGGTGAGGAAACTGAGGTTAGAGAGATGAAGTAACTTACCCATAGTGCCAAAAATAAGTGTGGGGCCAGAATCTGAATGCAGGACTACCTGATAAGAATCTAATCTCTTTCTTTCTCATTTTTGTCCTCTACTATTCATCCTCGGGCCCCAACACACTTTCTTTCTCTTCTTTTCGCTTTTCACACTGGTGAAAACCAACGTAGGTCATGGGCACACAGGTGTACGCCTCAGCAAAAAGCAATCACATGGCTCACAGAGTTCATTCATCAAAATGGGGGGGGGGGGTTGGGACCGTGCCATTGATAGGCTAGGTAGGCTGAGAGAGAGCCAAGCAGACTCCTTCATGCCAGAAGTGAGCGAACGGCACTCTAAGTAGAAGAACCTGTACTGCAGTTCTTAAGGCAGGAAAGAACATCCCAGGAACTGAAATGACCCAGCGTGGCTTCAGTGATAGGAGTAATGATAAGATTTTATCCCGAGTGCAACAGGAGACTCTGAAGGGTGTTAAGCAGATGAGCAATATGGCACTATTTATGTGTTTTAAAGAATACTCTAGCTACGGCACAGATATGGACTACAGCCCAACATGTGCCAGATGCCCAGAAAAAAACCCCTTGACAACAATCACTCAACAAACCTTCTGACCCCTGCTTGGTGCCTGGGGACAAATAATTCCCCTGATCATTTTGATCCCCAAAGGGGAAGACCCAAGGGGCACCAAAATAATTCATACCTGATTCCTGTCCTCCATGAGCTCTCAGTCTGGAGAGGGAGGAAGATACATAAATAGAGTAGTCACACTGTAATAGGGATAATGGGAGCTGAAAGACTAGAATTGGGGGCTGTCACAGAATGCTTCACTAAGGAAGAAAGGTTTGAGCTGGGTCTTAAAGAGTGAATAGGAGCTCTGCAGGTGAATATGGGAAAGGCATTCCAGGCAGAGGGCACAGCATAGAGAACGTCACAGAGGCATGAAAGCACACGCTATGGTTAGGAAACCTGATAAAGTTCTCCATGGCAAGAGCACAGAGCTGGGGTAGAAGTCTGGGAAAAAGCAGCAGGGAGGAGGGCAGAAACTAAGGGCCGACACAGGCCCAGAAAGACCTTGTCCATCATCTTACGGGAACAGTATTTTTCCTCAGGGACTGGGGAGATGTGGAAAATGATTAAGCCGGGAGATTTTCCTTTTTAGTTGATCCCCTTTGATGTAAGGGAAGGAAGGACCTACAAGGGAGAGACCTGAGGGTCCAATAGAAGGGAGAAACATACACTGCCAGTCTCTGACAGAGGTGACTGGGACACACTGGCCATTACAATCTGCTGTGAGCAGCTGCCCTCAGTCCCAGGTTTCTCATAAAGCTTCACAGGCCAGAGGCTGCTGGGCACTCTCAGCTCAGAGCAGCCCTCTTCGTCCTAAGAACTAGAAGCCAAAGAAACCCAGGAAGAGGAAGTGTTGCAGGAAACAGAAAAGGAGCTCTGGTGCAAACTGAAGTCAGAAGAAATTCTGAGAGCTGTGTGTCACTCCCACACCATAAGCCCTTCCTAAGAAAGCTCTACTGTTCACAGAGCCCCTCCAGGTTCCTCCCCCAGGACCCCATCCACATCCCTGGGGTCGCTCTGTTTCCCAACCCCTCCATCCCCCACCCAGGCTCTTCACTAAGCTCAGGGCGCCACAGTGGGAAGAACATAATTCTGCCCATCAATGGCCTGGACCCCAACACCCCAGCTCCCACACCTATTAACTACATTCCATCCCTGGGCTTCAGTTTCTCTGTTTATAGTCCTGCCTCTCACAGAGAATGGATGCAAATGGGCTTTGTAGGATATAGAGCACCACTGAAGTCGAAAAAATCCTCTTTCCACTTCTGAATGCTTTTAAATCAATTTGATTTTAAAACAACTGCCTGAAGCAGAGATGATTGTTTCTTCAGCCCATAGTGTGGGTACTTAATAAGGACTGTTGTTGTAGAGACCATGGAAGTTTCTGGAAAAGCAGTTCTGGAGCTTAGGGCTCACCAGATTTGTTTTGATGTTTTCTATTCAGTTCATGGTCAAGACAACTGAAGCCTCATGAGAAAGAAGGACAAGCCCAGGTCACTTCAACCAGGTCTCCTGAAACTTAAGTGGCTGTCCCTTCTTCCAATGCCAAGGAGCCAGCTGTGTATAGTAGACCCCGCCTTCCTGAGACACAGATGGGCAGAGGGAGGTGGTGGCCTCACGAGGAGTGGGAGACAACCAGGCATTGTTTGACCCCTGGGGTCTGGCAGAGCTGAGCCTGAGTGGGCAGAGGAGTGGGCTGGAGGCTCTGGCAGCCTGGGGGGCAGCCCCTGTGGTGGGGAAATGGCAGGGAGTTCTGTGTGACAACTGGACTTACAATGGGGGCATTGTTCCCTCCCTTTGATACATCTGTTCCCCGAAGGGTGGAGGGCAGAGAAAGAGAACTGAGTCCGGGAGCACCTGCTATGGCCCAGAGAGGAAGCTGTGAGTGTCCATCTAGAGGAAGGGAAGCACTGAATGCCCCTGTGGCAGCCCACCCCTAAGCCATCTGACAAAGAGATGTAACAGAAAAGCGTCTTCCTCGGCCATGCCCCATTTTTTTTGATCCTTTCTCTTATTTCAGTCACTTCATGCCATGCTGTGCTTTGTGCTTTGCTTTTGTAATTTTTTTTTTTTACTTTTTACTATCTAAGCATTTCTTTTACATGCTCCAAAATTTCCCTAAGTATCTTTTTATAACTTTTTATGTCTATTATACTGACTTTTAAAATCAGAAAATTCAATACTGGCGAGTTTTCACTGATGCCTGCATCTTCTCATGATACCACTAATGATTCTACCTTCTGAAAAGGAATCTGATGATATAGATCAAGAATAAAATTGTCTGTAACCTTTCTGATGAAACTAACTCATTTGAGACTGCTATGGACTAGTACTTACATGGTATCTCACTAATCTTCATTAAAATCCTATGAGGTACAAATCAAGTTTACAGGTGAGTTCAATGACGTTAAGAGTAATTTGCCCAAGATCACACAGGTAGTAGATCAGAGGCCAGGTCTTCCGACTCTAAAACCAGTGCAGCTTCCATGGTGCCACCCTTTCCAGGTCATCCCATAATCCCACTCTTCGGAATTCATGCTGAGAAATTTTACTTTTTAATTTTAAAATAATTATAGATTCACAAGTAGTTGCAAAAGTAGTATAGAGTCTGGTATACCCATTACCCGGCATCCCCCAATGGTAATATCTACATAAATATAGTAAATTATCCAAATTAGGAAACTGACGATGGTACAATATAATTAACTAG
>NW_012137192.1:5032525-5042140 GCF_000956105.1 Propithecus coquereli
CTCTAAATATCAATTACAGAGGAAAAATATAGCAAACTGTAACAAATCTACTAGAAACAATATTATTAACAATTAGAAATTAAAATGTAGAATACAGCAACATAAAAATTTTTCAAAACTGAAAAATGCATACGTGTATTGTGAATGCAACTGTGTAAAAGTATACCTATATAAATCACAGCAGGCAGGGCATCGGGCAAAATGAAAGCATTATTTAACAGGGAAGTAGAATTCTGGGAGGATTTTTCTTTACAAGTGTTTTTTAATGCCATTTTGATGTTTTCACAATAAGTAAGTTTATAATGGTCCTGCTGATGTTTCAATGCCAGATTGCATGTATTTTCCCAAATTATCTGTTCTCTCTGCCAACTCAAATAAATTCAATTTTGCTTTACAGAAATAAACATAAAATAACTTTCTTCAAACTAGGATTTTTTAATTCCATATTTTATATGGGATCTTCTGTAATTTTTTGCTTTCTCTTTTCGGGACCTTAGTATACATCAAAATCAGGCCAATATCTGCAATTGTTCCTTGCCTTTGACTGCAATTATTGTGGTATAACAACAGTTTGGCATTCAACCACTGTGGGAAAAGAAGAAGAGAAAACCGCAGAAAGCGATCAACGCTGCTGAAAACGGGAGCTTGCCATGGCTTCGCAGCAGCCAGGGGACTCACAGAAAAGGCGCCTGCTCCTGCACAGGGCCACCTCTCAGCGCCTCAGCTACTGGCAGTCTATGAGGACTCTGAGAATTCCAGTGCTTAAATCAGAGACTATTGGGTCATAAAGAACAGAAATCCACTTAAACTAGCTCAGGTTATGCAGGAGTTGACTGTAAGATTCCTGGAGATACCTGCAGTGTCCCCAAAGCACAGGAAGTTCAGCCAGGCCTTGTGAGACTGGGGAAGATAGGCCTTGTCCCTGTTTCCTTCTTTGTCTTTCTTCCTCCATCTCTCTTTCCCCCTCCCCCTTCGGCAGCCTGGACCCCCACTCCTCACTCAACAACTCCCAGGGGACTCAGCCCTGGCCACCCCTTCACCAAGACCCTGACGCCAGCATTTTCCTGGCTTTCTCAGGCCAGCTTCCTTTGCCCCCTTCCCCTCTCTGCCTCATCCCCTCAGAGAGCAGCAAGTTCTGTCACAATAAACAGAATCCCAATCTAATGCAAACGAAGATCCAGCACAAAGAACGCTCAATGCAAAACCCAGAGTAAAGATGGGTGGATCAAGGAGGCTAACACAAGCACACCCGTCCTGTCAGAATCAGCCAAGATCAGACAGGGTAAAAAATCAGGGGTTAATAAAATACCCAGGGCAACAATCCAGGGGAGAGAAAAAGAATACTTATCCTCAAAGTAAAAAGAAATATAAAAAAGTCAGTAAACTGGACTGGGTCACTGTTAAGTTTGTGGCAAGATGCTTCACCACTAGCTGCCCTGAGGCTGCCCAGTGCTGGGGAACAGCATGAAGCCCCCTGCATGTGGTGCCAACCTTGCTGACTCAGAGAGCAGGAGAAATCATGGAGCAAACAGAAGGGAACTGTGGGTGTTTATTGGGCAGCATCAAATGAGCAAAAATAGCAGAACTGCTGGTGAGGAAACCTGGCTCTGCCACTAATTTATCAAGTAGCATTGAGTAAATCATGCTCTTCTTTGGGCCTCAGTTTCCCCATTTATAATGTGAAGAGATTGGACTAAAAAATCCTTGTGGTCCTACCAACAATGGCCCTTGAGGCAGAGGTGTGCTAAAGTCACTCTTACTGGCTCGTGATAACCAATAAATTGGGAGGAATTTTGTGAGCCTGTTAGACACAGCCATTAAAAAAATAAATAATTTAAATGTAAATATACATTTTTAACTTAAAAATTAAATTTAAATAGACATTTACAATTAAATAAATTATATTAAAAACCAATAGTAAATATATTCGGCACCACTTCCTAATTATTCTACTACAGTTTACTATTATCTATGCCAGGGGTCAGCAAACATTTTCTATAAAGGGACAGATAATACTTCAGTCTTTGAGGGCCACAAACAGTCTTTGTCACATTATTCTTTTTTAAAAAGTCCTTTAAAAATTTAAAAACCAATCTTAGCTCATGGGCTACACAAAAACAGTCCATGGGTCAAATATGACCTACAGGCCATAATTTGTCAACCATTGACATACCCTCTTAAGGATCTATATGCATCTATTCGACCTGTATGGAGTAGACACTGTATAGTTGTGTGCTACTGAGCTGCTTTTCCCAACTCCATGTTGTGATGTCATGTCAGCGGCTTAATAGGCTGTGGTGGGAGTATTTACACTATGGAAATGGGCAAACACTGCGCATCAGGCCCTTTTTTCCTGGAGAGCCAGTTGTTAAACATTTACCAGCATTCCACTGTTCGGAGGTCACGGTAGGAAAGAATCACAGAAAACTAAAGCATTTACCAACTCACCCAGGAAAAGAAACAGAATGAAAAGGGAAAATGCAGCCTATGGAGTCAGAGGAAAAGCAGGACTGAGAGACACCCAGGCCTGCACGGCTAGACAGGACCTCATCCACAGGTGATCTTTTGTGACCACCTCAGGTTTCAGGTTTGCTTTTTGTGCCTGAAACTTATTCTATTCTCTTCTCTCACTTTGAAAAGGTTATTTTTGTCTTCGCTGCTGCCCCGGACAGTAACAAAGTAGTTCAGGTCTGCTCAGAAGCCACTGGGGACAGACACTGTGCAAAGTGTTCATGGCTACGAGGGAGACATGCAGATGCCACAGGGAAAGGCAGTCTCGTGTGGAGCAGCCTCGTCTGCTATTCTGGGGTGGATTTGGGGCTTCTCTTAAAATAGAACAATAAACGTGCAGGTCTAGACTAAGCAGCAATTTTGGTTTTAGGGAAAGCCGATACCCAGCAGGCTGAGAATAACCATGAGAAAGTTTGTTTTCAACAATTTGGGCTCAATTAGGCAGGAAAAGTGCCTGGTAAGGATCGAAGACACAATCTAAACCAGGAGTAGGCTTCTGAAGCATTCGTGAGAGGACCCTCCTACAAATTCCCAGACTGCAAACACTAGTAACATTGCTACTGCCTGTGGGGTAAGAAGGTGCAGCCTTAACTCTTTTGAAAGAAGTGTCTCTAGTGCCCTAACACCGGGGAAAATCCACCCTGGATGTGTCCCACTTCTCATCACCTGCTCTGCTTCTCCCCGCCAATCATCAAAAGGAAAACTGATGGCAACCAGAAAGAAGTCATGGTGTTCTCCAGCTCTCAGTCACCTAATCCAAAATGCTGGGGCAGGGGGATAGCATGGCGGGGTGGTGGATGGACACAAAGATGGTTAGGGACAGCTGCATGGACAAAAAAACTCTTGAACTAATCCTTGAAGTAATAATCAGAGAATAAAAGTAAAGGGTATTCAGGGAACACAAAAATGCATGACATGATTATTATATGTAAAAGTGTTTGAACCCATTAGTCATGGGGGAAATTCAAATTAAAAATCACAGTGAAAGGTAAAAGCCACAAAAGAGCATCATTCCCCACCCTAACAACAAGAAAAAAGCCATATAGCCAACAAAATTATAACTTCCTTTGAGCCCATCAGAGACCCAAGGTTACAAAGCAACGGGGAGAACTGAATTCCAAAAAAAGGCAAGCCCCTCCAGAGAGAGACACACAAACTCTTCCACCTTCACCAAAGCCTCCATTGAGAAAGTGGTGGTGTGCCTGCTGTAAAAGAAGATAAGAAGAGCTAACATTGTAAGAGATTATTTTTTATTGATACATAATGATTATACATATTTCTGAGGTACATGTGAATATTTTGATATCTACATAAATGTAATAATCAAATCAGGATAACTGGGATATCCACCTCCTCAAACAGTTACCATTTCTTTGTGTTAGGAACATTCCAAATCTTCTCTTCTAGCTATTTTGAAATACACAATAAATTACTCATTATAACAGATTCTTAAAAGCTGAGTGTGGATCAGTGTGACTTAAGAATCCCTTGAGCCCAGATACAAGAGGAGTTCATACTTCAGCTCTTTTCCACAGCCTCCACGAGGTGCTCAGAAGAAAGACTGGGGCAGGCAGCAGAGCTGAGAGGGCCCTCACTGGCCCACAGAAAGGAAACCCTGCCCATTTTCCAGAACCTTCCCCTTTATTATAAGCCAAAGCCTTAAGCCACTACGGTAGGGGTAGGCAACCTTCCCACTCCCAAGGCCCAGGCAAAGATCCAGTCTGGAGAAGTGATAGATGCCAGGCCACCTGCCTCTGGGAAAGAAGAAGAAAAGCTCTCTGCCCCCACAATAAATGAGCCTTCCATGAGGAACAGGCCACAGCAATTTCCTCCTGGAGGGAAGAGCAGAAAACTCCCTGCAGCTGGTCTTAGCTAATAAGATACCACCACGCACCCCAACAGAATGGCCAAAATTAGTAAGATTGATGATGCCAAGAACTGTCAAGAACACAGAGCAGCAGGAACTCTAATATACTCCTGGTGGGAGTGTGACTTGGTACAACCACTTTGGAAAACTGTTTGGCAATACCCAGTGAAGCTAAGCATGTGCATATCCTATGAGCCAGCAATTCTGCTTCCAGGTATATATCCAAGTGAAATGAGTATGTATAAGGATCAAAAGGCTTGTAAAAAAGTGTTCATGTCAGAACTATTTGAAATATCCCAAAACTATAAACAACCCATAATGAATTATATTATGTATAAATTATAAAATGATAGTTTCTTCACAGAATGGAATGAATACTATACCACAGTGATAATGGGCAAACTACTACTACCTGCAACACAAATAAATCTAGTCAACATGTTGAGCAAAAGAAGCCAGTTGAAAAAGAATCCATGAATTCATTTATATAAATTTCAAAAACAGGCAAAACTAATATATGATGATGGAAATCAGACAACAGTTATCCTTTAGAGGGTAGTAACTAGATGGAGGGAGGAGGGGAATTCTGGGGTCCTGGCAATGTTCTACTTCTTGATCTGGTTCACATTGTGAAAACTCATCAAGCTGTACCTTTATGATTTGAGTCCTTTTCTATTTGAAGGTTATATCTCAATTTTAAAAAAAAAGTTTAAAGAAAAGTTCACAGTATGATGAGAAATGTTGAACAAGTCGGCCAAGCCAAAGTCATGCAGAAGATGGAAGGTGGGTGAGAGTGCAGCCAGAATGTGGAAGGGCTTCTTGAGTTTGAGACCAAGGGGTTTAGTCTGTTCCTCAGGCAAAGCAGGGCCACCAAAGGCTTTTTAGAAAGATAATTGTGGCTTCATACACACTTGTAAGAAGTAATACAGAGAAATCCTTCATCTAGTTTCCCACAATGTTGACATCATGTAGACCCATAGTACAGTAACCCAACCATAAAACTGACACTGATGCAATCTGCCCACATTATCCAAATTTCACCAGTTTTACATGCACTCATTTGTGTGTGTGCATGTGTTCAATTCGATGCAATTTTATCAACGTGTAGATTTGTGTGACTACCACCACAGTCAAGATACAGAATAGTTCTACCACAAGGATCCCTGGTGTTACCCTTTTATGGAATCATTAAAGAAACGGTGGTATGTCTACAACATGGAATACTACCCAGCAATAAAAGGAAATGAACTATTGATACATCCAACAACTTGGATGGATCTCAAGGACATTATACTGAGTGGAAAAAAAGCCAATCTCAAAAGGTTACATACTGTATGATTCCATTTATATAACATTCTTGAAATGACAAAAATTATAGAGATGGAAAACAAGTGAGTAGTTGCCAGGGCTTAGGGATGGGGGGGTGGCAGGAAGTAAGTGGCTATGGCTGTAAAAGGGTAGCACCAAAGGCTTCTGAGCAGGGGATGGCCATGAATAACACATACCAGAGAATCCAACTCATTCTCAGTGCCTCAACTATGACTTCCCAAAACTTCAATCCTCCACCCTTCACCCATACCATTCCTACCCCTACCTCACTGTCACCCTCAGCAGCTGCCTCCTGCTGCTTTAATATCTAGTAAATGAGCAATAGCTTGGGTCTTGATTAACACATTGACTGCCATGTGAGTTGTATTTAACTCAAGCTAGTTTTAAGCCTGGGGCCTTGTGAAGCAAAACCCTGCAGTTGGTTCATGAAAATCTTACTTGTTGATGCCCTGTTGTTACAATTAATATTGACCAATTAATTCTAAAAACATGGATTGCATTACATATAACTCACACACAGAAAACAATAAAAAATAACAAAATAGAAAGGATCATTTTATTTTAATAAAACACCATGGCCCCAAGGAAAAAAATTTTTTCTAGTGTGGCAATCAATGTGTTAAAGGACCCTGTTGATAACGGACCCTCCCCACTGGCAGCCCAAAATGGTGCCATCTGTCCACTGGGGACCATAGCTTGCCCCTCTGTTCTGTGACTCCTTTTCCTCTCCTGTAGACCTCCTTGAGGAGCTTAGAGCCCTTTGACATACTTAGTGCATGAGCTATCTGTGCGTTTGGGAGGGTGTTTTGGTTTTTATATTTTTCCTCTTGCTTCAGTGTGTTCCCTAGATGTAATTCTATTAAGCTGCTTCAAAAATAAATATGTTATTGCAGGGGGTTGGGGAAGTAGTTAGTATGACATTTCTCTGTTATTTTGAAATTAGACCCATGGGAAGCCTCCAGGCGCACAGTAAAGTCTGACATAATCCACTTACAAAGGAGATTAAGGGCTGATGGTCTCGCACAAACAGGCAACTCCCTGATGTACCCATGGATGGCACACTGGGTCCCAGAAGCCAAATAAGAAGAAAAGGTGCATTTCACAAATGCACACCAGGAAGAAAAACTTATGTCCTGTAGAGAGGCGCACATGCCTCAGGAACAATTGGCCCCTGAGTAGACCCCCCTGTAGGGCTGTGACCCAGGCCCTGTGTTTCTAGCTGGGGACACTGTTCCTGTATTAAGCAGAATACTTATGATGTAGGGGAGGTACATTTGAGCTGGGCCTAAATGGTGAGCAGCTTGCCAGGCCATAGTGGGGAGTGGTATTCCAGAAAAAGGACCCAACAGCATGAGGAAAGGCACAGGCTTCACTGGGGTACATGGAGCAGTCTGTCGTGACACGCTCTGGGAAAGAGGGGAATAGAGATCAGTAGAGGCCTCCTCCTCTCAGGACTAATCACCTCCCAAAGGCCCCACCTCCCAATACCATCATTAGGATTTCACTCTATGAATTGAGGAGACACAAACATTCAGTCCATAGCACCTACCCCATGACAGCAATGCTCACCACAGGCATGGCCACACGGTAGTCCTCTGAGGTGACTTAGTATGGACATGAGAGCAGCAGAAATGCTCTGAGCTTATGGGAAACACACCCTTAAGGAGTTGCTGGGGGCCCAGAGGGAGCCTCTGCATGGTGAGTCAGGGTCAAGATAGGTTCATGTGTCACATGCGCTCAGTGCAAAGGCAGCACTGCCTCCCCAGAAGTCTTCATTTGTCAAGTTCTGAATGAGTGTTGTTCATACAAGGAAATATTAGTAATCTTGAGACAATCTAATGTTAAAGGAGAATTAGAATTTAATTAGAGCAAGCAAAAAATTTTCCAGACTGCACCCTCTGCCACAATTTGACATTATCTCCTCTGAGCATAAGTTTTGAGTGGCAGCTGACATTTGTATGATGATCTTCACAGTATTCCTACTGTTCTCAGTTATGTAAACGCTTCCCAATACCTGTTATTTCCCTACATCCTTTCTTAGGAACCCACCTGACCTATATGAAAATGTTTAGATAACTTGGGATTTTCAAGCACAGGGTCATGATTAATCTTAGAATATCAGGTGTCAAGACCAAGACTCTTGTTTAATGTGTTGCCATGGTAATGGGAGGTTGATGGATTGAAAGGAATCTAAGGGTTATTTTAATGTGAGATATTACAAAATCTTTGTGAAAGTCCCTATATCTTAATTGGTACTGGATTGGATACTGCCCACCTTAGAGATAGTGGGCACCACTTGATCAATAAAATCTCCTAAGACTTTCCTGCTAAGACCGTCTGCTCCACATTACTTTGGGATCTCAAGGGCCCAGCTTACTGATGGATGGGCCTGGAATAGCAATTATAATCAAAGTGATGTTTTCCTTCCAGTCCCAAGCTGAGAATCATGTCACAAACACATAACTCAAATGTTGTTGGGCTAAATCAATAGATGGGTACAAATTTGCCTTCTTCCTTTTCCTCGAACAAGCCAAGTTCTTCCCCTTGCCTTCTCAGTTACTGTTCTCTTCTGCTAGAACATTCTGAACCCAGATCATTGCATAGCTGCCTATTTAACATTCAGGTCTCACCTCAAATGTCACCTCCTCAAGGCTCAGAACTGCCTCTAGGGTATTGGCAATGTTCAACTTATTGATCTGGGGAGTGGTTATAGGTGTGTTCACTTGGTATGTATGTTATACTTCAGTGAAAAAGTTTATTTCACAAAATAAGTCATCTTCTCAGAGAAGCCTTCCCTGACCACCCCATGCTCCTCACCCTCTCACTCTCATGTTGGCTGTATGTATTGTCTTCATGGCATTGTAACTATCTTACGTCAACTTGTCTACGTCTACTTGGTACTGTTCTGTCTCCTTCTCTAGAATATAAGTACCAAGAGAGAATTCCTATTCTCTCAAATTCCCATCTTGTTGCAGGCTGTATCCCTAGTGTCCATAATAGTGTCTGGCAAAGAGTAGTTAACCAAGAAAAACTGAAAAAATGAATGGCAAATTTTCCCCAGTCCTGTTCTGAATTATCTGCATACTTAGAATGTCTCTGAATGAAGGATAAAGTTGTCTCCTTTTGTGAGTCAGTTAAGCCAGGGACTCTCAAGGTCTTTGAGGCCACAATACACTCTGGTCAGTGAAAGATCATACATCTCTCCTACGTCTGGTACAGCAGCAAACACTCTGCCCTGGAGTCCCTCAGTCCTGTGTGTGTAACCTCCCTGAGTTTCCACTCTTCATATACGAAATGGTGAAAATAAGCCCTACCTTGATGGCGCTTGCAAAAATTAAATGAGAAAATAAATGTAAAATTGCTTTTAAAGTAATGTGGAATATAAAATAGCTTTTAAACAGACTATTATTGTTTTAACAATAATTCAAGAATCGACTCAAAGAACGGGAAAAAGAAGAACAGACCAACCCCCACCCAGCAGAAGAAGGGAAATTAATAAGATCAAATCAGAACTAAATGGAATTGACAACAGGGAAATTATACAGAAGATTAATAAAACAAAAAGTCGGTTCTTTGAAAAAATAAACAAAATTGACACACCTTTGGCTAAACTAACGAAAACCAGAAAAGAAAAATCCCTAATAAGCTCCATCAGGAACAAAAAAGGAGAAGTTACAACTGATGCCGTGGAGATTCAAGATATAATTTATGAATATTACAGAAACCTTTATGCACACAAACTGGAAAATGTCGAGGAAATGGAAAAATTTTTAGAAACACGCAGCCTCCCCAGGCTCAACCAGGAAGAAATAGAATTCCTGAATAGACCAATATCAAGGACTGAAATTGAAACAGCAATAAAAAACATTCCAAAAAAGAAAAGTCCCAGACCAGATGGTTTCACACCC
>NW_012137192.1:5046355-5058942 GCF_000956105.1 Propithecus coquereli
GGGTATATGCATACACAAAGAGTGCAATGCGCACCACCCGAAAAATGGACATATTTGAAACTCGGACTGGGGGGGGGGGCAAGGGCAACATATGTAACCTAAACATCTGTACTCCCATAATATGTTGAAATAAAAAAAAAAGAATAATTCCAGAAATGTCTTTGCATTTATTTAGTAGAACTCATTTACTTCTGGATAGTATTAAGAATGGATGAAAATGAAGGATATCTTTCCTTCTGTACCTAAGAAAAAAGGTGCATTTGTGTGTCTATCAAAAAACAAAACAAGTTAAAGCAAACAGCAGCAGACTACAAGGGGGCCCAAGGGAATCTTCCAGGTAATGCTCCACTAGTAATGTTCTGTTTCTTAATCTGAGTGTTAATTACATGGATGGGTTCCATTTGTGAAAATTCAAGCTATATACTTACAATCTTTGTTTTTATATATGTATACTTTAATAAAAAAAATTTTTAAATATGTGGCAAATCCAGCTATTAATATATCTTCATAAGCCACTAATCCAAAATACATGAGAAGGACTTCTATAAGATTGTCTAGTTGTTGATATTTTTTAATTGGTTGCCCCCCCAGGGGGGATATAGGACCAATATGATGAAAATGACCCATTTTGTCAACTAACAAATTCAGAATTCTATTTATACTGCCCCTGCAGACAACCACTCATATCCTTACTTAGATAAAAAGTTTCTGATTATAATTCTCTTTGTCAAAAGAATTTATTAACCTTGGATCTTGCTATAATGTGCATGATAGAGACACATAAAGAGAGTACAGAAAAGCCAAACATTTTCATTTATTTATGGGCATTGATTCTCTCATACAGAGCAAAACCATCTGCCTAAAGCTCATAAATAATTAGAATTGAACACAATAATACATGTTAGGCTAATTAATTAACTTGCAAACTGATCCCCCACAAAATGGTCAACAGTCTGTAATGTTCTCCTCACAGTTTTAAGATATGAATCAACTAGAGGTCCATTAGTGAAACTCTTTCTACTATTAGTGTCCATTTGATACAACATAGACGTGTGGAGTCTCTGATTGTGTTTATCTCTGTGCTGGCCACGAAAAGGACTGAGATGAATCCGACGCCACAGCTCTGTCCTACACAGCCAGCCTAACAAGCAACTCTGCCCTCCAAAAGACAGTTAACTTCAAATAATAGTAGGCATGATTAGTATTAACTGGGTTTCAATAAAATCACATGAAATTACTCATTTCCTGATTTTTTTAAAAAAGTGTTTTTAATTTACTTATTGATACATCCTTCCTTATTTCCACATTAGATCTGTTTTCCTGAAATGCTTCCAAATGAACTAAAATTAAATGTGTGCTTTCACATTTCCTGTGGAAAACAACTGGAGAAGTCTTTGGAAATTGCCTGAAATCGCCCAATTCCCTCAAAACCTACCCTAGAATCAAAGAAACTGCTGGTAAAAATAACAATAATAGTAAATAAATAATTTTTAAAATTTTTAAGTGGGAAATAGTTTTATTCCAACTACTCCCTCAGATTCCATGGATCCCTTCTCCAAATGGGCTAATTATATCACAACCACCAGCAACCACAACACCTAAAGCAAAGACCCAGGTCAGTTCCCTGGGAAGGAAGTGAAGACAACAGCAAGCTCCCATCAATGCTCTCTTTAGCACTAGCAGCTGGGTAAGAGTGCAGGGACCACATTCGGGGAGATTTTGCACATTTCTACTTAAGAAACTAAAACATACCACTTACAGTTTCCAG
This sequence comes from Propithecus coquereli, assembly GCF_000956105.1. NCBI lineage: Eukaryota > Metazoa > Chordata > Mammalia > Primates > Indriidae > Propithecus > Propithecus coquereli. Next base: position 5,048,124 of record NW_012137192.1, read on the forward strand.
GCAAATGCAATGGCTGTGGCCTTTCTCATTGGATATTTTTTTGCCAATAGGTGAAAATCACATTGAATTGGGTTTTAAATAGGCAAGGGGGACTTGATAAGACAGGAGAATGGTTATAGAAAGCAAGGACAGGACAAGCACAGAATGGAGGGGGCCACTTCCCAGGAGCTAGAGCTTCACTTCCAGATCTTAGGCAGTGGTCAGTAGCCCCCTCCAAGTGCAGAGTGAGGAGAACCCACTCCCAACCTCAGAGAGAAGAAAGGAGGGTCCTGCCTCCACGGAGGTTTCTGCCAGGTTCCAAATTCTATGTCTAGAGATAACATAAATGTGTGGATTGGGCAAGGTTAAAAGGAAAAAAGAGTAGACATGAGCTGGAAAATGTGCCTTTCGTTAAGGCATTTCAAAATACACATTTCTGAAAGTACCCTATGCAGCAACTGCTAGTTTCCTCCCCAATATCCAAATTTCCCTCCTTCCTTATAGCAATAGAACCCATGTCTATTAAAGATGGAAATGGCCCACTTAAAAGACTACATTTCCCAGACTGCCTCACTGCTTAGTATGGTCATGCAACTATGTTCTGGGCTATGAGATAAGTCCCACTGGAAAGGAAGGGGAAAGGAGTGGTTGATGGCCAGAGAATCAAAAGTATCTGTCCCAGTCCCTGGCAGCAGGGAGCCCTCACATAGTGAGGGACACAGACAGGTGTATGACACCTGGATTCTATTTTGTACAAAAGGCTATAAAGATACTAAGTGGGAATTATTCTAATGTTGAAGGGATTTTCCTAATGTTACATAAACAAATGGATTTTAGAGCACTACCTAATTACCAGCTGCATGACTTCCAGCAAATTACCTCTCTGAGCCTCGGTTTTCTCACATTTGAATGGAAAAATAAATCCCACCTTGCAGAACTACTGCGAGGATTCGATGAGGTTAATCATTTAAATTACCCAGCAAGGGTCAATCATATGGTAAATAATCTAAACCTGGCATCCCCTTCCCATCTTTTTCTTATGTCCTTTGAGAACTAAAGGCCATTATGCAGAGACAAAGAGACTGAATGTTGAGAAGGATGGGGTCTGATAAACTGTTTACCTACTTTCATTCATAGGACAATTTGATAAACCATTTACCTGCACAAGAATCTTAGTTTCTGCCCTCCTCCTGAAACCAGATCTTATTTGGGAAAGTGGGAATTTCTTTACCACTAATAGAATACTCATGTATTCACATGGTGTCAGTCATGGAGCATCTCAGCCTCCACTCCCCATCACCATGTCAAAACACGCCAGGTGGGGGCCAGAGAGTGGGAAGTGGGGAAGGAGAGCCTTCAGGAGCTTTAAAGTCTGTTTTTATGTTTTTGGCAAGTGTCACATACATTTCACTGTCTTGATTTATGAGGCAAACTTAGCCAGGAAAATCATCTATGCTCTTCAGGGAATTTGATGGTGAGGGAACAAGACCAGATTGTTGAGCAGAGAGTAAAGTATCTTTATTTGCAGCTCTCCCCTCCACTCTCAAATTATAGACATGTTTTCATGGGGAAAACATAGTATGGAATTCAAGAATCTGGCAGGGGACCAATAAGACCTCAAGTGGACAAGCCCCACTTTTGCACATGACACAGTGACAGCCCTAAACCAACTCTCAATTGCTAATTTCAGGCTCACAAACATCATGGTGGTACCACCTGGCAGCCAACGACAGTTTCAGTAGCATCACCTTCTTTGCCCTAAAGGGTTTGTGCCTTGTGTGAATAGTTTATTTCAATGATTTAGTGATTTTTTTCTTTTTTTAAACAGTGAGTTGGCAGCACTCTGTCTGCTCCCCTTGGAGCCGCTGTCCCCTGTTCCCCACCTCCCCACACACATACCCTGCTCCAACCACAGCGTTCTTCAGTGATCTGTTTTACTTACTGGGCTTGCACATAGGTTTCATTTGAAAAAAAGGGCAAAACTCTAAAGCTAAATTTTTTTGAAAAACATTGTTTTCTTTACCCTTCATACTGTTTTTTTTACATTGCCTCAAGCATTTATTCGTGTGGGGAACATTCAAACTAAAAATCCTTTCTTCTAGCTATTTGAAAATATACAATAGATTTTGTTTGTGTGTTTGTTTTATCTCAGGATATTATGTGGGTACAGGCTGGGAGTGGTGGCTCACACCTGTAATCCTAGCACTCTGGGAGGCTGAGGCAGGAAGATTGCTTGAGCTCAGAAGTTCGAGACCAGCCTGAGCAAGAGCGACACCAGTCTCTACTAAAAATAGAAAAAATTAGCAGGGCACAGTGGTGTGAGCCTGTAGTCCCAGCTACTCAGAAGGCTGAGGCAGGAGGATCACTCGAGCCCAGTAGTTTGAGGTTGCTGTGAGCTAGGCCGATGCCACAGCACTCTAGCCCCAGGCAACAGAGCAAGACTCTTTCTCAAAAAAAAAAAAAGAAAAAAAATATTATGGGGGTACAAACGTTTTGGTTACATGGATTGCTTTTGTACTGCTTGAGTCAAAGTTATAAGTGTGCCCATCACCCAGATAATGTACATTGTTACCCATTAGGTTATGATTTTACCCATCCCCTCCTGCCCCCTTCCACCCGCATGATTTCCGTTGAGTTTTACTTCCATCTGTGCACATAAGTGCTGATTAGTTAATTCCAATTTAATAGTGAGTACATGTGGTATTTGTTTTTCCATTCTTGCTATACTTCACTTAGGAGGATAGTCTCCAGTTCCATCCAGATTGTTGCAAAAGGTATTAATTCATATTTTTTATGGCTGAGTAGTATTCCATGGTGTACATATACCACATTTTATTAATGCACTCATGCACTGATGGACACTTGGGTTGATTCCACATCTTTGCAATTGTGAATTGTGCTGCAATAAACATTCTAGTGCAAGTGTCTTTTTGATAAAATGACTTTTCTTCCTTTCGGTAAATATCCAGTAGTGGGATTGCTGGATCAAGTGGTAGGTCTACTTTTAGGTCTTTGAGGAATCTCCATACTATTTTCCATAGAGGTTGCACTAGTTTGCAGTCCCACCAACAGTGTATAAATGTTCCTTTCTTTCCACATCCATGCCAGCATCTATTGTTTTGGAAATTTTTAATAAAAGCCATTCTCCCTGGAGTTAGTGATTATCTCATTGCAGTTTTGATTTGCATTTCTCTGATGATTAGTGATGTTGAGCATTTTTTCATTTTTATTGGCCATTAGTCTATCTTCCTTCGAAAAGCTTCTGTTCATGCCTTTTGCCCACTTTTTAATGGGGCTATTTGATTTTTTTTCTTGCTGATTTGCTTGAGTTCTTTGTAGATTCTCATTATTAGCCCTTTGTTGGATGTATAACATGCAAATATATTTTTTAAAAAGGACAGTGGAAAAGTGAAAATATTAATACTACTAAGAACTATGGGATTTACAAACAATATATTTGAGAAAAATTATGGTACTTGTTAGAGGTGTTAATAGTGACAAATCTTTACAGCCTTGTTGGTTCATTTACCTAGTTAATGGTGTTTTTCAACTATAAATAACATAAAAAAATTAAAGAACATGTATGAAATGTTAGAAAGATAGCATCAAAGCTTGTGACTAAAGACAAGGTATACTTGAGACTACATTTCAGCCATTGGGTTTACAGTCCCCACCCTGTAGTTGGTATATCTATTCTTGGCTATGTTGAACTTTCGCATAACTTTTAAGGAATGTGTAAATGTATAAAAGTAAGAAATTACCTGCAATCTTGCCTTTTCCAGTTGTGTGCCTGATAGTATCCTGCACAGTGGGACACTCCAAGGAAACAGCCAAGACTGTACAGACCATGTGGAGGCTTGTCAGAGAGCGCCTATATCAAACATGTGTAGAATCAAATGGAATTACCCTGGACACTAGATCAAAGTGGGTCCCAAGTCAACAAACTCAGGAAGCCTCTCAAATGGGAAGGAGAATTAGAAGGCTACTCCTCCCAGGCTGGCTGCTGGGACTAAGTACAGAGGGGGAACTAGGAAACCTCCACACAGAAGGTTTGAACACACTTCAATGGGCACCCACAAGAGAGTCTCCACTAGTTTTGAAAGAGTAGTAATTAGTCAGTTCCTAATATATAGACCAGGTTGTTCTGGAAATTCTTACTAGAAATAAAATATGAAATTTGAAATATGATTTGTACTAGACTGGCCTGGAAATTCCTAGTTAAGAAAATACAAATGTTCTTTCACAGCTAATTCTAGAGCAGTGCTGTCCAAGAGAAATATAATACAAGACACATATATAATTTATAAAAAATTAATGATATATTTTACATTATATTTGTTTTATAAAAATCCAGTGTACACTTTATACTTAACAGCATATCTCAACATAAATGCTAAATTTTCATAGGAAATACTTGATCTTATTTAAATCACGGAATTTATAGCTAAAAAATGGATTCCCATATCCAGATTGTTTCAAATTTAAAAGTTTTCCAATAACTGAGTTATTAGTTTCTAAATTTAAATGTATTAAATAAAATTTTAGAAATTCACTTCCTCAGCACTATCATAGACACATGGAACTAGTGGCTCCCACAATGAACAGCATAGTTCTAGATAATCGGACTATATGTCTGTCTATTTTTACACCAGAACCACTACTGTATGAATGTCTACTCAGGAATAGATAGTAACATAAGAGAAATAAGAATGTTTTACTTTTGCACAGTGCTTTGAGATTTATAAAATGCTCTGTAAACCCAACAAAGTATGGTGAATAGAATAGGGGCTTTGATAGGAAAAAGATTTGAGCTCAAATTCCAGCTCAGACACCTCCTATTTGAACCTTTTGCATTAGGCTTGCCCAGCCTCAGTTTCCATGTATGTAGAAAGGGGTTGATAATTATGTCCCACCAAGCTCATGGAGTTGATGTGAGGATCAAATAAGATGATATACGGCAAAACGATTGAAAGTTATACAGATGTTAGTTGTCATTACTATTGTAACTATGAGGTAGGCATCTTGTTTTACAATAAGGAAACTAAGTCTCAGGAATTTAATCAAATAACCCAAAGTCATACAGGCAGGACATGGTAGAGGAGAGACTCAAAATTGTGTCTTCCAGCTCCAAGTCAAACACTTTTTCCACTACTGGTATCACAGATGCCTTATAGAAAATGTAACTCCAGTCTGAAGATACTTAGAGGTTCTTTTCTTTAAGTGAAGAAAAGAAATTTGAATCAAGAAATTAGAATTCAATATAGCAAAAGATGATGGGAAAAAATGAAAAAGGCCCCACATGCTCTAAATTAGAGCTACTGACCATGAGAGGAATGACCAGTTTTCTCATACAAAGCTTTAAAAGGCTGGTTTGCCAAACTACTTCGAAGGACTGTCAGAAAAATGCCAGAGATCGCACAAGTGTTTTCAAATATAGGTGGTTATATTCCCTTATAGAAACATTATCAGCCTCCTGAGTGACTCAGTCATGTCTTGGAAGGGAACAGAACCTTCGGGGATGAGTCAGAATCAGAAAACATTTCCAAACCCAGCAACAATTTTAAAGACAGCTATTGTTTGAAACCTGAGGTTTAAATATAACAATTTGAGAATATCCTTGCTTTAGTTTACTGCACTGATTTATCTTGACACCAAAGGTGATGCTTATGGATAAATCTTTTTGTGAAAGTAGGGAATTATTCACTGAACAACAAACTGGCCATCTTCTAGGGGTCTGACACCAAGACATTGGCAGGATTATGCTCTATGAAATCTCTAGAAAAGGATCCTTCCTTGCCTCTTCCAGCTTTGGGTGGTTCCTGGCATTCCTTGGCTTAGACACATCACTCCAACCTCTGCCCCTATCATCACAGGAGTTCTCCCCCTTGTGTCTGTCTCTGTGTCTCTTCTCCACTTCTTATAAGGACACCAATTATATAGGGCCTACCCTAATGTTGTTATCTTAGGATATTATCTTAACTAGATAACATCTGCAAAAAACCCTATTTCCAAATGAGGTCACCTTCACAGGTACTGGGAGTGAGGACTTGATCATATCTTTTGGAAGGATACGATTCAACCCATAACAATGGGAAAATCCCCTTCGCTTGCTTTCTGAGTCTATTCCCTCTCAAATACACAAGGACTTTTCAATCGTCCTTTCCTGTACCATTATTTTTTTTTTTCCTTTTTACTGAAGCATCCCCATCAGCATGCAAATATGCTATAATACCTAACATATGAAAAACAAAAACCAAAAAAACAAAGCCCTCCCTTGATCCCTCTATCTCCAACTATGGCTCCAGTTCTCTCTCTTTTTATGCAAAACTCCTCAAGAAAGAGTCCTTTTTTTCACTTCCTCATATCCAACTCTCTGTGAACCAGCTCCAGTCAGCTTTGCTGCCTCCATGATGCTTTCTGTCAAGGTCACAAATGGCCTTCACATTTTGAGACTTCAGTGCTAAATTCTCCACCCCTACCTCCCTCCTCATCTCATGAAGATTGGTCACAGGGATTGCTCCATCCTCCTTGCAAAGCTTTTTTCAGTGGCTTCTGCAGCCTCACATTCAGGTTTTCCTGCTGTCTGATTCACACTCTGCTTTCCAAATTCTAAAGTGAAGTGTTCTTCAAGGCTCAGTCTACTCTAGATGAACTTATACAATCCCATAGCTATAAATATAGTATTTACACTGCTGACAAATACATATATTTTTGCAGATGTATCAAGTTAATATAATATCCTAATAATATCCTAAGATAACATCATTGGGGTAGGCCCTATATGATTGGTGTTCTTACAAGAAGAGAAGAGACACAGAGACACAGGGGGGAGGAACTCCTGTGATGACAGGGGCAAAGGGTGGAGTGATGTTTCCAAGCCAAGGAATGCCAAGGATTGCCAGGAACTACCCAAAGCTGGAAGAGGCAAGGAAGGATCCTTTTCTGGAGTCTTCAGAAAGAGCATAATCCTGCCAATATCTTGGTGTCAGACCTCTAGAAGATGTCTCATATATATGTATCTCTCCCTGATCCTTCCCCACATATATCCAAACGCATAATTACATCTCTGCTTGGATTTTTAATAGACATTCAAAACAGAACTATGGTATGTCTACCTCCAATCCCAACAAAATTTTGACTCTCCCTACCTAGTGAATGACACCATTATTCACCCAATTGCTCAAGCCCAAAATCTTGGAGTCAGAAATAGTAAAGGCATTATCTCTACCCCAATTTTGCCTTCCAAATCTCATGTGAGTACATCTGATAAGTGGAACTCAAATTACATTCAGAACGCTAACTACAAAAGAGTCCAAGGATCATTTTTCTCATACTCCATATATAATCCAGCAGTAAATTCTGATGATTCCATCTTAAAAATATATTCTGAATCCAACTACCTCTTACCCTCTCTACCAATAAACACCATCCTAGTCCAAACCACCATGATCTCCACCCAGACAGCAAGAGCCTCCAACTGGCTCCCTATTCTAGTCATGCCCCCATAAATCTAGTCTCCACATAATAGTAAAACTAAATCAGATCATGTCACACCTCTGTCCTCAACTCTCCAATGGCTTTGCATAGCCTCCCCTAACATAGCAGGAAAAAATAAATAAATGGCCATGCTTGCCAAGAGAAACACAGGAGCAGCAAAAGCAGAAAGTGTACTTCACTTTTGCTTTCCAGATCTTAGGTAAGTGCAAGCAATTGGTGGAACCTAAATTACATCTAGAACTCCAGCTGCAAGGCAGGCTGGGAAATGTAGCCTCTCAGTTCAGGAAGGCCCTTGAAAAGAGATTATATACTAAGGCCAGTCCACCATGTTCCCATAATGTTCACTGCAGCAGCATTTACATGAGCAATCAATAAACAGGAAACAGACTAAATGACCAAAAGGAAAGGGCTGGTAAAATAAAATGTACTATATCCAGGTAAAAAAATAACATGCTCATTTCTGAAGGACGTTTTATCAATGAAGTAAAAAAATCTTACAATATATCATTTACCAAAATAAAATCTGGTCAAAAAGTAGTACATTCAATCTCATCCCTATTTCAGGAATAACTAGGGGAATTTAAATATGGCCTATATATTATATGATATTGTTGAATCAACACTAATTTCACGATAACGGCATTGTGATTGTACGGAAGGTCCTTATTCTTAAGTGATGAATGTTGAAGTGTCTTGAATTTTTTAATTACTTTCAAGTGATTCAAAATAAAAGCAGAGAGAGAAATGTTAACAACTGGAGAATCTAGCAAAATGATATATGTACATTCATTGTACTATTCTTTTAACGTTTGGGTTAAACACTTCTCAAAATAAAAATTTAAGGACAAAACTGCTGGGGAAGAGTGACTAATTTTATTTATTTTCAAGGCTGCTCTGAGTTCAGGCTGTTTCCTTTGCTCATGCCACATCTTAAAAAAAAAATGTGTGCTCTAAGAATGCATGTATGCAATGTTCTCATCTCCAGTAACCCAGTGTGGGTTTAGGCTGCTCTTTATTCCTTTTCCCATTTTTACAATATGTACTGAGACACTATAACTGTTCCAGAAAGCAATGCATACACACACATACACAGGAAATAATCAAATGAGTGATACCAAATGTATGACATATATGCCCCACCAGAACCCCTACTACACCAATGGCAGTCACACTAATCAATCAAGGTACTCCCTCCTGCCAAACCTGGTTATGCCTCAGAATTCTCCTTAACACAGCTCTCTAGGAAGTCTTGATTAATGCATGGGAGTTGGCATGTGAGATGAAGGCTTTGTCATCCATTCATTAAATAGTTGACCTTAGCAAAACCTAAAATAGTCAACCTTAGCAAAACCTTTAATAAAAAAACTACGATTGTCCTGAGTGTCTCTGAGACAGCAGTGAAAAAAAGAGCTCAGAACCCGGAGCCAAAAGACCTCCAATTCATCCTGTGTCTCTTACTTTTGGAACCCTGAGAAAACCTTTTCAAGTTCTTTGGCCCTCATTACAGATGTTTCTCCATCTGTAATGAACATTCCTCACGGGGGTATCAGGTGGAAAAAGAGATAGTGGACACTTTGTAAATGTCAAAGACATACGAAGACATATGAAGGGTGAGATCAAATGAAGAATGGCACCATGAAGAATGGAAAATTCACTCTTGCAAAAGCCAACTTGTTAGAGTATTAATTATAATTCAGAACAGAAAATGAGTTTTAAGGGCCTAAAGTGTTATCTGTTTTTGTTTTTTTAAAAGCCAGTCCAGAAACAAGGCAAATTCTAAATGCTCCTTTTCAATGTCCTCTTGGTACTCATTTCTCCACATTCTAAAAGGCTCAGGGTCCAAAGCCTCAGACTATTTTGCTGCTCACTCCATAGGTGATTTTCTCTAATCTCATGGCTTTAAGTATGATTCACATACTGCTGACTCCCAAATTTTGAAGGTATAACAAGATGTTAAACGAGAGTTTGGGTGAGGCTCCAGCACAATAGATATCAAATATAAAAGCAAGGGGCTGATGCAAATGAGCATCTTTCAGGTGGATATCTGAGACCAGTTTAACTTGAGCCCTTCACTGCAATAGAGGGCATAAAATGGTCTGGTTACTAGCGACTGAGGGGGGTAAGGAGGATTTGTAAAAGGTTTTCTTTGGAGAAAGCCGTGCTATGAATAATTCCTCTCCATGGGAACAGAAAGGGCCAGGAAGCTGCCCCACCACCACCTCGCCAGCTCAGATCTCGTGATAGGGCATGACTTGAGAGCTGACATGCGTTCTCTGCGGTTTGGAGGAAGAAGGGAGAGAAGCCGTCTAATTAACTGAGTCTGACTCCCACCCTAGGAATGTAAAGGTGAGAGGCTGCTAAAGCAGGGGGTGGCAGCAGAGAAGAGATGATCCCCTTGGGATCTGTCAAGGCACAGGATGTGTGTCTCCTATGGACAACGGGTGGGCCATGCAGGCAGCCAAGAGGCTTATCATTCTTGCTCAAGTGTTGTGCTTGGTAGAGTGATGGGAACGTAAGCAACAAAGTCTACGTGGAGTGAGCTACAAGAAAACCAGCGGCAGCTGGAGGAAGAGGATGCATCACTCACACCTGCTGTGTGCTACAGAAAGAGGAGCCACAGCAGGGAAGCCCCCGCAGAATCCACAGAAAAACCAAGGAAGACTCTGTGTGAAATATTAGCCAGTCCCAGGGAAAGTGAAATCATGTTAGGACAGCACCAGGCAAGTAAGAACTTTCTGATCCCTTTCTCCTTTACCCTGCAACATCTCCAATTGTCGAGTGGTTGAAACCATAGCTAATGAGAAGATGGGCAAGAGAAAAAAGCTGCCTATAACTTCTTCCCCAGTATGGGTAGCCTACATGCAAGCACGAGCTTGAGAGGTTTAAGATCAGGGGAGCTGGAAGCAGAAGAACCATGACCTTTTAAAGAAAACATTAAGTATTGATTAATAAACTGAACTGGACATTTATTTCTGAACCAAGACTGTGGTTTCCTAAAGAGAACCATGGGACTTTCTGATATGTAAGAGTGACCATGGTGCCTATCAGAGTTTTCACCCAATGGCAAGGAAAACTTTTCCTCCACTGATGTTAAAAGGACATTAAGAGACAAAAATAGGCCGGGCGCGGTGGCTCACGCCTGTAATCCTAGCACTCTCGGAGGCCGAGGCGGGTGGATCGTTCTGAGCTCAGGAGTTCGAGACCAGCCTGAGCAAGAGCGAGACCCCGTCTCTAATAAAAAATGGAAAGAAATTAATTGGACAGCTAAAAATATATGTAGAAAAAATTAGCCAGGCATGGTGGCACGTGCCTGTGGTCCCAGCTACTCGGGAGGCTGAGACAG
>NW_012137192.1:5059180-5089457 GCF_000956105.1 Propithecus coquereli
TTTTTTGAGACAGGGTCTTTCTCTGTCTCCTGGGCTATAGTGCAGTGGTGTCATCATAGCTCACTGTAACCTCAGACTCCTGGGCTCAAGTAATCCTCCTACCTCAGCCTCCAGAGTAGCTGGGACTACAGGCATGCGCCACCATGCCCAGCTAATTTTTCTATTTCTTATAGAGACAGAGTTTTGCTATGTTGCTGAGCCTGGTATTGAACTCCTAGCCTCAAGTGATCCTCCTGCCTCAGCCTCCCAAAGTGCTGGGATTACAGGCATGAGCCACCATGCCTGGCCTAAAGACAAATTCTTGATTTCCATCCCCCAGACTTGCTCTTCTCGTAATCTTCCCCATCTCATTAAACAGGAACTTTATCATTCTACTTAGGCCAAAATCTTTAAAGTCACCCTTGAATCTTTTCTTCCTCCTACATCCTAGAGCCAAACTATCAATAAATCCTACAAGTTCAGCTTTCAGAAGTTATTCTGAATCTAACCGCTTTTTACTGCCATCTGATCTAAGCCACCATTGAGTCTCCCCTGGATTCCTACCATAGCCTCATAAGAGGTCTCCTTGCTTCTATCCTTGCCTCTCTACTGTCTGCTCTCAATACAGCAGCCCAAGTGACCCTTGCACATCATGTCAGAGCTGCTCAAAATCCTTCAATGCCTTCACTTTTAACTCAGAGTAAAAACCAGCATCCTCAGAATGCCTACATGATCTAACCCCTAATCTTTTTCCAACCTCATCTCCAACCACTCCCTGCCTACTGGCTCTGATTTGGCCACTCTGGGCTCCTTTCTCTCCCTCAAATATGCTACACACACTTCCAACTCAGGACCTTTGCACCTGCTGTTCCTTCTGCCTGGACTTCTCTTCCACTGTCAGGTTTCTGCTAAAATAGCACCTCATCAGAGAAACCTCCCCTAACTGCCTAATGTAAGTAGCAATTCCATCCCCTCTTCTCCTCCACTTCCTCTTGAACTCTGTCTTCCTCCCCTTACTACAGCTATGTCCATGTCAATTATAGCCACTTAAAATACTACATATTTATTTACTTTTTTATTGTCTGCCTTCCCCTACCAGCATGTCAGCTCTCCAAGTCTAGGGTTTTGTTTTGTCCACTGTTGCAGGTACTCAATATTTTTTTAATAAGTAAATAATAATTTATATTAAAATACTTGTAAAGGTTCCTAAGCTCCAATCATTATATGAAAAAAAAAAAATCTTCCATGGCCTCTCGTAGTACTTGGAAAAAAATTCTGAAATGGCAAGGAGCTGGGTGCCCTCAGCCACCTCCTGACTCCTTTCAGGCCTACTCTCCCCCACCGCCATACCATCTTTCAACAGGAACACACCCCCTTCCACCCTGGGAGCCTTTCCAGGACAGATAGGGGTGGAGGGAGCCCAGGGAGTCTCTCCTTGGCAATTGTGGCTGCACATCAGGACTTCACTCTGACATATGCAAGCACTAGGGCCAGATCCAGGGCTCTCCAGGCCTCTGTTCTGACCGCCAGACAAGAATGTCTCTGTTAATTTGACTTAAGCTCTGTTTAATTACTAACTTGGTAGTTTCTGTACTCTGCTTAGCTGCTTGTCAAGTATGTGGCACTTTTGATAATTTAAGGGTTGGAATTTAGTCTATTTTTGCATTTGAAAATCAGCCTGGAGCCAGAGTTTCCCTTTTATTCAGAAAGACGAAACAGACGGGACATCAAAGGCAGTCATACTGTAATTTTGTCTTTTCTGATACATTAAAAGCAGGCCTTTGCACACTGGCTGCTTGGTATCATTGGAAACTTCTATCAGGCCTGTAAATATGAAGTCTAATGCTTTCGTATCATCAGTTTTTATCTTCCTATGTCCAGCTTTGTCAGAAAATTTATATAGCAATGACATATGGCCATACCCAGAGGTAGCCTGGGGACAGCTCCTGAGAGCATGGAGCTGGGAGCAGAGTCTGGGTCCCAGGACTTGCTCCACAACCTCTGAGCTCAATGTCTTGAATACTTACTGAAGACAATTTTAGCTGTATTCATGAATTCTACAACATTTGTTCATTTAAACCAACAATTATTTGGTACTTCATAGACATTAGGCACAGAGATTACACAAGTGAGAAGATACATTTCCTGTCCTCAGAAAGTGCTCAGTCTAATAAGACAGGGAAAGAGACCATCTCGGTCTCCATAATTGCTGTAACCAAAATGTACAGAAAGCAAACAGGCCTAAGAGGGAGCCCGTCAACTTGCAGGAGGGAGGTATTTACCAGGATTCAGGAAATGGGTGAGTGTTCAGGACAGAGAGGACAGCCTGAAACAAAACAGCAAAGGGAATGTGGGATGAGGGGAGTGAAACTGAAGACAGGATGAGCATGTGAAAGTGAAAAAAGTGAGGCTTAACCTCTTAGGTTAAAGTCAGATATGACAGAAAAATTTGAAGTTATATGGTCAAATGGGCATGATAGAAATAATAGCTAACAATTATTGAGCTCTTACTGCCACATTCTAAGTACTTTCCACTTAAATCTATGGGGTTCAGGGATGGTATATTATTTGCTCAAGATGTCTCAGCTGGGAAGAGGTGACGGGAATTCAAGGGCAATCTGTAGACTCTAGAACTCAGCCCTTAACCATCACACTGCCTTGCCAGGGCTTTGCAAATATTAAATAAGCTGATGCGTATGAAAATATTTTGCAAACTGTAAAGTGCTGGCCAAATGTAGCCACTGGTGTTTATTAGCCTTGTTGCAAAGATCCCCAAAACAGGAGGCCTTTCTTCTTCATTGATATTTGACAGTGCAACCCTGAGCATTTTTTCCCAGGCTCAGAGTAGCAAGCAAGAAAGGCTACAAGAGACAGAAATCACTCTGGATGAAAGGAAAGGAAGCCTGGGCTTTCATGAGTCACACTGAGGGACAGAAGAATGATAAAATCAAACCAGGCAGCCCTTCTGAAAGCTTAGCCTGTGCTGGCACCTGCTGGTGCCCACAGTAGATGTTCCAGCTTTATCTTCCTCTAAGAATTATCCCCTGGAGGGTAAATGGCCCAGGGCAGTTGTATGTATTAAGGGGATGGAGGGAAGGGGAGTGTTACAGCTGGGAGACTTCCTTTCTTACCTGGGAGGCTGCTGTGCATCTTTAGAAAACCCTCCAGCCTAAAATTCACTATTAAGAACCACAACTAAGCACCTCTCGCAGGCCAGGCAGTCTCCCATCCAGATACTGACCGGGTCCGACCCTGCTTAGCTTCGGAGGGCGGACGGGATCCGGCGCGGTCAGGGCGGGGTGGCCGCAGACAACTAAGCACCTCTTAGGGGCGTGCATGGCGCTGAGGGTCTCACACACCTTCCCCCACACACCCTCATTCCACCTCTGTAAGACACAGATAGCTGGAGGAGGTTACTCAATTTGACCAGCATCACGCAACTAACCAGTAAGTGGCAGCTCTAATTTAGGGTCAAAATTCAATTTAATTCATAATCTTTTTACAGCACTAGGTTGTTTCCAAAGATTTAAGTTCGTAGCTTTTTTTTTTTTTGCTCTTTCGTCTGGGCTAGAGTGCAGTGGTGTCATCCACAGTTCACTGCAACCTCGAACTCCTGGGCTCAAGCGATCCTCCTGCCTTGGCCTCCCAAGTAGCTGAGACTACAGACATAGCTAATTTTTTTATTTTTTGTAGAGACAAGGTCTTGCTATGTTGCCCAGCCTGGTCTCAAACTCCTGGCCTCAAACGATCCTTCCGCCTCAGCCTACCAAAGTGCTGAGATTACAGGTGTGAGCCACCATGCTCAGCCTCAAGTTCAAAGCTTAATTCTCCATTTGCTATGTCTGGGATCCTGGCCCCATCAATTCACCACTGGGAGCTTTGTTCTGATTGACTGATGTGTTGATACCCTTTCCTTATTTTGGAAGAGATTTAACATGGCTACCTTAAAACTTTTTCTGCCATATGGGGAGAATGCCATCCAACAGTGTTTGTAGAGATCCTAAAAAAGGGCTTGAGTCAAAAAACATAAATAACAATATGTAATAGCTACCTTTAAAACCTGAAGACTTGCTACCTCATAAAATGTATCTTTGAAATTCACAGCTCCTGACAGAAACAAGAATTCTAAGGTGCCCCCTGAAATGGTTTCCAAACTTACCAGCATGGAAACCTCTGCTCTAGGTCACTTGTCGGTTAACATTCACACCTTTGAAAATTCTCTTAACCTTGAGTGTGTCCAATCAGAGATCTAGAAAACTCATTTTCTAGAGCTCAGTTAAAATTTAAAGAAAACACAGATACAAGGTTGAACCATATGAAATTGCCGATATTTGACTATTTTTACTTACAAAGATAAAAATAAAAACAGCAAATTGATGGGATTCAACATAATTTATGCGGACTTTCAATAAGACAGGTCCTTTTTATCACTGCAAAGTTATTGGGCAAACCCACTTTGGGCCAAACTTCAGCAGGCAGGGACAAGAATCACCTGAGAAATTGTTTAATATGCAGATTCTAAGACCCACCCCCAGAAATGCAGATTCAGTACTAGAGTTGGGGTAGGGTAGTTCAGGAATGTGGCTGTGTGAAAAACACCCCAGGTATCCCAAGGGAGATGATGCAACATTGCTCTGGAGGGAAGCATTATGGTCTGAGGAATAATGCACTGTTCCCAAGTCCTCAAAAACAACATCCCAGAATGCTGCACTCTCAAAGGGCATCCTCAGTCTGCTGTGGGCTGGCCAGTTTGGGGACTTCTGCTGTATAAGTGGGCAAGAACCTGGAGAGACACAGTTTCAAATCCTACTTCCATAACTTTCCCCCTGTGAGAGGTCTTTTGAGTACCCAGGGTTTTGGTTTTAATGACTCACCCTTGCCTTTTGTTGTTTTTTTTTTCTTTTGTTTTGTTGCCTGAAATTAATAATTATTGCAAGAGGAACACTTTTTGAATAACTGCTTTTGGGTAATATGCCCATCCCCATCCATCTACCCTCCAGAAGAGAATTACCACGGCTCCACTTGTTGGTTTAGAGACTATTTATAAGCATCACCCATCTTCCACATCAGATCCAAACCAAAGCCTCGTTATTTCCACTGTGTTTGTTTTGCTGCAGAACGGTAACATTTACATGGAAATGGGTCTTTTTCTCTATCCTGTAATTTGGATTGTTTAGTTTTCCTTTTTGGACTTCTTTGATGCTGCTGAAGAAAGAAGTCCACAGGAATCTGGAGAAAGGAAGAGAGTGCGCTGCAGGGGGTGGAGTGGGCGGCAATGCTGTTTGCTTCTCCGTCTCCGTGGCCCCCACCACCACTTCCCCTAGCTGCATTAAGCTATCTCCTTCCTGTTTCTGCTTTTCTGCCTCGTATAGTTGGGCAGAAATATGTCGGCATTTAGGGTTGGGGTCCAGCTTTACCACTGACTCCACATGGGACCTGGAGCAAGTCTCTTTCCCTTTCGAGGTCTTGCTTCCCATGTGAACAGGTGTCCAACCACATAATCTCTAAATTCAGTTACTTTTATAACCCCACTGGGCTGTGTCAATCATACCCTTCTCTTTTCTCTCTGATGAAGTAAAAAAGTTGCTTTTTTATAGGCAAGGCATAAAAATAATAACCAAGCCATATTCCCCTAGAAATCCCTGAGTTCTAAAGATGATGCCATTACTATCTAAGATTTCCCAAAGACTTTCCAAGGGTTTAAATCCTCTCACATCCCTACCACACCAAATACCCTCACTACCACCCCCCACTAGCCCCAATTTAACTGCAACCCTAGAACTTTCTAGGCTTAATTTCCGCCTCTCCTCTCCCCTTTATTTCTTGCTGGAAGGTTCTATGAGATACGTAGTTCCATTTCTAGATACGTACTTTAGAGAGGCACTTGCCAATGTCTACAATAAAGCATACAGAAGGATGTTCACTGAAGCCTTGTTTGCCACAATGAATAAAAAGAAATGAATGTTTACCAACTTGAAAAAAAACTGGGAAATCTAGTTAATGAAATACTATACAGCAGTTTACAAAAATGAGGCAAATCCACATGTACTATTATGGTTAGACTGACAAGATACATTGTTGAATAAAAGAAGCATGCTATAAAATGATATGCATAGTATGCTATCTTTTATGTAAAAAAAATAAACTATACATATTCTAAGCATACACACATGCACATTACACATACACATAAATGCATAGCAAAGACTTGGAAGGATGTATAGGAAACTGGTAACATTGTGTGCCTCGAAGGAAGGTATGGTCAAGGGGACTTTATGGGAAATGTTTTAATATTTTTGCTCAAAGAATTAAATCATCACTTAAGAAATTTAAATTTGAAAACATACATCACAAAGGATGGGGGAAAGGAAAAGTATCCTATCGTAAAGTTCTTTCACTATACCTGAAACAGTATAACATTATTTGAAGATAACTACCTAAAAGATTTGATAAATGAAATAGAAAACTAGTAAATGGTAGATTTAAATACAACCATATCAATAACAATAATGTAAATGGTCTACACACACCGATTAAAAGGCAGAGATTATCATATGGCATAAAAGAGCCAAGACCCCAAGATATGCTGCCTACAAGAAACCCACCTTAAATATAGAGACATAAATAGGTTAAAAGTAAAATAATGGAAAAAGCTGTGCCATGCAAACACTAATCAAAAGAAAGCTTGAGTGCTTGTATAAATACCAAAGTAGACTTCAGAACAAAAGTATTACCTGAGATAAAGAGTGTCATTAGATAATGATGAAGGGGACAATTCACAAACAAGATATAATAATCATAAATGTATATACCTCTAAGCAGATTTTCAAAATTCATGAAGCAAAAACCGAAAGAACGCAAAAGAGAAACAGACAACTCCACAATTTTAGTTGGATACTTCAACAATCCTCTCTCAGTAGTAAAAGAAACAGGAAGAAAATCAAGGACTTTGAACACCTGAACACTATAAAAACACCAACTCATTGATATTTAAAGAAAACTCTATTCAACAATAGTAAAATAGACAGTCTTTTCAAGCATTCATAAAACAGTCACTAAGTTAGACCATGTATTGGGTCATAAAACAAATCTCAACTAAATTTTAAAAAATTGAAATTGTACAAAGTATGTTCTCTCACCACAATGGAATTAAATTAGAAATCAAGAATAGAAAGATATCTGGAAAATCCACAATATTTGGAAATTAAAAACAAACTTCTAAATAACTCAGAGAAAGTCAAATGGGAAATTATAAAATAATTTGAACTGAATAAAAATTAAAACACAACATAACAAAATTTGTGGGATACAGTTAAATCAGTGTTTATAGGGAAATTCATAACATCAAAAGTTAATAGCAATAGCATTCTTGAGAACATATACATTCCTAAAACCCACTAGATTTTCAACAACTGTGGCAAGCACCAACCCCCCAAAATGACGCTGTGCAAGGAGGGTAAGGGCTCTGTATGCCTAGGAAAAGCAGTGACAGGAAGCAGAGTGGCTGTGGTGAACAGACTAAGCCAATTTTCCAGAAAAAATCTAAAGCTACAAAAAGATACTGCTGAGCTTAAAATTGTGAGCCAAAATGCAGATCTAAAAGAAAGCTGGCTATTAAAAGATGGAAGCATTTTGAACTGGGAGGAGATAACAAGAGAAAAGGTCGAATGATCCAGTCCTGAGCTTCATCTTTCGTTTTATCATAAAGAGAATAAAATCTTGAGTTTATGTTCACTTCAAAAAAAAAAAAAAGTTTATACTGAGAAAAATGGTCTCAAGTCATTGAGTCAATGATCTAATAAGCATTCACCTTAAGAGACAAGGAAAAGAAGGCAGTATAAAACCAAAGCAAACAGAAGGAACAACACAATAAGGAGGCCCTCAATAAAGGAATGACTGCATCAGTACCTGAGTTTCCAAGGCTTTGCCCCCGCCGCTCCACCCGGTCTTCTAGACTCAGCACCGGCCGGCAGCGGTGATGCTGGAGTCCCCAGGGCGGGTCCCAGAGTTCTGCCGCTGCCCTTCATGAGTCGGCCTCATCTCTGGCGCCTGACACGCTGCCGTGGCGGGCCTCTGCCTGGAGCTCTCTCGAGGAACGGTGCCTCTTGGCCTTCCTGAGGACACCAGCACCTTTCTGGCCCAGCGAGATGGTGGGGGGCCATGTGGGTGATGGTGCTGCGGGGAGAGCTCGAGATGCTGCACCCCCCGTCAAGTCCATGTGGCAACTGCAGCAGAGCCTCTGGCCCAGCCGGGAACTCAGGCGCTGAGCAGAGGCTTCCCGCTCCCTTCGCCTCCTCGAGGCAGCCGTCCTCGGCAGGTGTACGGTATCGCTTCGGCCTGTGGAAGGGTGAGATCTGGGGCCCGGCCTATGTGCCGTGCCCGGAGCCCAGCAGGCAGTGCGCGGGAGGCCTCGATCGCCAGCAGTGGCTGTCAGACGTCACACCAAGGTGACGGTGGAGGTGATCTTCCTTGAGTTCAGGCGGAGAAGGCGGCTCCCAGCTCCCGCGGGACAGACTCCGCGCTCTGACAGGGCCTCTCAGGGCCTTCTGAGGCTGCGGCCCAGACCGCTGGCCCCAGTGCTACACCCTGAGGGCTGAGGTGACGGGACAGCTGGTCGAGCCCGCAGGCAGGGGCGACCAAAAAGGCCCCCTCCATCCCACTATGACATCTGTGAAGGTGACCCCCACCCTTGTTTCAGGACTCCGCCGCCTACGGAGACACAAGGCCTGACGCCATGCAAGCCCGGCTCCCACGCCGAGGCCCTACCTCAGATATGGCCCCGCCCCAAATGGGCCCCGCCCCCAGACCACACTGGGCGGGGCCTCCCCCAGAGACACCACCCAACCTCTCGACCCCTTAGTTCCCACGATCAGTTGTTGACTGTCAATTAGGTGCGATGAGCCAGGCCAGCAGTGAGGCAGAGAAGCTTACGTAAGGAAGCTAAATAAGTAACCCAAAGATACAACCAGTGCAACAAGTTTTAATGAGGAGAGCAAGGGCACCAATCCCTTCTTGAGAAGGTCCCGGAAGGCCTCCCAGGACATCTTTTTCACGCGGGAGTGAGTAAGAAGGAAAGGAGGGTGACGCGACAGCTTTGGAAGATTTGATGAGGAAAAGTTCCCATCTGAAGGCCCGTGGTTCCTTTCACGAGTGGGCGCCGTAGCAAATCTGTTGAGGGGGTGGGAGGAGCGGAAGTTCGAGACAAGCGAAGAGGCTTTGGTGTAGTTTTGAGTAGTACAGCGAGGGAGCTGACTGAGGGACAGTTGACTTAGTTTTTCACAAGCGACCTTCCTGTCCTTGGCCTGTGTCCTGGGACAAAGTTGCTGAAATAAGCATTTCATCCTCCCCCCCTCCCCCCAAATTACTTTTTGTAGAAGTCTATTCCATCTGGGACAAAAACTAGAGGTTTTTATTCACTAGGGTGTCAGCTAAGTCCCTGGTCTAGGAGGGTGACTCTCTTGGTAGGACCTTACTTCCTATCGCTCCTTGATTCATTTGGCTTTGGCTCTCTTAAGGATCTCTCATCTTTTGGGGCTATATTCTTTTTTGGCTTTTCCTTGGAGCTCGAAACTTAGGGACACAGGGCTTCAGCCAACCCAGGCTGCTCCACAGCTGGGGATTTCTCGGCCTTGACTATCTGTATCTCCCTGGACTGTAACTTTAGCCCTTCAAAGAATTTCTAAGTTCATTCTTAAATTCATCTCCATCATCATATTCCTAAAGTGGAAACTCAAAGAAGATACTGTGCTTCTGTGGTGAGCACCTTTCCTCTGGAACTTTCCCCTAAGGGCCGGAGCTAGGCCTTAAGGTGGGAGCAAGGTCTGGGGCTGAGCAAACATTGTGGGATTTGTTATCTGCATTTGAATTGGGGAAGGAGAACATGAGATTGAATGAGAGAAAGGACAGTGGTGGGGTACATCTGTCAAAGAGTAGAAGAATAGCCAGCACGAACTTTCTGTGCAGAGGAGAGACCTCAGAAGACCTATATTTCTGCTGCAGAGGCCCCCGAGGTTTGGGGATTTGGAAACTCCTAAGCACTATGCAGTTACTCTAGTTGGCCTTCCTATCACCAGAGGGGTTGAAGGACTGTGGGCTGGTGCTCAACAACCAGGTGGTTGGCAGAATTGAGTTGATAGTATGCCCTCAGTTGCTTTAGAAATTATCCCTTCTTCTTTACCTTCTCCTCCCATGTTTGGAAATCTACACTCTTTGTGACTTGTGTCTCCAGGGGCTTCCAAACAGTAGTGCTGAGGAAACAATGCCTACCTGTTTCCACAGGTCTGTTGCAGGGTCTCCCCAGAGACAGAACGATGGAAAAAAAAAACGATGGATGGAAAAAAAAAAAGCTCCTGCTGGAAATCACAGAATGAGAAAGTGGGAAGAAACAAGTCCTCAGCAGACACCTGCCACCAGGAGCAGGTTGAAATGGGCAAGTTTTCTGAGCAGTCAGTGCCTGAGGTCGTTGCAACAGAAGAGGCCAAAGGAATTTTCTGAAAGTGAGCTCTCTGGGACAGTATTTCATAGGACGTAAATCATGCCAAATTGAGTCAATGTTAAAGTGGAGTCTGGCAGTGGTGAGGTAGACAGTTGATGGGGGAAGGGGAGTGACAAATGAATCAGTAGGATTCCTGGGGTGAATAAAATATTGGTGAGAGATGAAAGGTTCAGTTCCTGACAAAGAGTAAGATCGTGGGAAGAGGTGGGGTCTGGTTGGGAAAGAGGGTCAAGTATCTGAGTGTGTCCTAGGGGAGAAGAGGAAGGGTTAGTTGTGAGGGGAGAAGATGGTCCATAAAGATTATGGGTTCCAAAAGCAAAAAGGAATCTTGTGCCCAAGGTTGAGACTGAATAAGAAGCTCTGGGGTAGGGATGGGAGGGGCGGTGGAAGCAGAGAGGACCTTCCATCTATTGGTTGAAAAGATGAGAAAGCTGGTAGAAAATTAAAGATTAGGAGAGACAGGGGCAAGGCGGACTCTCATGGCAGAGGAGATGTGGCCATCATGGGCGTGGGAAAGAGAAGAGTGAGAATGTGGGAGCCAACGGCAGAGCCTCCGCAGGCAGAGAGAAGGCCAGTGATGGAGTAAAAGGAGTGGTGAGGGAGTGGGACCTGTTGTGAAGCGGAGGGTGCCATGAGAAGAAAACAGCCTTTCGAGAGCAGAGGCAGAGACAAGCTAGGGTGCAGGGGGGTGGGGAGCCGGGGATGGGACTCTTCAGGGTCTGGGCAGAGAGGCTAACAGGTCAGAGGTGGAAAGGACTTGGAGGGAGGGGCTGGTAAAAGGGTGGAGGCCAGAGTTAAGGAAGGCTCAGGTACAGGAGCCGGGAACCCCAGGGGACACAGAGGGAGCAGCATCTCGCTCAGGCTTCCCAAAAGCACAGGGTCACCTGCCATAGCCACGCTTTCACACCTCTCCCTGCACAGATCATGACCCACAGTTAGCAAAACTGCAGTAATCAGGGAGCTTGCCCGAGTGACTGCAAGAGGCTGCAAGCTTCAGCCAGGGACAGAGTCGGAATAAGAGGGTCTGGCAAGGTTAGGGTACCTGGAGCATGCTGTCCCTTCCCATCCTCCCACACCTGAGACTTCATACTGTCCCTTTATCCCACTCCCCAAGGCTTTCTTCCTCATTCTGTTCCTTGGGGTTTCTCTTCCGGGAACAACCCTGGGCTGCACTGGGGCCCTAGAATTGAATAGCCCATGCCAGGAAGAAAGTTAACAGGAAAGAAGGGAAAAGATTAATTACTTTCAGAAAAGGTCCCATGTCCCTGCTGTTTCTGGCAAGTTCCACAAGCTGATAAAGCAAGAGACTGGGTTACATGTTGAGAAAGTGAAAATTAGTTTGGCCTGAGAAAATGAAAATTTGCTCTGCCATTCATCGGGCTAGGAAAACAGATGCCGATAAAGCCAGCTGCAAAGTTAGCAGAAAATTATATTTCTCCCAAGGAAACACTGCACTTGTAAAGTGTCCTAATGGCACTGGTAGCATGACCACTACTTTGGTACTAAGAAATCTACTTTTCTAAAATCATAGTATATCAGAAACTTTGTTTTTGAAATCATTTCAATATGAACAACACATCTCACTCTTGGCTATAAGATCTAATTCACTTTGACACAGAGGCAGCGTTGATATTCAATCCAGGTGCAAATAAAGATAAGGGGTTTTTGGACAGAACATTCCACATCGTAATTTGTAGATTCTAAAAAAAGGAGACCTTGTGTCTGCTTTGCCATCCAGACCTGATGCTGTTCCTTTACACACAGCCCTGTTTTGCATTCACCTATGAAATTTCCATTACATCTAAATTTCATCTAAACACCACCCTTTCCCAAAATCGTATCATAACTTTTCCCTTTCTTGGTGACACAGCCCATGGTTCCTCTGGCGTGTGGTCTACCTCACTGCAATGAACCAATAAGCCTGACTTTGTCAGACTAAAAGTTTGCTCTTGGCAGACTGAGGCTGGTTAGATTAGGACATTTAAGATTCCTTTGAGGTTTAGGATTGGCCTCTGTGACTCAGAAATAATGTACATACCCAAGACTCCTTGAGTCTCAAGATTTTCAAGCTGTCTGTGTCTTCATTGTGTGGTTTTACATTGAGTTTAGACTCTGGTTATCTCTTTGGCCCTTCAGTATCACGTTTATTGTTTGTCTCCTGCAGTTTTTGGCTTCTGATCAGACTTTGGTGTGTCCTAGTGAATTTGGCTTTTCACACCACCTCCTGCCTTCTGGTTGTATACCATCTTCTGTTTGTCTATGAGAACCTCCCCAAGTCTTCTCTGGGTGTGAGAAATTGGCTTTGGGAAAGATGTCGCCACATATTCCATGCCAGGTGGCTGCTGATTTCTCAGGTCAGCAAGTAGAGGCAGCTTAACCTTGGGGTTGAAGGTTCAAAACACAAGTAATATTTTGTCTGTGCTCAACAGTCAAGCAATTTCTCATGGGCTTGTCTGCTAATAAACTTGTGCTACCTCCTGGCATAACTTCACTGAGGATGAATTAGAATTATAGTAGCCACACGGGGAACTTTGACATGAACAAGAATGTTCACTTGAGAAGTGCCTGAGGCAAAAAGGGGAACGGAACCCTCAAGAGGAGATTGTACATCTGGTCTGTCTAAAACAGAGGGATCACTGTGATTAATGTGGATCTCCTCTACACTTCCGTTCTTCGGGGATCAGTAAGCACTGGCTTCTAATTGTTTAGCTTGATAAAATTGTCAAGGGCTTCAGTTTTACTGTTTAAACCAGCTGTAACGACTTCTTCTTTTGTGTCTACATATATATATGAAAAAAAGGGTTAACTGCACCTAACCTTCCTCCCTTCTACTTACAGAAGGAAGATAACCTTTCACAGTAATAATTGCATATGCGTCACAGCCACTCTCCCACTTTATTGCTGCTGTCCTATCCTTCTCCCTTTCCCTCACTTGGGAAATTTTAAATGATTAAGTGCTCGGAAAAAGAATCACTGTTATTATTGTACACACTAAGTAGTCAAAAATTTCTTTAAAAAAGTTAAACTTTCTTTTGTATTAAAAATGTAGACAAATATATTTACATCATAGCCTTCTTTACTATAGTTATGAGAGAAAAGATCTTATTTTCTTTTGTTTTGTTTTTCTTTTTCTGCCACTTAAGAAAAAGATCTTATTTTCAAGATAAGAGCTTTTATTATAAATATGATTTTAAGACTGAACATTTGTCTCATGAATATAAAGCTTATAAAATATATTTAAAGTATCCTATAATATTTCTATTTCTGATAAACAGATACATTTTGGACAAATTGGAATGAGCTAATCATGTTGATAATCAAGACAACTTTATGTCTATATTATCCTGGTTTTATTATATAAAATTAATGCTAACATAGTATTCTAGTTTATATAATACTAAGATTAAAATTTCTCAAGATTTAAACTTCTGAAATTTCCTACATTGGCTTTATGGGACAAGAAAAGGATCATTGATGGAATAAATTTTTTAAGATTACAAACTATAAAATTGTTTAAGTGAAATCATAGTACAGATTTCTTTTAAAAGAGTTTTAGTCTTATAAAATTCTTATAATACTATAAATCATGAAGATATGTTTTAGCTAAAATTGTAATTTCCAAATACTTAGTTAAAATTTTACAATCTTAGAAAATATTGAGTTACTTGATATATAATATTTGGATACTTGGACAGTTTCTAAGCTAAAAAAATACAAAATATATGTTATATATATAGTTTTAATTTATGCTTATTCATATACACTATATAAAGAATATAGATTAATAGAATATGTAATTGCCTTTGGATGACGTGTTCACTCTGCCTCCTGAAAATGTAAAAGGTAATATAAAACTTGAACTCATAAAAACTTAGCTAGGCAGTTCTTGGTTTTTACTTTTACTTTTACAATTTACTTTCCCCGCGTTAGGAGAAAACAAAAATTAGTTACCTGGCTAATTGTGGTAATTAATAAAAAAAATTAAGTCTATACTTCACATAATACAGGTTGAATATCCCTTATCCAAAATTCTTGGAACCAGAAGTGTTTCAGATTTTTTCTGATTTTGGAATATTAACATATACATAATGAGATATCTTGGGGATGGTACCCAAGTCTAAACATGAGATTCATTTATGTTTCATATATACCTTATACACATAACTGAACGTAATCTTATACAAAATTTTTAATAATTTTGTGCATGAAACAAAGTTTGTATACATTGAACCATCAGAAAGCAAAGTTGTCAGGTGTGGAATTTTCCACTTGTGTTGTCATATCAGCACTCAAAAAGTTTCGGATTTTGGAGCATTTTGGATTTTGGATTTTCAGATTACAGATGCTCAATCTGTAATTACAGAAAATTATGAATGTGTATGCAAAATAATAGATATGGTTTGTTAAGGGATTATTACTTTATTAAAATGGTAACTCAATGTAATATTAATATACACATTTGTTTTAACATGCTGAGATAAATTATACCTTAAAACTAAAATTAATTTTATTATATGTGATTTATGTATATCTACATATATGAAGGTATATTATTTTTAAAAATTCTATAAATGATAAAAAGACAAATTTCACGGTACATGCCATATAAATGGATTTATTCACAAAAAAGAGCTTATAAATCTTTTTCTGCAAATTGTAATATAGATAGATGATACACCAAAAGAATAAAATTAGAGTTTTCTTTCCACAAAACGACCAAGTTATTTTGTGCCCAGATAACAGAGTTTTCTTTTGAGTCACCAAAATATTCTATTAACACTCTGTCTTTCTGACATTCTCTTGAATAATTTTAACACAAATTTCCTTTTTTTTTGGTCACTGGATCAGACATCAGAGAAAGACTGCTGTGGAACCTCATGGAACCTCAGTGAGAAGAAGGACCTTACCAAGTACCGTTAACAACTAACACAACAGTAAATCCTCCCAAACTTAAAAACATACGCCACACTAAAATTGCTGGAGGCTTTCGTAACAGAGACCTCAAGCAGAGACATGGGAGAAATCACTCTGAAGCAGCTGACTGCAGGAAGAGACACCTTCCACCCAAGACCATCAGGACCAAGCTGGTGACTTCATGAAGTGTACAACTTCCCCAAGACCCATTAGACAAGATGACCTGAGCCACAGATTGTCATGCTTCAATCTGCATACTTTGAAAACAAAAATTAGTTACCTGGCTAACTGTGGTAATTAATAAAAATGATTAAGACTATACTGCATATAATACAAGGTGAATATCCCTTATGCAAAATTCTTGGAACCGGAAGTGTTTCACAGTTCCAATTTTTTCAGATTTTGGGATATTGTTTGTTCTTTCCTCTTTGCCAAGATTTAAATTGTTGATACTTCTTCTTTATTAACTACGATACCTCTAAGGTCTTTATCCTTAATACTGTTTTTTGCAGCCTTAGTCACTCCTTGGTTTGAGTCCAACACCAGGCTACAATTTGCTCATGATTTGGCTAAAGCATGCAATTACACTGTCTGTTGAGTTTGTATTTACTTTCTTCTGGGTGCCATCCAACTTCCTTTGCTACCAATTTCTTGGAATTAATCAGCTGATTTCCTAGGTAATGGGACTCAACTAAGAAGTGATTTAAGGATGACAAATACTGTAATAGGCCAAACAACAGAATTCTGAAACCCCCCATTACACCAAACGTAGGAAGGTTTCAATCTCAAACAAAACAATGCTCAGAAACCTTTTGTGAAATTGAACTTTTTTGACTAAAATTTCACAAAGGGAAAGCCAATTATGGGGATGAGAGGAATGGCAGTGAGGTGCTTTGAGAAAACAGGGTACAATGAAGGACAGGAAATGGTAAGAATTCTGTGAGGGAAGATGGACCTCCATGAGGTCCTCAGGAAAAGAAGCAACACAAGTAACTAAGGCTCTGAAGAGTCCACAGAAGAGACAGCAGCCAGTGTTATAGAGTCAGCAGATGGCCCCCATAGAACCCCATGAGAAGGTGGAAACCAGAGGTAAAAGGCTCAGGGAGAGGATCTAGTTCTGAGTCTTCTGAGAGTCTGATGAAAGGCTGAAGGCAGAATTTGAGATGCCCCTTCAGAGCCATGGCACGAACCATGGGACTCCGAGGCAGCTGCATCTTCCACAGGCTCCCCAGACAGCAGAATGCCAGCTTCCATGGCCGCTACATTGCACAACCCATAGCAGGGATCTTGAGGAAACTTGCCCAAAACTGCCTGTAATGGAGTTTGTCCACGTGGCTGCAGAAGATAAGAGGAACAAGCTGAAGTCCAAAGAGCTGGGACGAGGAGCTTGGCAAAGCAGGAAGCATAACACATTATTCCCTCACCTCCCAACTTCACAAATTTCTCTTATTCCTCACTCCAAGGCTTTCTTTCATATTCCCTTCCCTACGGGTTTCCCTCCAATGTCAACCCCAGGCTGCACTGGGCCCTGAAACTGAACCACCCTAGGAAGAGGGATACAGGAAAGAGGAGCGAGAGATTGAAGACCTTTTTCCTCAGGAAAGCTTATCCCCTGCTACCTCAGACTCTTTCAGGCAACCTCTCCAGTCTGAGAAACCGAGAGCTGAGTTAGTGGTGGTGAATAGAGGGGGCTGACTGGAATGGTCCTTTAGGCAAGACTCTGGGGAGACTAAACTCTGAAAGCAACAAAATTAGTATACAAGGTAAACCGGTCCTGGACAATAATAGCGAGGTCTTTCACAGACAGTGCCTCATGTGATCCTCACAGCAACCCCATGAGGTGTGGAGACAGATATTGCCTCAGAGGAGGAGCCTGAAGCCTGGGGGAGCTAAGGAGCTGTCCAAAATCAGGATCTGTCTCCAAAACCAATAGTGGTTCCAATATATCTCATACCACTCACCCCTAGTGGCCAGCTCCACGATACTTTCATTTGGTGGGTGGGCAGAACAGGCTTCCTATGGGCCTCCCCTCTGAGGGCTCTCTCTTCTAACAGGGACTTGCTCTAGGTGCTGACGTCCTCCAAGATTGTGGACCTGGGTCCTCATGGAAATGTGAGATCAAGGTTAGCCCTTGGGCAGCCCGGCACTACTAGACAGAACCTTACCTTCAATACTACACCTTTGTTCCTCTTTATGACTCTGCACTGATCTTGGCAGACTAGAGTGAGTGGCTGGGACCCAATTCTCACTCTCCTCTCTCTCCACACAAGCTGCAGACATTCATTATTCATGAGTAATCTGATGTTCTATAATGAATGGAGCTCTGTGATCCATCTTGTTATTCACTTTAAAGTGGATAAAAATATTTTGTATTTTTCCTTCTTTGAAAATTTTAAGAACGGTTTTCTGTATGTCATGCCCAGTTGACTTTTTCAGTCCCTACCCTCTCTTCTGATGAAGGGCACAGCTTCCCAGAACTGGAGGAGCATGTGTACCCCACCACTTGGGACTCTGCCCCTGAGGACAGAGCTGGGGCTCCAGCATCTGATGTGAGGCTTTCACAGGCTCAGAGCCTTGTTCTCCCATCATCCCTAACACCAGGGGAGGCCTTGGCCTAAGATGGGACTGTGGCTGAGGACTAAGAGTTGAGGGACTCTGTTCTCCTACAGGTATCCTGAACTCTTAATAATCCAGTCCATGGTCGGTGAGTCGCTGTGATCAGGGTTTTATCCTGGAGCCTTCTATCACACTCAGAGCGTCTGTGGGCTTTGGATATATGCCCTTGATGATGTTCTAATCTTTCCTGAGAATTCACATCCCAGGTGGTTGTGTCAACATAATTGATCTAGAAAACTGGGAAGAGGAGTAGGAAAACGTTGAGCTCTGCTAGGGGCTGGCCTGAGGGTTCCTTTCCCAGACTGATGTTTCCTAAGTGTTGGTTATATTAGCATATTAGTAGTATATAAGAATGTATACCAGAGGAGCATGTTCCAGAGTCACTCAGAATAATTCTTTTCTCTGTGTGGTTATGTAACCAATTGGATAAAGAGTTAAGTTTATTAGCTTCAACTTATTTTCAGTTTTAGGGTTAGCTTTATTTTCCTTGTTGATTTAATGTTATTTTTTGAAAAATGTAAAACATTTACATGATTAAAAAGTTAAAATAATATACCCAGAAAAGTCTCACTTCCAGTCCTTTCATTTGATTATTGAAGTGGTTCATCATAGGGATGATAACTCTAGATTTTATCTTTTCTCTCAAGACATAGAGGAATGTGAGGAGCAGGAAAGAGCAGCAACTTGCAGAAAGAGACATGGTTCAAATCCCACCTACTGTTTCAACTTGGGCATTTCTCAGACTTTTTGAGACTTGGTTTCTTCACATGAAAATGAGAATAATAATACCTGTCTCCTAGAAATGGTCTATGCCTTAAATGAGATAACATGTGAAATGCCTGGACCATAGTAAGTGCTTGAATATGAGAGCTATTTAGTATATTTTATCCTAAGAGATTAATGGGACTTTGAAATTTTAGACTAACTTCTCACTCAGTTTTGGTGAGTCCTTTTTAAGATCTTTTTAAGGTCCTTTTTAAGACCTTTACATAATGTAAAAATAATAGTTTATGATAATAGTTTGAGACAGAGCTCAGATCTAAATAAAAAAACCTATATCTTGTAGGTTACAAAAATTACTAATTTAATTATTAGAACCAAAAAAAACCCAGACTTTTTTGGATGGCAGCTGTGAAGCAGATCATCAAGAAAAGAGGCCAGACATGATGGCTCATGCCTATAATCCTATCACTTTGGGAGGCTGAGGTGGCAGCATTGCTTGAGACAAGCCTGAGCAACACAGCAAGACCCCATCTCTACAAAAAATAAAAAAATTAGCCAAGCATGGTGGCCTGCACCTGTAATCCCAGCTAATCAGGAAACTGAGGCAGAAGGATCACTTCAGCCCAGGAATTTGAAGTTGCAGTGAACTATGATGATGCCACTGTAGCCCAGCAACAAAGCGAGACCCTGTCTCAGGGGAAAAAAGAAAGAAAGAAACAACATAAAAAGGAAGGAATCCCGAAAGAACCTATTTGAAATAAGAATACAGAAGCAGAACCAACATTTGTTATAGCACTAAATAAAACTGGGATAAAATGCTTAGCAAATGAAAACCTCAAATTGAGTCAAAAAACAAAACCACACTTCAGGCTATCTGTAAACTACATGACTAAAACAAAGAGACATAGAAAGATTAAAAAGGCCAAGAGAATTAACTAATAGAACAATAAAATCATAAAGTAGCTAAGTAAAAAATAAATACACAAAAATCACAAGTGTCTAAAATTCTATTTTGAGCCCTAAAAGAAAACTGGAAAGTAAAACATGCCTTCTTGTTGGATAAAAGGATACAGCATTATAAAAATGTCAGTTTTCCCTCAATCTATAAATCATTGCAATTATAATGAAAATACCAACAGGATTTGTGGCGATCTGATCAAATGTTTCCAAAATTAAAAAGAAAAAACATGTGAGAATAGAAAACTTCTGCAAAAAAAAAATAATGAAGGGACAAGTGGCCCAAAAGATATTAAAACATTTTAATAAAGTTGCAATAAGTAAAACACTATGGTATTGGCACAGGAATATACAGGAATGTGAATGTGAATAAAGAGGCCATAAATTATCACAAATGTATATAGAAACTTAGCATCTTGTAAAGGTGGCATGGACAACCAATGAGAAAAGATGGAATATTTAACAAAGTTGGGGCAATTGCATAGGCATTTGGAAAGAAGAACTGCATACAACTCACTCCTTAAATAAGCACATTTTAAAAAAAATAACAGTTCTAGAAGATTATCATCTTAGAGTGGGAAAAGCATTTCTATATTTTAAAAATATTCAAAAAGTGTAATAGAAGAGCATACTTTTTTAAATAAACTCAAACGACAGATAAATATATAAATCCCAAAGTGTAAGCATTCTTCCCATCCCTCTACAATTCCACTCCCTGGAAGTAAGCACGGTTAACACTTTGGTGTGTATGGAAAGGCATTTTAAAGCATACTCTGAAACCCAGAAGTCTTAAAGGGAAAAAAAAAGACCGATTTGTAGGACAATATAAATTTCTAATATTTTTGTGTTAAAATAAAAAGTAAAAACAAAGTCAAAAACAAATGACAAACTGGGAAAAATTGTAACTCAAATATAAGGAACTAATACCCTTATCATGTAACATTCTAACGAACCAATCAGAACAAGATGACTAATTCACAGAAGGATTTTAAAGATTAGAAATATATCTGACAAGCTGTTCACTCACTTATAAAGTATAAGTTTCAACAACAATAAGGGTATATTTTCCCCCTATCAGAATGGTAAAAAGAATAAGAATTTAAACCAACATAATTTTCTGTTCTTATATTAAAATAATACTGGGACCTACATATTTTTTCTATATTTATCCTAAACAATACTGAGAACAAGCAAAAATAATGTAGCTATTTTCCAGGAAATACTCATGGAAGATTAGAATGCAAAGCAACTAAAATGACCCACTCATCAGGACTAACAATGGCTCCTCAAGGCTTGCTTCAGGAGCTTTGTGTGTTGTACCTACTCAGACAAAGCTATCATGTCATAAACTGAAAAATCCTAACCAATTCCCCACCTTGCAAGACCTCCTTTAAAATCATCTGGCCATGTTTATTTCTGCCTGGGGTACTTTCTCTCAGCCCTACGGTAGTAACTGCTTCCTATGATTGCTATCCCTATATGTTTTAGACTTCTCTTTTACTCTTTTTATTTGTCAATTACTTTTTACTAATTAACAATTCTTTATATTAAGTATGTTCAAATTACTGGTGTCGTTTCAGCTCCTGACTGGATACCAATCTATGCAACTACCAACCATATATGTGTATTACCTGTATTTGTTTTTTATGTAACCCTAATAAATTATCATAAATTTAGCCACCTGAAACAACACAAAGGTATTATCTTACAGTCCTATAAGACACAAGTCCAGTATGGGTCTCACTGAACTAATCAAGTTGTCAACAGGCTGCATTCCTTTCTCAAGGCTTTAATTAAGGAGAGGATGTATTTCTTTTTTTTTTTTTTTTTTTGAGACAGAGTCTTACTGTGTTGCCCAGGCTAGAGTGCTGTGGCGTCATCCTAGCTCACAGCAACCTCAAACTCCTGGGCTCAAGCAATCCTTCTGCCTCAGCCTCCCGAGTAGGTAGGACTACAGGCATGCGCCACCATGCCCGGCTAATTTTTTCTATATATTTTTAGTTGTCCAATTAATTTCTTTCTATTTTTTGTAGCGACGAGGTCTCGCTCTTGCTCAGGCTGGTTTCGAACTCCTGAGCTCAAACAATCCACCCGCCTCGGCCTCCCAGAGTGCTAGGATTACAGGCGTGAGCCACCATGCCCGGCCAGGATGTATTTCTTGTTCATTGGTTGTTGGCGGAATTCAGTTCCTTACAATTGTAAAGCTGAGATCCCCATTTTCTTCAAAGTCAACAACAGCATGTTGAGCCCTCTCAAACTAATATCTCCTCCTCCTCCTTTCCTCTTAGCTCTCTGGTCCAGCCAGAAAAAGTTC
Source organism: Propithecus coquereli (assembly GCF_000956105.1). Lineage (NCBI taxonomy): Eukaryota > Metazoa > Chordata > Mammalia > Primates > Indriidae > Propithecus > Propithecus coquereli. The sequence continues at coordinate 5,081,179 of NW_012137192.1, forward strand.
TCCATTTTAATGACTCTGTGATTAGATTAGGCCCACCTGGTTAATCCAGGATAATCTGCCCATCTCTCACTCACATCCGTAAATCCCTTTTGTTGTGTAAAATAACATTCACAGATTTCGGGAATTAGGATATGGACACCTGTGGGGGGTACCATTATTCTGACTACCACAAGGTCTATTTCCCAAAACCTTCAAAAATAATCATTATTATTATCTCTTTTCAACATTGACTATCATCTCTCTAAAAGGCCATTAGAAAAACCTGTTGAATGAGCAAAGTTATTAGACATAGTAAAGGATCAACAAATTGAATATATCATCATATCCAGAACTGAACTTACCTCTCCATCTTGAAGCCAACTTTCTTTCTAACATTCCCTGCCTTAGCACCAATATTCACCCATCTCTCTAGTCAGAAATGTCTTCATCCCCATAACCTGTATTCTCTCCTTCTCCTTTGCTACCAGCCCAGCGTGGGTAGCCATCTCTTATATGAATTACTTCAACTGCCTCCTGCTTCCAAACGGTCTCCCTGTCTCCGGATGTGTTTTCCTAGAGTTCATTCTCATTGCAAACAGAGGGTTTATATTAGTGAGCTTGGGCTGCCATATTAGGCTTAAACAACAGACATTTACTTTCTTACAGGTCTGGAGGCTAGAAGTCCAAGATCAAAGTGCCGAAAAACAAACCTCTTACTTAGAACCTTTCTATGGTTCCCCAGTGCTTTTGAGATAAGGTCCAATTAGCTTGGCTTTCAACATCCCAATCATCTGTCTCCACTTACCTCTTCCCCCCATCCCCTCACCCCCCACCTCCCTTACACCACTCCCTCACACACTCTAGTCATGCTGAACATCTTTTAGTTCCTAGAATGCATTGTATTTGCTCTTGTCTCTAGGCTTCTGCTTTTGTTATTCCCCTCTTCCTATTTTGGCTAGATCCTCTTATGCCCCTGCAGAAAGGCTTCTCTGACACAGCCTGGCCCCCAGGTGTAGGTCTGGTGCTCCTCCAGGGTACTCCCGGTGTACCCTGTACTTCCACTTACCCCACTGCCTGTTATGTCTCTGTCTTTCCTATTAAACTGTAAGCTTTGAGAGAGAAGTATTCCCTGTTTTGTTCCACACTACACCCTAAGTTCCTAGATCAGTACCTAGCATATGGTAGTCATATAATATATGTTTGTGAATGTTTGGATGGGTGGGTGGATGCATGGGTAGATAAATGTGTTGCATTTGAAGTGACTGTTGGGCATCCAGGTGAAGCCATCCAGTAGATACATTTGTGAATATGGAGTTCAGAAGATAGGTGTGGGATGAAGAGAAACCAAGAACATATCAGTAGCTTTTCTTTGGAAAGGCACACTTTGTAAAGTACCTTCAGTCATCAAGAGTACTGTGCAGACGCTGGTTTCAGGTGCTATCTAGCTTTATTCTGTGGGATAATCCTTTTTGTCACCTCTTAATCCCAGCCCACTGGTATTCATGGTCCTGAAGTCATTACTAACCATAAACTGTTTCCAAGTTACTTTATGATAATATTTCCCTTTGAGTTCATCATCCTCATTTTACAGGTAAGGAAACAGATAACCCATGAGAGTTATCCTCCACGGTGATTTGCAAAGATTATAACCAGCTTTATGGAAACTATGGATTGGCTCACTCAACCTCCATTCCACCCTCCTTTAGAGCTGCCCTAATCAATACAGTAGCCACTAGCCACATGTGGCTATTTAAATTTAAATAATTAAAATGTAAAATAGAGTTCGTCAATTGCACTAGCATTATTTCAAGTGCTCAACAGCCACATCTGGCTGGAGGCTACTGTACTGGGCAGTGCAGATAGAGAATATTTCCCTCATCACAGAAAGTTCTATTGGACAGTGTGGATCTAGAGTGCCTTCCTGTATGGCAGAGGTTAGAAAGTCCAAACAACACTTGCCATACTCCTTTGCAGGCTTTGGATGCAAATTATGTCTACTATTAGATACGCTTGCATGAGTTCAGTAAGGCAAAATGAGACAAGTGCAACCGTGAGGTTGCTTTTCTGCATCTGCTCTGCAGCCTCCTGGGGGTCAAAGGCAGCTGTGGCAGTGGCGTTGGCCTTGACAGCAGTGTCAGCAGCTTCCCGATTTCCACTTCCTTATCCCTTGGAAGAGCTACAGTGATGGTTCTTGAACTTAATAGTTTTAAGTAGCCTCAGAAGTGGTAGCTTTCCTGGTGGGTGCTGTTTGTGTAGTGTTCTCCAAGTCATACCTAGAGACCTAAAATCACAGCCAGCTCTCCCAACACTCACCAATATTTTGGTAAGCAGAATTTGGTAAGATTCCATGTGCTAAATTATCTTCCTAGCCTAAAATATTCAGAATGGATTCTGTTTCTTGAGCCAAATTTTCACTGATGTGGTACAAACCAGACTTATAACACAGCTTGTGTTTCCAGATCATTCCTTTACTTTCCATACTCCATAAATGCAATCCAGTCTCCTAGCAATCGGACTAGGTAGCCAAGCATCTGATTGCCTTTTTTTCCACCATTTTTTTTTTCCTAACCACTAGACCACCAGGGATGATTGCCTTTTGAAATTGTTTCCCCACTTCACTCTCCTTTAAGATACTATTTGTGCCTTTCCATATTAATCTTTGACTGCAAGAAGTAACTGTGGTCAATAAAATAACCTAATTCCCTGGACTGATCCAAGCATGCTTATGGACCACAACTGCACTGTAATAAATTCACTGTATAGAACTCAAATTTTTCTAAGTCCACCATAGTGAATAACATAGATTTTCTCAGATAAGAATCATATCAGTGTAAATCAAACAGATGGTTTTCTTATTTATTTCTACAGGAAATGAGCTAGACCAAGGAGTAGGGGGATTTGGTTGGAATGTAGGGGGGTGGCAATCTGAAACCTGGTATGCAGCAACTTGGAAGCAAGGCAGGCCAGAAGCACAGGGCAGAATGGGCACGGGGCATCTTGTCATTGGAGGATCATAATCTCTACCATGACTCTTTCCTTGCTCCTTAGACCCAGGCCTGAGGCTATGAGTTAATATAGGTGTCTGGGAACGAGCCTGGACATGTGTCACCATGAATCACATTGATTCTGTGGAAAACACAGTCTGTGTCCCAAACAACAGGAATATAAATGAATTGTCAAATCACTGGTCATTTATAAATTGGGTACAGCCTGAAATTACAGCTTCCTGCTGGTGTGAAACAGCCAAGCCCTTTTTATTTATGAGCTTAAGACTTTAAAACCACCTAGGCATAGTCAGCACCTGTTTTCAAAAATAGCTTCCCACTTACTGGGGTGGCTTCATGCCACAAAGCAAAGAGCCTGGACTCTGGAGTCACAGAGACCCGAGTTCAAATCACGATCCCATCATTTATTAGCTGTGTGATCTTGAGTGAATTGCCTCCCCACTTTGAGTTTCAGTTTTCTCAGCTATAAAATGGGAGATAACCCTGTTCATAGGATTATTATAAGTATTATATGAGAAAGCCAATTTGCTCACTTAGGAAATTATCAGAAAAGGAAAAGGGATGGGGAATAGTTCTACAGAGAAACTCAGTGCCCAGTCCAGTAATTTTCTAAAAGTATGTTCTGGTCTAAGGTCCCTGGGGTTTTGCTAAAAATATTATCCATTTCTTACTGTGCTCTACGATTTTAAGTCAGGGTAAAGGATAAGTTTCTATATCTGAAAACCCCCAAAAAATAGCTTAAAGGAGATGGAGGTTTGTTTCTCTGTCACTAAGGTCCTGAGGTGCAGGTTGGTGTGTGCTTTTTCTCCATGCAGTCACTGAGGAACCCAAGGTCCTTCCATCCTGTTGACATCACCATATCCTTGTCTGCATGGTCAACACTAGGCCATAGGCACATTCATGTTCAGCTCAAGGGAAGAGGTCAGAGCTGCCAGGACAAAGAGCTTCTTTTACATTGAAGATGACCCAGAAGTTGCACATAGCACTTCCAAACACACCTCATTGGCCTGAACTTAGTCACATGGCCACTCTTAGCTGCAAGGGAGGCTGGTAAATGCAGTCTCCAACTGGGCAGCCATATGTCCAGCTAAAAATCCATTACTATTGAAGAAGGGGAATATTTTGCTATCAGTCTCTGCCATGGTCTTCCTCCTTCTTGGTCTTGCTGTGAGCCTTTGCTATTCACCAGTTCGGGCCTTAGTTGGGAAAAGCCTCCTCGGTGCCATCAGACCTCCTGGTGAGATACAATTAGTCATTTGGGCTCCTTAACATGGAAAGAAAAGCTGAGGCCCAAAGAGAGAGACCTGGGAAGTCAGGCCAGGGATGAGGCTCTTACAGCCTGAATCTGGCTGCTTCCTGAAGAGACAGTTTTGATGTGTGGGGTCTTTCCCCCCAGTATTGTGAGAGATCCTCACTTGGCTGTTACTGGAGGTGACTCATACCTGCTCTTTGTAGAGGGAACATAATCACCTTGTTCCTGCAAAGCGTATGCTCCTGCCAGGTCACTGGTACCCACAGACAAGTCTGTTCCTCTTTAAGTGATTCTTAAAGGATTAAAGAGCACACAGTGTAGAGGCTTTGGATGTGCTGAGTTGCACGTAGCTGAACTAGAGGCCTCAATGGCATGGAGAAAGTGTGAGACCAAAACTGGGAAACTTTACACTGGTCTCAGCTCCTCTGTCAGCTGTGGGCAAGTCACTTTCCAACCCTGGGTTTCTGCTTTTTCATCTAAAAAATTTCAAGCAGATTATTTCTGAAACTCTCTTCCTGTTCCAATTTCCCAGTTGTCCATTGTGATATAATAAAAAAACAGATTTTTTTATTTAAAAAACTTTGGTCTCCGTCCCTGGTTCATGGCACATAGCTCCTAAGACCCTTGGCATCTCTGGAGTGTTAAGTTTTTTTGTATGCTATTGGAAGACTGGTGATGGAGTCCCCTAGATAGCTTCAGGGTGGAGGCTGGTTGCCAGAAAGACCAAAGCATGATTGGAGGTTTGGAAATTTCATACTCCCTCTGTACTCTCAGACCTCCAGGGAGGGGACAGGGCTGGAGACTGACTTAATTACCAGTGGCCAATGATTTAATCAACCATGCCTACATAATGAAATGTCCATAAAAACCTCTAAAGTGGCCAAGTGCAGTGGCTCACATCTGTAATCCCAGCACTTTTGGAGGCCAAGGCAGGAGGATCGCTTGAGGCCAGGAGTTTGAGACCAGTCTGGGCAACATAGCAAGACTCCGTCTCTACAAAAACTAAAAATAAATAAATAAATAAAATTTTTAAATTAGCCAGACATGGTGGTGCATGCCTGTAGTACCAGCTACTCAGGAGGCTAAGGTGGAAGGATCACTTGAGCCCAGGAGTTTGAGGCTGCAGTGAGCTATGATGACACCACTGCACTCTAGCCCAGGCAACAGAGTAAGGAGATCCTGTCTACAAAAAACAAAACAAAACCTTAAATGATGAGTTGAGAGAGCTTGAGTTGGTGAACACATGGAGGCCCTGGGAGGGTGGTGCACTCAGAGTGGGTGTGGAAGCTCCACACCCCTTCCCCTATCCCTTGCCCTAAGCATCTCCCTCTCTGGGCTGCTCCTGAGTTGTATCCTTTGTAATAACCTGGTGATAATAAGTAAAGCACTTTCCTGATTTGGTGAGTCATTATAGCAAATGAGCAAACATGAGGAGGGGGTCATGGGAACCCTCTATTATAGGTGGTTGGGACTTATAACTGATCTCTGAAGTAGGGGGGCAGTCTTGTGGGACTGAGTCCTTAGCCTGTGGGGTCTGTACTAATTCTGGGTAGTTAGTATCTGAATTGAATTATAGGACACCCAGCTGATGTCTAGAGAGTTGAAGAATTGGTAGGTGTGAAAAATGGGGAAAAACCTACACATTTGGCATAGGAAGTGTTGTGACTAAAAACAGTTCATTTCCATGACCTCCCCTTGTCTGTTTCTTTTTGGAGCATTTCAGCATTAACTATAGGGGAAAGACAGTTCCTCCCTTCTCATTCTCTTTCTTCCATTAGCAGATGTGGCAAAATCCAAGGACTCTAAAGTGCCCTACCTCTTTGCACCCTGGGCTAGCATTTTGGGCCAGTCTCAGGTATCTAAGGAATTTTTACACAGCACAGACCACTGATTCCCACGATCCAACTCTATGGAGAGACTGAGGTAGATAGTAGATGCTGAGAAAAATGAAAATTGTGTGCAACTGTTAGTACAATATTTCCTCCTTAAGCTAAAATTCTATGGACACATCCAAAGCATGAGCAAAGATGTCCTGAGGCACAGATTTTTGTTTCTGGGGCTGAAAATGACCAAAGCCACAGATGTCCACAAAACTCATTCCAGGATGACTAAAGAAAGAATGAAATGCAAATGGGAATCCCCCTTTTCAGGCTCTTACACCAGTTTACTAAAATTTCTGGTTTTTAAATTTTCTTTAAAATTTCATTTGAATAAGTAGTACATAATTGGGGGAAAATACCAAAAGTAATAAAAAGGTACAAAGCAAACTGTAAGCTCTTCCCCCACCCCAGTTCCCTGGTCTCTCAGTTCTCCCCAAAACCTGCCTTCCAGGGGCAGCCTACGAACATACAAGCATATGTGCAGCTCTGTAACTTCGGGAGATTTTCATAGTTGCCCTGGGTTTTATGGGATTGCCTCAACAAGTGTAAATTAAATTAAATATTCAGAACATCTGAGTTGCAGGTAGAACATTGGCGAGGTGGTGACGGCATTCTTTTTCACCTCTCATTCAGTCTTTGGCAATTTCATTCATGCCCTTAGCTTTCCTCACCTCCAATCTAAAGCCCCCCAGACATCTATGCCTGACGCTGGCCTCTTTCTGGAGGCTGTATTTGAATTCCAGCCACATCTCTTCACCTGGACTGGGCACTCAGGGGGAATTGGTCACTTTCTCCCAAACCTACTTCTCTTTACCCCTTCCCAGACTTCAGCCTTTCCTACTCACCCCCACTGGAAATGTCACTCCTCTTTTTCTCCACCTTCTGCCTCATGGCTCTGCTCCTCCAGTCAGTCGAGTCCAGTAACTTGAACCCTTGGAATGTCTCTTCCTCTTCCATACCTTTTCCACTGCCCTAGTTAATTTTTTACCACCTCTCGTTCTGTACCAGGCACTCTCCTAAGTGCCTTACGCATATAAACTCATTTTATCTTCATGACAGCCCAACAAGGTTCATACTATTATTATACCCATTTTATAGATGAGGAAACTGAGACCAAGATAATAAAAACTCCATTCCCTAAGTTCACCAGACTCCATTGTGCCTCCCGTGCCTAAATGTTCTATAGCCTCTTCAGCCTTCAAGACCCAACTCAGCTGCTACTTCCTCCAGGAAATCTTCCCAGAGTCCCCACTATCATCACAATAGTTTTAGACTTTTAGTATACCTTCTTATATGTAGGGCTGTCAGACAAAATACTGCCAGTTAAAATTTCATGGTCCATATTGATACTGAAAAATTATTCCTTGTTTACTGAAATTCCAATTTAACTGGGCATCCCTATTTTTATTTGCTAAATCTGACAACCCAACCTCCCCTTCCAAACCATAAGCAACTTGAAGGCAAGACTTATACATTTTCATGTCCCATCCACTCCCCTCCAAGGGCTAGCACAGAGCCTGGACCAGGTGGGTGCTCATTCAGGTCATTGTATTGAACTGAAGTCAGGTGCTCAAAGAAGGCTACATTTGTCTGCCCTGTTAGCTTTTACCACCCTGCCCACCTCTTATGTCTTCCCAATGCACCAGACACAGTGCTATGTGCACAGTAAATAAAGTTGTCACATCTCTGAGCCTCTATTTTCCCATCTGTAAAAACAGAATACTGTTAAACACCCACCCCCAGTCTTTCTTCTAGGCTACTTGTGAGAATCAAATGCCGCAAAGGAGGTGCAATGGTGCTTTGTAAATGAAAAGAGCTGCACCATCGTGGAGGAAGACTACCACCAACATTAGCAGTTCTAATTTAGTGATGGGAAATACACATATCTAATTCAGTTTTTCAATAGTTTTAAATATTGAAAGCTACTAATTGTCTGCTAAGGAATAGCGTGGCACTTGGTTAGCTAAGAACTAGGGTGAAGTGAGAGTTTGGACAAGGATTTGAGAAGGTGAGAAGAGCCAGGTGGTCCCAAACAGCCAGGAAGAGGGTAACAAGACGAGCAGAGGGGAAGTATCCATAGGAGACAAGAGCAGATACTGCCCTGATAGGTGCCTCTGCAGAAACCCCAACGCATGGGGACCCAGGCCAATGCCAGGAAGCTCA
>NW_012137192.1:5090417-5092749 GCF_000956105.1 Propithecus coquereli
TTTACATTGGCATTTTTTCAGTTTGTGAAAGCCTGATGCCAGAATCAGCTTTTTTTATGCTTAATGTGTTTTTAACTACCTTTGTAATCAAACACAGGCATTAAGAGGGATTTAATATTCACTAATGGGATGTTACAAGTCCTAGCTTGTTCTCATCCCAGGTGGCCTCTCTCTTCTGGCTTCTTGCTGGGCATAAATCATTTGGGAACCAGGCCTTTTCTTATTCCAAACATTCATTTTCTCTCTTCCGCTTAGCTTCATCTATATTGGCAAAGTGAAGAACTCAGATTACTCAGATAATTCAATCAAAATTGCCCTTACAGGAATTTTATTCACATACTTGCTTATGTCTCTTAGACGTTAAAGTAGGAACTTACTTTTAAACCTAAATGACCTTGAAAACCAACTCTGCTGGGCGAACCCATGGCCAGTGGAGTTTTGCTGGAACAGAATCTATTTATACTCCTAACACCGGAAGTGTTATTATTTACCTTCTCTGTGCCTTGGGCTCCCCCTCAATGTAGAATTAGGATCACAATTCCTATATTGCCAGGTTGTTGTTGAGATTAAATGAGATAATAAACATGAAAATTTCTGCCTCCAGTAGGTGTTCTGCACATATTTAAAAACAAACACATCCGTACATCTGTACAATATACATTGCATGTGGATCAGATATTGCACTTTACAATTTATGAAACACTTACCTACATTTTCTCGTTGATCTTCAAAACAGGTGATCACCAATGTACAAAGAAGAGCCTGAGGCTAGGTGAGGTCAGTGGGCTTATTCAAGACCACACAGCTAGTGTCAGAGCTGATGTGTATACCCCAAAGCTCTCCACTGCCTCCCACACTGACTCCCCATGCTCCACACAGTTGGCAAAAGTATTGGTTCTCAAACTTGGCTGCACAGTGGAACCATCTGAAAAACTTAAAAATAAATATTAATACCTAGTCCTATCCCCAGAGATTTTGATTTGACTGGTCTGTGTGGCTTGCACATTAGAATATATATTTTTTCCTCTATTTCTTCATTCAAGTTTTTTCAATTAGATATTTTATTGTGAGATAATTATAGACTCACATGCAGTTTTAAGAATTAATATAGAGAGATCCTGTGTACCTTTTACTCAGTTTTCCCCAATGGTAACATCTTGCAAACTACAGTATAATGTCACAGTCATGATATTGACATTCACACAGTCGAGATACCCAATATTTTCACCACTACAAGGATCCTCCCAATTTTCCTTTTATAGCCACACCTACTTCCCCCTACACACCCAACTGTAACCCCTGGTAACCACTAATTTGTCCTCCATTTCTGTATTTTGTTATTTCAAAAATAGTATGTAAATGGAATCATACGTGACCTTTAGGGATTGACTTTTTTCATTCCAGCATAATTCCCTGGAGATTCATCAAGTTGTTGCATCTATCTGTAGTTTGTTCTTTTGCTCCCCTGCCCCACAACCATGAGGATCTTCCAGTAAGAACTGGAAAACCTGCTAGACAAATTCTAAAAGAGCTGTATCACTTAGTTTGTTCTTTTTTATTGCTGAGTAGTATTCCATGGTATGGATATACTACAGTTTAACCATTCACCCATTGAAAGACTCTGAGTTGTGTCCAGTTTCTGGCTATAATGAACAAAGCTGTTATGAACATTTGTGTACAGGTTTTAGTGTGACAAATTTTCTTTCTCTGGGATAAATGTCGAAATGCAACTTTTGCATAGTATTGTAGTTTCATGTTTAGTTTTTTAAGAAACTGACAGTTTTCTACAGCAACTATATATACTGCTTTACATTCCCACCAGCAATGTATGAGTGACACGGTTTCTACTTACCCACACCAGCTTCAGCATTGTCACTTTTTTCCTATTCTGACAGATGTATAGTTAGATCTCATTGTGGTTTTAATTTGCATTTCCCTCATGGCCAGTGATGTTGAACCTTTTTTTCATGTACTTATCTGCCAACTGTATATCCTTTTTGGTGAAATGTCTGTCATGTCTTATGCCCATTTTAAAATTGAATTGTTTTTAACTGTTCAGTTTTGAGGGGTCTTTAAAAATTCTAGCTAGGCATGGTGGCTCAATCCTGTAATCCCAGCACTTTGGGAGGCAGAGGCAGGATGATCACTTGAGGCCAGGAGTTTGAGACCAGCCTGGGCAATATAGCAAGATCCTATCTCTCAAAAAAAAATTTTTTTTAATTAGCCAGGTGTGGTGGTGTGTGCCTGCAGTCCCAGTGACTTGGGAGGCTGAGGCAGGAGGATCACTTGAGCCCAAGGGCTGGAAGCTGCAGTAAGCTATGATCAGGCCACT
>NW_012137192.1:5094167-5096445 GCF_000956105.1 Propithecus coquereli
CCAATACCACACTGTCTCGATTACTGTAGTTTTACAGTAAGTCTTAAAGTTGGATAGTTCCAGTACTCCAACTTTGTTCTTCTTCCTCAGTATTGTGTTGGCTATTCTGTGTCTTTTGCCTTTCTATATAAACTTTAGAATCAGCTTGTTGATATCCACATAATAACATGCTGGGATTTTGATTGGGATTGTGTTGAATTTACAGATTAAGTTGAGAAGAACTGACATCTCAATAATATTGAGTCTTCCTATCCATGAACATGGAATCTCTCTCTCAATTTATTTAGATCTTTTATTTCTTTCATCAGGGCACATAGTTCGCCTCATACAACTCTTATACAAATTTTGTTAGATTTATACCTAAGTATTTCTTTTGTGCAGGTGTTAATGTAAGTGGTATTGTGTTTTAAATGTAGCTTATCTTTTCATCTCTTAACAAGATCTTTCAGAGAGCAATAGTTTTCAATTTTGATAGGGTCCAATATAGCATTTTTTCTTTCCTTTTTTTTCCTTTTTAAGAGATAGGGTCTGGCTATGTTGCCCAGACTGGAATGCAGTAGTCATTCACAGGTGTGATCATAGCACATTGTAGCCTCAAACTCCTGGGCTCAAGCAATCCTTCCACCTTAGCCTCCTGAGTAGCTGGGACTACAGTCATGTGCCACCAAGCCTGGATAATTTCTTCTTTTTACGGATTATATTTTGGCATCAAATCTAAAAACTCTTTGCTGAGTTCTAGATCCTGAAGATTTTCTCCTTTGTTTTTTTCTATAAGTTTTATAGTTTTATGTTTTATATTTAAGTCTGTGATCCATTTTGAGTTTGTATAAGTTGTGAAATTTAGGTCAAAATTGTTCATACCATTCAGTTGTCATCCTTTTAATGGGTGTAGGATCTATGGTGATATCCTGTTTCATTTGTGATACTGGAACGTGTGTCCTCTCTTTTTATCTTCATTCACCTTGCTGGAAGTTTATCAATTTTATTGTGTTTTCTTTTAAAGAAGAAGCTTTTTATTTTTTTTTCTATTTTCCTGTTTTCAATTTCATCAATTTCTGGTCTTTATTATTTCATTCCTTCTATGTTTACTTTGAGTTTATTTCACTTTACTTTTTCTAGGTCCTTGAGGTAGGAACTTAGATTGTTAATGAGGCCTTTGCTCCTTTCCAATATAAGTATTTAGTGCTATAAACTTCCCTCTCAGGGCTGCTTTAGTTGCATACCATATAGTTTGATACATTGTAGTTTCATTTTAATTCAGTTCTTTTTTTTTTTTTTTTGAGACAAGTTCTTGCTCTCTTTTCTGGGCTAGAGTTCAGTGGCATCATCATAGCTCACTGCAGCCTCAAATTCCTGGGCTCCATCGATTCTCCTGCCTCGCCTCCTGAGTAGCCGGGACTAGAGGCATGCATCATCATGCCTGGCTTTCTATTTTTTGTACAGACAAGGTCTTACTATGTTGCTCAGACTGGTCTCAAACTTCTGGCCTCAAGTGATCTTCATGCCTTGGCCCCTCAGAGTGCTAGGATTACAGGCCTGAACTACCACATCCTGGCCAGTTATATATTTTTTTCTTCTGAGACCTTCTTCTTTGACCCGTAAGTTATTTAGAAGTGTGGCATTTAATTTCCAAGTGTTTGGAAGTTTCCTGTAGTCTTTCTATTACTGATTTCTAGTTTGATTCCATTATGAGAGAACATACTCTGTGTTTTCAATTCTTTTAAATTTCTTGATGTTTCTTTTATGGCCCAGGATATGGTCTACTGTGGTGGATGTTCCATGGGTACTTAAATAGTATTTTCTACTTTTGTTGGGTAGAATGTTCTGTATATTTCAATTATTTACTATTGATTGATTATGTTGTTCAGTTTCTCTATATCCTCAATGATTTTCTGTCTAGTAGTTCTGTATCAGTTGCTGAGAACAGGCTGATGAAGTCCCCAGCTGTAATTGCGGACATTATCTATTTCTCCTTTCAGCTTTATCAATTTTGCTTCATGAAATTTGTGGCTCCATTTTGTGGCATGTAAATATTTAGGATTGTTATGGCTTCCTGGTTTCCTGGTGAACTGATCCTTTTATCATTATGTAACATCCCCCATTTGTCTCCAGTCACATTCTTTGCTCTGAAATCTACTTTATCTTCCATTAATATAGCCACTTCTACTTTTTAAAAAACTAATGTTTTGGGAGGCTAAGGTGGAAGAATTGTTTGAGGCCAGGAGTTGAAGACCAGTCTGAGCAAGAGTGAGACCCCATCTCTACAAAAAATAGGAAA
>NW_012137192.1:5097075-5098494 GCF_000956105.1 Propithecus coquereli
TGTTGTTGAGGCTGATCTCAAACTCCTGGCCTCAAGTGATCTGGCCACCTCAGCCTCCCAAAGTGCTGGGATTACAGGCACGAGCCACTGTGCCCAGGCTAATCTCTGTCTTTTAATTGGCATATTGGACTATTTATGTTTACAGCAATTGATATGATAGGGCTCAAATTTGCCATTTTATTATTTGTTTTCTCTTTTTTTCCTCTATTTCTTGTTCCTCTGTTTATCTTTTCATAATTTGCTGTGGTTTTTATGAACTTTTTTTAGGATTCTGTCTTGATTTTTTTATATTGTTCCTGACTATCAATTTGTATAATTTTCTTAGTGGTTGCTCTAAGTATTACAATAACTATATGTAACTTATCACACTCTACTGGTATTGATGTTTTGTCACTTCAAGTTTAGAAACCTTACATTCATTTAGGTTCTTTTGCTCTCCCCACTTAAAAAATATAATTGTCTTAAATGTTTCCTATACATTGAGCACCACATCAGATGGTGTAACCAGCAAATATGATTTCAGACTTCATATTTCAGGTTTATGAGTAGGATCATCTATATATATATCCCTATTTTTAACCATTCTGATGTCTTCTTTTCTTTCTGAAGTTCCAAGTCTTCTTCTGTTATCATTTCCTTTCTGTCTAGAGAGCTGCTTTTAGCCATCATTTAAGGTTAGGTTTGCTAGTAAAACAAAACAAACTCTTACTTTTCCTTTATCATAGGATCTTTATTTCCCCTTCATTCCTGATGGATAGGTTTGCTGGATGTAGGGTTTGTCGTACTTTTCTTTCAGTACTTGAAAAATGTCGTGCCCCTTCTTCCTGGCTGTCATAGTTTCAGATGGGAAATCCACTGTCATTCGAATTAGTAGTGTTCCCCTATAAGCAATGCATCATTTCTCTCTGGCTGCTTTCAAGATATTTTTCTTTGTCTTTAGTTTTCAGAGGTTTAATTATGATGTGTCTTGACATAGATTTCTTTGGGTTTATCTTATTTGTGGTTTACTCTGTTCTTGAATCTGTTTATGTCTTTTGCCAAATTTGGGCATTGTCAGCCATTATTTCTTTGAATATTCTTTTAGCGTCCCACACTTTCTCTCTCCTTTAGTTTTGGAACTCTGATGGTATGAAAGTTAGCTTTTTTGTTATTGTCCCACAGGTCCATGAAACTCTTTTTTTTTTAGTTTATTTTCTCTCTATTCAGTTCATATTTGGTAAATTATATTTATTTGTCCTCAAGTTCACTGATTCTATTCTCTATCACCTTCACTCTACTACTGAAACCATCCAGTGAGTTTTTTATTTTGGTTACTATATTTTTCAGTTATATAATTTCCATATGTTTATTTTTATAGCTTATATTTCTTTGCTAAGATTTTCTGTTTTCACTTGTTTCGAAAGAATTTATAATTGCCTG
>NW_012137192.1:5100506-5118211 GCF_000956105.1 Propithecus coquereli
CCCAGCACCTGATTGCCTTCAAGTGGAATTGTAAGATCAGCTCCCCTCTGGGCCCCACTGTCACCAGGGGATGGAGGGTGTGAAAGAAGCTGGGTCACAACTAGCCCCACTTCTCATCACCTTGTTGCATCTCATTGATGCTGGGTGGGGATGAAGGTTCAGTTCATTGCTGGACCCACTGACACTACCCTGCTAGGGGAACCTGAATATGGCATCCATGTCATCGGAAAGGGAGGGTGGGGTGAAAGATCAACTCATACAAGAGTCCCCCTTGAAATTATAGCTCAGGTGGGGTGATTAGGCATGGTTTTTGCATTAGTGTTTGGTTGGAATAGAGTGGGTATTGCCAAAAAGGTTTCATTAATCAGGCTTTATTTGCTCCCAATTTCTCTGTCTGCAATTGCTCAAGGGTCCTCCTTAAAGCATTGCTTTATTGGCTGACTTTCCCAGTACTCATTAAGCATAGTTCTATTGGTTTTGCTATGACTCAGCTGATTCCTAATTGTTATTTTACATATTTATCCAAGTGCAGAAACTAGGAGGGGCAGGGCTCTTCCAGAAGCCCTACAGTGTCCTCTGGAATGTTGAAGGGTTAGAAAACTGGCAGATTCTAGGGCTCCAACTCAGAAAAATAACATTTTTCTAGACTGAGAGCTGCCTGATAGGCTGGTGTTTCTGCTGTGAAAATGAAAGACTAGGTCATAAGGCTTCCCTAGAGCAGCAGTTCTCAACTGGGCTGCGAGTCAGAATCTTTCTTTTTTTTTTTTTTTTTTTGGAAAAAAGCTATCTTTTTATTTATTTTTTATTTCAGCATATTATTTCAGAATCTCTTGAGGGCCTTTTAAATCATAATGGTGCTTCTACTCCACCCCAGACATTCTGATTCAATTGGAGTGAGTTTGGGAACTGGTATTTTAAAAAAAAAAAAAAAAAAAAGCTCCCCAGTTGATTCTAACATGCAGCCAGGATTGAAGGGTTGAGAACCAACACCCTAGGGATCCTGCAGAGTTCTGAGAAGAAAGACAAACAAACAGCAAAGTCAAGGACTAGCAAATACAAATTCAAGTGCCTATGAGCAGTAAGTCCACCATTATTTTCCCCCAGGCACCTGCTCTGTGCCAGGCCCAAGCCTGCATTCAGGACGCTGAGATGGACAAGACATATCTCTGTCCTTCTGCTGAGGTATGCAGATGACAGAAACCAGGGCAGACGTGCCCAAGGCCACTGAGCAGTGCTAAGGGGACACAGGGAGGGAGCTCCCTGCCTGGGCATGTCAGAGGAGCAGACGTTGGGGTGGCGACTTGAAAGATGAGTGGAGCTTGGGTAGGCGGTAAAATGTTCTGACCCAAAGCAGCAGCCTCTTAGTCACCCAGCACCTTTGGTTTGTCTCACATCATGTCACAACTTCTTGTTTACTTCTAAACATTTATATTGTGCTTAGTATGTGCCATGCACTTTTCTGAGCAGTTTGTTTACTAGGAGTGTCTATTAGAATCACCTGAGGACTTTTCAAATGCAGATTCCTAGGTGAATCACAGTCTGGGGGGAAGGTCCATAGGGTTTTGCTTTTGTTTTTGTTTTTGGAGCTAGCTTCCTAGGTGATTCTGCTACCACAATTTCTCTTGCACTCCCTCACTTCCCCTCTAAACAAGCTCTCTATGGGGAGAGGGACCCAATTTGTAGCATTTGCTAATTTCTGTTGGGGTAAATACTCCCTCCATGGCAATTTTCAAGCTACTAAGTTAATTCCTGAATATTTAACCATCAGCTCTAATCAGTCATTAAGAGCTAGCTCCAGCATACCAACACCCCACACCTCTACCCTCACCTCCCCACTGGTTAAGAACCGCTACATTACATGAAAATGTATGGTTAAAAAAATACTACATCCATAAAACAGCAAACCCTTAATGGCTTGTGTTGTAATAAAGTTAGTTTCTTGAAAGCACTTATGCAAATAACTCCTAGAGCAACCTTGGTAATAAACATTTGGGGGAGAGAGATCAGGCTGCTTGGACAGGCAGAGGCTGATAAGCCTCTTGCTGTGTCCAAGTGGTAAGACTTCACCACTTGGTGTCGCTCTACAACTTGCTTAAGTCTCTGGCAAGAAAAGATCTTTGCTAAAAGATTGTCATTCTTAACTCTGAAACCTCAGGATGATGACTACGAAATTACATCCTACTTGTTCATGATTTGAAAGAAATTTTTGCACATATTTTTTTCTTGGAAAAGAGATTGGTAATTTTCAGAAAGGAAGAAGACAAGGGCAAAGAGGCAGTTAGGAATCACAAACTTTGACTTAGCACAAGACTTTGATTTACCAGGCAGATGAACTTGGACAAAACTAACCTCTCTACGCCTCAGTGTCCTCATCTGTAAATGGGGGGAAATATTTGTAACTTCTACCTCGCGGACTGGAATTCATCTGGCACATACTAAGCACCCATTCTGTGCCATGCTCTGCACTGGGCTCTGCAAAAGCCAAAATGAGTGAGGCACTATTCCTGTCCTCAAGAAGCTGAATCTAACCTCTTAGGTCTGTGTCCTTCAGTGGAGTGCATTATCTGACATTCTGTAATACCTTGATGAAAATTCTTATGTAGTAGCTTTTGTGTTAGGGAAAAAATGAAGTGTTGGTCTCAATGTTTCAATTATAAGAGGCCTCTTCAACCCTGGTCTCTCCTCCATGCTAACTTGCTCCAGAGGAATGCCATTGTTGAGAAGGAAAACTGAAGCCACTAGAATGTTCTCAGTTGCGAGGAACAGACATACAACTCTAACAGGTATGAATGATGACACTGAATGCATTAGGTCACAGAACTAAAACATCTGGCAGTGGGGGCCACTCTACCATGGTTTGATTCAGATGTTCACTTTGTCATCAGGGCACCAGCTGTTTCTCTGAGATTCTCTGAGTTCCACAATCCTTGGCGGATCAAGTTGGCTTCCTTCCTAGTGACAAATATTGCCACAGCAGTTCCAGGTCACACACTCCAATCTCACATCAACCTTCCAAGCAAAAGGCTTATGACTCACTCTACATGGCTGGACTGAGATCACACATTCACCCAAAGGCAATCATTATGGCCAAGGAAATGGGATGCTCTGATTGGCTGAGCCTAAATCACATGCTCCACTCTCAGAGTTGCAGGGGAAAGCCAGCCCTGGGCCACACCTGCTGCCTACGTGGAAACTGGGAGTTGTGGGGAAGGGGGAAGGGGAACTATTCCACCTTGGGAATATTAGCTAGACTGGAGTTTCTGATTTGGAGAATGGACAAGGGGGTGCAGGCTGAGTTCATGATCCGCTCTTCACACACTTCCCTCCTCTTCCTTCCCTGTATTAGCACCACCTTTAGAGAGAGAATTCTTCAACTTTTTTTCCTGAGAAATACATAGGTAGAGGCTGGCCATGATGTTCACCCCTCTACCCATGGGGCCTGGGGAGTGGAGTTATGCTTCCAGATAGAGATCGCAAGTTTCCACCCATCCCCAGCCTGTTTTCACTGGCATTTGCAAGTCCCAAACTCCTGCTCATCATGCAGGACAGGAAGTCACCCTGCTCTATAGGAAGTGCCTGCACAGTTCAGGCTGCAGCCTTCCTGCCTTGCTTCTTTCCTTGCATCCACTCTCCTTCCAGAATCAGGCAGAAACCTCTAGCTTCCTGCAATTTCACCACCATTCTCTTATCTGCAGTGGGATTATGCATTTGTATTCTCTACTATCACTTTAATGGAGTCTCAGAAGGCAGAGGAGATAAACACACAGGGTCAGTGGGTCATCTTAAGCTGGAAGTCACTGACCCATTTTTCTACCATAATTAAATCTGTCATGGCTGCAGTTGGCTTAAATAAATTCATGTCAAGGATTAAGCAATTTCTTTAGTGTTTTTACAGCCCCTGCCACCTAAGGGATGCTTTTGAGGTGATGACCAGGTAGGGAGGAGACTGAAGCTGCGACTGTAGAGACAGAAGTGCTGAAGACATGGGGAGGCAGAAGGGGATGGACTGAAGTGGTAACGGACAGACGTGGCTTTCAGAGATCTTCAGGACCAGCACATAGCATTCACAGAGAGCATTTGCTTACCGCTTGCACGATTTGGGGCATATCACTTTCCCCTCTAAAAGCCTCAGTTTCCCTCTCTGTATCTCATCAAGTTTTACAATCAGTATTAGTCAAAGTTTCTTGAGTTGCAAGCAACAGACGCTAATGCTAATTAAGCAAAAGTTGTGTTGAAGCAGCAGGTGTGTATGAAGACATCAGTGGGTAGGGACTCCGGCAACCTGGAAAGTGTAGGCTCCACCAAAAGAATTCACATTCAAGAAAAATGTGAACTTTTCTGTGTTGGCCAAACAAAACGTTTGTACTGGCCACCACAGCCCCCAGGGCTCCAATCTATAATGTCCATCTATAGGTAAGAGCCCAAGCTCTGTGCCCGGCACCAAGGCCCTTGCAGTCCAGGACAGAAGCCCAATTCTGGGTCATGGAAAAGGACCTTAGGTGATAACGACCATGTCTAGCTCTTGCTCAAGTCCACAGCCCCTAGCACTGGGCCCAGGACAGGGACAGCCTCATGGAGTGCCCCAAATCAGGACTCTTTGCTAAGGTAAGAGGTGGCTCAGGGACATTTGAGTCTCAGCTCATCTAAGACTATGCAGCTCACCGATGCCTGATCCCATAGATGGATGGGGACAGATCAGGTCATGGGCTCCACCAGAAGGTGGGGGTAGGGAAGGGGGCAGGAACCACTCTTTTAGGTAGGCAGTCAGTCCCCAGCTGAAGCCTCACAAGCCTCAACAGCCTCCGTCAACCACAAAGCTTGTAAGTGCCCATCATGCCCAGCAACTTCTCCATTTACAGCTTTCTAATACACCACCATCGCCTTCCCATCCGCATGAACACTTTGCTCAGACCCTATCTCGCTACCAATGTGGCTGTCCACCAGCTATGTGTAATCCCAAAGAAAGGGACCTTGTTCCAGTCATTTCTCAGCCCCCCGCACTGGGCATGGCCCACAGTAAATGCTTGCTATGTGCTTTGGGTTGCTCACTAACCATTAAGAACCATGTTGGCCCTTCTGGGAATAATCATGACTTGGGTCAGGAGACCTGGGCTCAATCACTCACGTTGGACTGGCCCTCAGCTTGCCCCCGTGCACAGCAGGGAGAAGACCACATGATTGCTAAAGGACTTTCTGGTTTCTCCGACGTCCTTTGCATTCGCTGGCTCTGCTTTGTGACTGCAATTTTGGCTGGGGCTGAAAGAGGGAGGGCCTTTGATGGGTAGAAATGGTCCTTCAAACTAGAAGATGCATGGTCACACCTGTGGGCTGCCACTGTGAGGGTGGCAGGCAATAAGGGGAGGTTAGAGGGGGACCTGAGGTGACCACAATGACAAAGCTGGAAGCAGGCAACTGTCAGGAGAAAGAGACTGAAGTCAGACACACAATTGTGAGTCTCCCCAAGACCATTGCTTAACTATGTGACCCAAGCTGGTCACTTCATCTGAGCCATTCCCCGCTCTGTTGATGGGTGAACAAGCAACATGGAGGGTTTGTTGAATCAGGTTTTGAACTCGGAGGAGCTAATGGAACAGGAAGCCACACTCTGGGCTCTGAGATGATGTCACCCTCATGAACCAGGCAGAGGGGGTGGGATCAGTGGGGACCCCCCCAACCCTTTATCCACCTCCCCCAGCAGAGCAAAAGGTTCCCATACTTCTAAGTCCAACTCCCCATTTCCTTCTACTATCAAATTAGAGCAAGAAATCCAGACTGGACAAGAGCCATTGCGCATTAAAGTTTTATGTGAAACTCTGTAAATGTATAGAGTGGCCCATGGCCACCGCTCAGCACTTGCTGTAGATGGCCGCACTGCCCCGCTCCTCAAACTCCTCCTTGCTGACCCAGAGCTGCTGGAAGGCCTGGAGGGAGGCCAGAATGGAGCCGCCAGTCCACACCGAGGTCTTCCTCTCAGGAGCAGCGGCCACCACGGGGCTATCCCCAGGGCAGAGCAGGCTAAGCTCCCTCTGGAAGCGCTCAGGGAAGCCATCCAGCATGGTGCAGCCGCCGCACAGCAGCACATTGGTGGCCATCTCCTCCTTGAAGCCCGCCTCCTCGCAACGGCCCAGGCAGGCGGCTGTGAGCTCTGGCAGGCCCGGCTGGCTGCTGCCCACCAGGGAGGGCTTGAAGAGCATCTCGGAGCAGCGGAAGCGCTCCTGGCCAATGGTGATGTGCTTACCATCAGGGAGCTCGTAGTCCACGCGCAGCTCCTCCAGGGACAAACGTAGCTCCTCCTCAGGCAGCAGGGCCGCGTAGCCGCACTTCTTCTTGATGTGCTCTATGATGTGCAGGTGGTCATCTGTGAACTTGTGGCCAGCCTGGTTGAGCAGCTGCATCAGGTAGTTGGTGAGGTCACCCCCTGCGTAGTCAGCGCGGCTTGTCAGCCCCGGCAGCACATCGCCTTCCGAGATGGGCACCACGTGCGAGACGCCATGCCCACTCTCCACCACCAGCCCCGAGGTCTTGCCGTAGGAGTAGATGGACAGCAGCGACTGGGACGTCACGTGCATGGCAGGGATGCCAAAGGTCTCGAACATGAGCTCAGCGTACTTCTCCCGGTTGCTACTGGGGCTGAGCGGAGGGTCGGAGACCAGCACGGCGTGCTCCTCAGGGAGGATCTTCATGGCCGTGTGGAAGATGTACTCCCAGATGTTCTGGACGCAGTCCCAGTCCACCACGATGCCGTGCTTCAGTGGGTTAACCAGCTTGAGGGGCGTCTCCATGCTGAGCAGCTCATGGCCCACATAGGTCTGCTTGCTGGTGTCGCCAGAGTCCGCTGCCTCGGGGCAGCGCTTGCCCACAGTGGAGGAGATGAAGTAGGTGGGCCTGGGCTCCCCCGCGTAGCCGCACTTGCAGTACTGGGAGCCCAGGTCAATGATGAGTGCCTTGACCTTGCGCACCTTCTTAGGCTTCATCTTCTGCTGAGTGGCTGAACCTGTGTCCCGGATGCCAGCATCAGGGCCTGGCAGTGTTCCTGCCTCTCCAGGGTCACCCTGAGCCGTGCCCAGGGGCATGAGGCTGGGACTGTTCCTTGTCGCCATCTGACTTTCTTGCTCACCTTCTCACATCCACATCCTAGAGCTCCACAGGGAGAAATGAGAGCCCACCTCCAGCAGTGCCTTGGCAACCACCAGGATTGTGATGTCACTGGGGGCTGGTCCATTCAGGCAGCCCGGGGAGGGCTTGGCTTCCATGGGCCCTTGGTCGGTCACTCTAACCCCTGTCCCCCTAAGTCGAGTTTGATCCAGGACAGAGCAGGTGGCCAGCAGTTATAGAAATTCAAACACACTGGGGTCTTGGAGGTTTCTGCTCCCCTCCTTACATCCCTATGCTTTACTGACTGAATGCCTTTTCCTCTTCTGCTTCTTGGCGGAGAGGGTGCTAAATATTTGAGCCCCTATAGTAAGTCAGGGACTGTACCAGGGACTCCACTTATGTTATTTTGCAGAATTCTGGGAGGTACACAGAGCTGAGGAAATAAGAGGCTCAGAATTCAAAGGACTTCCCCAAGAGGAAACAGTTCTTGGAGTGTTTATACTTTAACATTGGAGTTCATCCAATTCCAATGCACCAGGCCTCCTTAAAGAGTTTGAGAACCCCAACAATACTTTCCTCTCTTCATTCAACATTTACTGGGGGGGGGGGGGGAGTAGCAGGTTCAGCCCAGTGTAGCCTGCCAGTGACAAAGGAAACCCTGGCCACAAGCAATGCCCCGTCTAGGTGAGGAGATAGAATGGATGCAGATGAGTCTGCAGGCAGAAGTCTGCTTGGAGAAGAGAGGTGCATGATGGAGCAAGTGCTTATTTGAGGGAGGAAGTCCGCAGGTTCTCTAGAGAGGAGGTGATGCTTAAGTCAAATACTGAAAGAGGTATGGGTATTTGTCAAGTGGCTAAGAGGCACAGGCATCCCAAGCAGAGAGTGTGGCTTAAGCAAAGGCTCAGAAGGATGCACAGTGAAGAACTTCCAGTAGACACAGTGTTTGGAAAAACAGACTAAACTAGAGAGGTCACAGAGCCAACCAGGGAGGGCCACAAATGCTAGGAGTAGGCTTAGAACAAACCGAGGACAGCTGGGGAACCAATGAAGGCTTTTAGCAGGGGAGTGGTCAGATTTGCCTTCCAGAAAAATTTTAGAGAGATTTGCATTTGGCTATAATGTAGAGAATGGATGGGAGGGGCGAGACTAGAAGCTGAGACCTGAAAGGAGGCCATGGAAATTCCTGAAAGTGGCCTGACCTAGGGCTGTCATAGTGTGGAAGAGACAGGTTCTAGAGGAGTTTAGAAGGTGGAATTGAATCTAATCTGTTGGTTCCCCAACCAACTTTAATCCAAACTCTTACCCTGGCATTTGAAGCCTTCTCTCATTGGCTCCTGGGAACTCTTTAGCCTCAAACACTGCACTCACATTAGATGATTAGATATGGGGCATGAGGAAGAGGGAAGGAGGAATCTCTCACCTGTGCCCAAGCAAGAAATATGACCTGCCATCCAGAAAGGACAATTCACAGGGACCCCCATTACCACCTGCCCCTTTCAGATCAGCAGCAGCATCAGACCCCCATAGGAGCATGAACTCCACTGCAAACTGCATATGCTAGGGATCTAGGTTGCATGCTCCCCATGAGAATCCAACGTCTGATGATCTGAGGTGGAGCCAAGGTGGCCACCCCACCCCTTCCCCATCCATGGAAAAACTGTCTTCCATGAAACTGGTCTCTGGTGTCAAAAAGGCTGGGGACTGCTGCTCTAGAACATGCCACCTAAGAGTTTGGCATGGCCAGCTGTGAGTGACAAACTTTTCTTCACACAGGATATCTGTACCTCTCTGAAACCATGAATTGGTCTACTCTCAAGGTGCTGCAGGGCAAGAGAATTCTTTCATGACAACCCTTAGGCTAAAGGCAGTGCTCAGAACTGCCCCAGCCTGCTTTTCTTCCATTCCTTATGGAAAGCCAGTACAGACGAGAAGGAAGACTAAGAAACTGACCTCAGAAGACCTGGGTTCAAATCCAGCTTTATCATTTATAATCTGTACGACCTTGGGCAGACTACTCAAAATGTTAGTTGACTCTGATTACTATAGTGCTATGCCCTCTCATAAACTTGAGCCCTCTCCACCACCTCCAGCTTTCTCCCTTGAGCAACTAGGTGGGTGGATGGTGGTGCCACACACGCTCACAGGCATATGGAATGCAGGAGTAGGAGCTTTCTAACATTACTTTGGTTATTGTTTGTCACTCCTCAACCCCCACCAAGTAGACTAAGAGATTTTTGTCTTTTTTGTCACTGAATTCCCAGCTGCCTTGCACATAGGAGGCACTCAATAAATATTAATTGAATAAATCAGGTTTATGACAAAATTTAGGAAAAAAGGTGCAATTTGGACTCCTGTGGTGTTAAAAACTAAAAAAAAATTAAAATCTTAAAACTCCCAACATTTAGAAAAAGGGGAGGTATTTCAAAAATACCCCAAATGTACCCAAACATGGGACAAAGGTTCCCAGTAACTAGAAAGCCCAGGTCACCATATTACATCATAATCAGTGATGTCACCATTGGGAAAATTCCCAAGTTGTCCTCTGATTTAGGCCTTTCAGGCCTTGAAGTCAGAGGGATTGAGGAACTTTCCAAGGGCAGTATGGCTCTTGACAACGTGTGGGGTTCACGGGCAGCAATCATAGGGGATGGGCCTGCCAAGAAGGTGGGTGATCAGGCCCCCACACAGATACAGGCCCTCCAGACTGCCTCCTTAAGGGATGGCCCAGCAAAGCGGGCAGTGTGGGTCCGCCGTAAGACTTTGGAGCCAGAAGATCCTACCAAATCAGCAGTGGCCAACGGGAGGCCCAAGCTAGAGGCTGCCAAAGCAGTGGTCGTGGACCTTGGCACTGGCTACTGTAAATGTGGCTTTGCGGGCCTGCCAAGGCCCTCTCACAGGATCTCAACAACAGTGGGCAAGCCCTACATGGAGACTGCCAAGACTGGGGATAATCGCAAGGAGACATATGTGGGGCAGGAGATTGCCGATTCAGAGCTTCATCTTAAGCTAGTTAATCCTCTGAGACATGGCATCATTGTGGACTGGGATACAGTGCAGGATATCTGGGAATATCTCTTCCGACAAGAAATGAAGGTTGCCCCAGAGGAGCATGCAGTCTTGGTTTCAGACCCACCCCTGAGCCCACACACCAACAGAGAGAAATATGCTGAAATGCTGTTTGAAACCTTCAACACTCCTGCAATGCACATCGCCTACCAGTCCCGCCTGTCCATGTACTCCTATGGAAGGACCTCCGGCCTGGTGGTGGAGGTTGGCCACGGTGTGTCCTATGTGGTCCCCATCTATGAGGGATACCCTTTGCCCAGCATCACCGGAAGGCTAGACTACGCAGGCTCTGACTTGACAGTCTACCTGATGGGCCTGATGAACAGTTCAGGGAAGCACTTCACTGAGGACCAGATAGGCATCGTGGAGGACATCAAGAAGAAATGCTGCTTTGTGGCTCTGGATCCCACCGAAGAGAAGAAAGTCCCTCCCAATGAGCATATGATCCAGTACATTCTGCCTGATGGGAATGAGATACAACTGTGCCAGGAAAGGTTCCTCTGCTCGGAGATGTTCTTCAAGCCATCTCTCATCAAGTCCATGCAGCTAGGCCTCCACACCCAGACAGTGTCCTGCCTTAACAAGTGTGACATTGCCCTCAAACGGGACCTCATGGGGAACATCCTGCTCTGTGGGGGCAGCACTATGCTCAGCGGTTTTCCTAACCGTCTGCAGAAGGAGCTGAGTAGCATGTGTCCCAATGACACCCCACAGGTAAATGTGTTGCCTGAGAGAGACAGTTCAGTGTGGACTGGTGGCTCCATCCTGGCTTCACTTCAGGGCTTCCAACCACTGTGGGTCCACCGCTCTGAGTACGAGGAACACGGGCCTTTCTTCCTCTACAGAAGATGCTTCTGAATGCCCATAAAGCATGGCCACCGCACGGGCAGTACATCAGCTTTGCTGGGTGAGTGCTCTCCTACATACAGGGAGCTGAGCCAGCACGTTCATTCCTGTAGCATTAAACACCCCTCATGTTCCCCTCCACAGTGTGTTTCACTATTTTCTGATTTAATAAGAACTTAAAAGACGAACCATCTGCCTTAAAATATACATTTGCCAAAACAAAAGCAACTATGGGGGGAGGATGAACAAAAAAAGACATGCATTGTATGTTGATTGCCTAAACACATTTTCCTGAGAGAAACTAGCTTTAAAATTATTCTGTTCCTTATTTTGTGCATTCCCCATCTTACGAACTACTTTATTGTTAAAATCTGTTTGGAAGGGGGAGTGTAACGAAGATAGATTATAGGTAAATGCTGTTGGGGCATATAAGAAGCTCCCTTTCCATAAACACCAATTGGAAGTAGCTGCAATGGTTTAATCTCTCACAAAGCAGCACTGTACATTGCATACTTCCTCAGCAATTCTGAAGGCCTGGAAAGAGCTGGTAAAGATGTCTGACCCCTGCTTTACCTATACTTTCTTTTAGTTCCAAATAGTCACTTATGTCTCAACGCCAGTTCTTATTAAGCCATCATGGTAACTGCTGCTGGAGCCTAGCATATTATGATCAAGGTAAGGGGCAACTCTTCAGAGAATGAATGCTATGTAGATCTCGCCTTTTTAAAAACTGGGGTGAGATGTATCTTGGGCTATCAGCATTGAGGTCAAGGATGGAAGCCATGGTCATTCTTTATACACTGCAAGAAGTGCTGCCGATCTCCCACCAGACTGGATTCTCCATTAGCCTAGAAAGTATACAGCTGGAGTTTAGGGTGGGCTCAAGATACAGGCTGCTGGTTAAGGAGCTGATAGTGTGGGTTTGTGGAAGACTGCCCTGTGCTGATCTTTTTAATCCAACCAAGAAGCCCAAAGGGACTTACAGACCCTCAGTAACCAGGGAAGCCCTTCCAGAGCCCGGCAAGTTCTATGGTATTCCTACAGAGGGAGTTTGTAATTGAAGCACTCTAAATTGGTGATTCTTTACAACAGCCCTCAAATACATTCTTTGCCCTGACTTCAAAGCTCAGAAATCTGAACGCCACCAGGAGGCAACATGAAATAGTGGGAAAGAACATGGCTTTTGAGATCTATGATTTGAAATCCTATTTTGCTATCATCTATGTGACCTGAGTCTTTGCTTATCTATAAAATTGAATGCAAATGCCTACCTCACACAGCAGATGTAAAAAAACAGAGACGAACACCTAAATATCAGTGTCTGGCCTCTGGGAGGTGTTCACGATAGCTAGTTAGTATCTTGTAGACTTCAACCTCTTACACGAAAAGCCAAAAGTCTCTTACTATGGTCCTTAGCCACACAGGCACTCAAAGGTATTCAGTGGAAAGCTGGCATCTCTACCATCTCTAGGGAGAAGTCCTACAGAGCCATTCCCACAGCCTCCAGGTTTGCCTAGACAGCCTTGGAAGGCCTCAAGTGCCCAACTCTGGATCCAGATCTGGTGATAAGTGTATCTGGCTGGCATCAGTAGATGGCCAGCCACAGAAGGGCATCTGAGCTTCCTATGATTCAACAAGGATGACCGAACCTCACACTTGAGTGTCTCGGAATCAGCCAGGAGTTTGGGTACACTGACTTGACAGAGGTACATCTTGTTTACGCCGGTTTCCAAACCACTCTACAGCCAACACTCCACAATCATTCACTGACAGGCAAGGTAAAGTTTTGGTTAGTTCTTAATCCTTGGACCTCTCTGGCAGGGTGGTAAAGCCTATGAACACCTTCTAAGAATAATGTTTTTATGGGTATAAAATAAAATATTAGGTTATTAAGTATGGAATGTCCGATTTCCTTAAGTACTAACTTTGACAGGTGATATCGCTGACATTTACTTTGATGCTTCTTGTTTTATGTTTCTTGTGAAGGTACATCCTCAGTCTTTCAAACACTTGGTTTGACTTGTGATTATCTTTCAAATTTTTTTTAGACAAATTTTTGTGAAACCATGGGGTATGTCAAAAATTCATGTTATTTTTGAATATGAGTTCCATCATGGAAATAATGCAGTGCAGACAGCTCAAAACATCAACAAAGTGTTTGGAAAGGATGTGGCTAATGAATGCACAGTACATCAACAGTTTGAGAAGTTCCGTTCTGGTGATTTTAACCTTGAAAATGAGCCACATGGGCAAACTGACACCAAGATGGATAATGACGGGCTAAAAGCTGTAGTAGAAGCAAATATATCTCAACCTACACGTTAATTAGCAGCAAGGTCTGATGTTACTATTTCAACAATATTGGACCATTTGAAAAAAATCGGCAAGGTAAAGAAGCCGGATAGATGGGTTCCACATGAATTAAATGACCATTGGAAGAGAAATTGTCTTAAAGCTTGCCTTTCTTTGCTGTCACGGCATAAAGGTGAACCATTTCTACACCGTATTGTAACGTGTGACCAAAAAATGGATTCTTTCTGACAATTTCAAGTGTTCAGCACAATGCTTGGATCAAGATGAAGTGCCAAAACATAGTTGAAACCCGAATATTCATCCTAAAAGCTAATGGTGTCTGTTTGGTGGTCCAGCACTGGTATTGTCCACTACCCCTTCATGAAACCTGGTCAGTCGATTACAACAGATGTCTACTGCAACCAATCGGACAAAATGATGAGGATGCTTGCAATTAAGCAGCCGAGATCGGTCAAGAGACAGGCCAATCCTCTTGCAAGACAACGCTCGACCACATGTTGCACAAATAACACTGCTCAAACTACGGAGATTAGACTTGGAAACTCTCTGTCATCCACCGTATTCACCAGACCTTGCACCAACTGACTACCACTTCTTCCAATCTTTGGACCAGTTCTTACAAGGAAAAATATTTAATTCTCAACAAGCTGTGGAAAACACCTTTGGTGATTTCATAGCCACTGGCTCTCCAAGCTTCTTTCCTACTGGCATAAACAAGCTACTGTTAAGATGGCAAAATTGTGTCGATAGTTTAGGTGCATACTTTGATTAATTGTACTGCTTCTTGTTTGAGATACAGTAAATACTTTTGATTCAAAATCGGACATTTCATGTTTAATGACCTAATACATAGGATCACAGAGAAAACCAATCATATAGAAATATACTTTTATCTTCAGATCCCTTAGGGGTCTATGAACCCCAAGTCAAGAATCCCCCAAAAGGCTAAAGTCTTGATGAAGAGGAAGAGTGTGAGGTGGTTCTGGTGGAGGGAAGTCTTCAGGACTTCCTAGGCCTAAATGTTCATTTTAAAATGAAAACTATCAATATAAGGCTGAACAATTTATATAGTCTTTTTAGAAGCACTTTTATAATTCTCTCGCTTGATCCTCACAACTGTCCTAGTAGAAAAAGAATCCTTTAATTCATCAACTGGGGGCAATTTTGACTCCTAGGGGACATTTGACAATATCTAAAGACATTTTTGGTTGTCGTCACAGGGGTGAGAGTGTGTTCTACTGGCATCTTGTGGGTAAACACCAGGGAAGTTGTTAAATATCCTACACCTGCACAAGACAGTTCTCCCTGCCCCACACACAAAGAATGATAAGACCCAAAATGTCAATTAAATTGCCATTAAAAAACCCCTCTTAGCCTGATGGGCATTCAAGGCTGGAGGAAAGCAAGGTTCAAATTAAGGGGCCTTGTCTAAGGACACTAAGATGGGTGGACACATGACCCAAAACCTTGTTCTTTCCTTTATACCAGGAGGACATCTGTTCTTAAAGTTCCTGGGACTTTAGAGCCAATAAGAGTAATGGTGGGGCAGCTTACTGCAGACACAAGACACAGGCAAGGGCTGAGCAGGACAGAGAACACAGGAGCACAAGAATCAACAGTAGCACTGGCAAATGTCACCATATTAGTCTTGGCTTATCTACAGCCTCTTGAACATTTGTAGTTATCTAGCGCCTAAGATTTTCATCCTCACTCACTCACTAATAAATATGACAAAGACAATCAAGACTCCCCAAAACTTGTCCAGGTGGTGCTTCTAATAGAAGCACAGATAACCAGCACTACAGGAGGAAAAATAACTAATTTTGCTTCCCAAACTTGCAGTCACCTTAAATTCCTAAGAATCATCAGTTTTATTTTTTTAAAACACCCTCTTCAGTCATGGCTATGACCAATCTCAAGAGTGCGTGCATGTGTGTGTGTGTCTGTTTGTATGTGTTCATATGTATATGTGTATGTTTAGAGAAATTTATCTTAAAATATGCAGCCATGCTAAGAAATTACACCAAGCTATACTCATAAAGGTAATAAAAACGTCAGCTCCTGCTCAGTTTTTTGAAAAGTGAAAAGTTAAAATCACTTTGATCAAAGAAGACAATCCTCTGCAAGTTCCCTCTTGATGTCTGGAGCACCTGAGCAAAGCTCTCTGACTCAATGGAATCAAGAAAACAACTGAAGATTCTAGCCTACTGCGGCATGAACTCGCTTTTGAGATGGTACTAATTTTTGGGAAGGGTATGTACTCTTTTCTATTAATAGAATGTAACAGAATCTTTCTCCAAAATTAAGCATTCACCACTCACAGGAGTTTCTCCTTTTCCTATACCCTCCATTTTTCCCATGAATTCTTCCTTGGCTTTGCTGTCAATGTGGAAATAACTGACAGTAATTTGCATCCACACAAATTCCTTTCTGCTGCTTTGATACATTATCTTAAGGAAAATTAGCATCCATGAAAACTCAGACCATTATCAACAGACACATTTACTTCTATTTCCAATCTATCAGCATGGGTCCCTTTACTATTATCCAAAGCAAGAGCACTATAATATATTAAAATGCCACATGAGTTACCATGCTCATTTAACCATGCCAAAGAGTAGTCACAAAGTACGGTCAGCCTTTCAATGTTGAGCACTTAATTATAGCAAATCCATTACGGGTATAAATCAAAAAGTAGATTTCCCCATAGCAGAGTATATCTTTCTTCCTTTTTTTTTTTCCTCCTATTATTTTGTGAAAATTTTCAAACATACAGAAAAGTTGAATTATACAGTGAATACCCCTAGATTCTATAGTTAACATCTTGCTGTATTAGGGAAAGTCTTCTTAAATTACAATTTTGGGTATACCTATTCTTTGAGGATCCAAAGCAGCATTACATGTTAGTTCATGTACAGTAATGAAGGTCTGGTCTGACAGAAAAACATGGAAGAGGTTTTTAACCTTACCCAAGGATTAGCCACAAAACTGTTATCAGAATAACCGGGCTTTTCCTAGATTCACCAAAAAGAGAAAACATTCTCATTTCTTCCAAAGAAAATAACTGGAAGTTCTTTTGAGAAACTGAATGAAACAGGGGTCAGTTAAGCACCATAAAGAAAAATAAATAAAATGGCCTAGATACTGACAAAAACATTTCAGTTAAAGGAAGCAGTATTTGGAGAAGAGACAATTTACAACCACGCATGCCATACAGTGCACACTGCTCACCTATACCAAATGTGCATGATACTATTTAGAAATTCTAATCTGTTCCAGGTCTAACAATGCTAATTCTATAGCAGAAAATACACAGGCAGTAAAACACTTCCTACGGACAGTGTAACTATAGAAGTCTCAGCCCAGGTATAACTGAAAGCACGTGACCTGGTAAGATGTTACAGAATAATAGCTATCAGCATAGAAAAGCTTAGAATTTCAAAGGATACTTTTTATTCTGCTTTAGTTTAAGATAAAAAGAAGCAAATAGTGATTATACCTGACCAAATGTTGGTAGTACTAATAGTCATTGTTGTTTGTATATAATACTCTTCCCTCTAGTACAATTTAGAAAATTATTTTACTTGTCTTAGCACTTTTGAGGTAGAAACCATGAAACATTATTCCCAATTAACAGATGAAGAAGTGAAGTACAAATCAATTATGGAACTTGCCCAAGGTCCCTATACGAATCAGACCAGTAGCTGGGAAGGAAACCCTATCATAATTAGCATAAATATGCTTTCAAACAGCACACGTAAAAGAACAGTAATTCTCACAAAAATGATGCTATATGGATTAAAGCTTAACATCTTGCTAATGATTAAGACATACACACAAAATAAAAACAGAATTTCTTGGTGTCTGCTAAAGTCTGGGGCACACAGCAGCTCTCGGCAATGCTAAGGTAAATCATCATCTTACTCTTCCCAGTTCTCAACAGCCAGGCCTCAAAAAGCAAGAGGTGGAAGGACAGCTAGGACTGAGTGGAAAATGGCCATCTCTGCTGGAGCCCTCCTAAGCTGTAGTCAGTCAATCTAGCAGGCTCAGTTTCCACTGGGTTTTCTTGTTCATCTTTGGCGGTATAAAAAGCTCAGCATCTAAAAGAAAGAAAGAAAGGAAAACTTTGATACACGCACTCTTGTTGGTGGGAACTGAGGCAGTAACTCTAAGCTAAACAAACTATGAGACTGGGTTTTATAGCTACAAGATAACCATCCGAGCCAAAGTTAATGTGTCTACAACCCTTGCAACCTCTAGGTCAGAGCAAACAGACTGGAGGCCCTGCTCTGAGAGGACGGACTACATTTCAACTTCAGGCATGCTCACCTTGTGATTCAAAGTGAAGAATGTTCTATATTGCAACTGGGAAGGGTGGTGGTAGA
>NW_012137192.1:5121016-5122618 GCF_000956105.1 Propithecus coquereli
GTTTGGCTTATATATTGCTACTAGGAAAAGGCCGCTTAAATAAATTCACTGTCAACAAGGTCCATAGTTTCATAAATGGTAAAGTTTGAATAAGATTATCTTTTAAAGAAAAAGGAACCAGTTATGTAAATAATGTAGTCTATCTTATTTTTTTCCTCCTTTTATTTGAAATGGGATCTTGCTATAATCGCCCTGGGTCTCAAACTCCTAGGCTCAAGTGATCCTCCACTTCGGCCTCTTGCGTAGCTCGGCCCAGCAAGCTCTACCTTGTTTTTAAAAATCAGGCATAAATATAACTATATTTGATTCTAGACTTAACTTGGAATAAACACTATGAATTGACTTTTGTGCAGGAAAGTAATTATTCTGACAAACTGTGACAGCAGGGCATGACATCTTTCACATTTCCATGTTTGAATTTCACAGCACAAAAAGAGAGTCACTTTTATAAAAATACCTTGAGGGCTTTTCAATTTTTCCAAGGACCTCTCTTAACCCTTTGATAGGTAAATCATTTGAAGTGCTTATTTTGTTACCAATTGTAACAAGTCCAATTCAGCTGTAATGCAACTACTTTTCCAATACCACTTTAATCCATTTTATGAAATACATTTTTACAAAACTTGCAATTGATTTGCATGATATTGCACTGCATCAAAGCACTAAGTAATCAGAGAAAATGCCCCATCAAGTCACTGATCCCAGATGTGTGAATATACTTAACTACCATTAGCTAGGCAGGACTTTTAAGGAATATTTAAGTGGGACTCATTTTGTAATTAGTTCATCAATGCCAGTTTTTGAATTATGAGAACATCCCTTTTCACAGCCATGTAACCAAAGGACAATGGCAATAAACACCTCAGATAATGAGGAGCTCTCATATATTATAGAATGGCTTTATGGCTCAGCTAGGAAACGAAAGTACTCTCTGAAATGGGAAAGCCATCTGGAATACCCCCAGGGAATGAATGATGCCACTGGACCTGACCTCAAGGTCAGCAAGAGGCCAGTAGCGAGGAACTCAGGAGGCAGAAATCACAACTTGCCTTGACAACAGTTCAAAATAAATAATAAACAAACTTCCTCAGGTATAAGATGAATTTTTAGCAACTCAGAAATAAATGTATGTGTTGGAACTGATACCAAATGCAGTTTGCTAGACTTCAGAAAGAAGGGGAGCTGGAGATACAGCAGTTACTATTTGGATGTAGGAGTTTAGCTGGCATGGAACGTAGTAGTTCATTCATGGTAGCAACATAAGCTGTTAAAGTTAAAACTTAATTTGAATCCCCACAGGCTACTTCAAATGTCATCCAAATGCTATTATAGTGCTGCACTTAAATGAAAAAATTTTAGAGCACTGCCCGCCACATGCTAGAAAATGTAAATAATAGCAGTAAAAACTACCAATTATTTTAGAAAATATCACTAACTTTTCAAGGCTAAGTGAGGTGGTATGCTTGACTGATCCACCTGAAAGGCAAATACTCAAGGTGGCAAGTTGATCCAACAAATGTTTCTAATGAACTTTCAAAAGAAATCCTTTAGGACTTCATTATTTTAGGGATATACGTAATCTAATTGAGAACCACCTCCCCC
>NW_012137192.1:5122668-5124560 GCF_000956105.1 Propithecus coquereli
CAGGCCTTCTTCCAGTTAGATTTGTGAAATCTTTCATCTAACCAGGAATCATATATAGGAAGCAGAAATATGAGAAAACGTGGATACGTAAGGATGTTCTTTCTCAGCCTTATTTATCATTAAACTTTCTATAGTGCATCTGCACATGAATCATGCAAACATAAAAATTACACTTGACCGTTGAACAATGCAGGGGTTAGGGGTACTGAGCCCCTCCCCCCGGCACAGTCACAGACCCATATATAACTTCTGACTCCCCAAAAACATAACTACTAATAGCCTACTACTGACCAGAAGCCTTACCGATAACATAGTCGATTAACACACATTTTATGTATTATATACCGTATTCTTACAATACAGGAAGCTAGAGAAAAGAAAATGTAATTAAGACAATCTTAAGAAAGAGAAAATATATTTTCATGCATTAAATGGGAGTGGATCACCATAAAGACCTTTCGTTCTCATTGCCATCATGTTGAGGAGGAGGAGGAGGAAGAGAAAGGATTGGCCCTGCTGTCTCAGGGGTGGCAGAGGCAGAAGAGGTGGAGGAAGATGGGGAGGCAAGACAGGCAGGCACACTCAGTGTAACTCTACAGAAATACATCAAGATTTCTAACTTTTTTGCTTTTTCAGTTTCTAAAAATGTTTCTATGCAGTACCAATCCTTCCACAGTTTCCTTTAGTTTCAGTGCTTGTATCATCAAAGGGTCCGCACACAGCTTCAAGGCTCAGGGGTCAGCAGCTTTATAGATAAGGGCAGTCCTAATCATAAACCCAGTTGCATTTGCACAAATGAGTAGAGTTAGCCTATCCCTTCTTACCTTAAATCCTGCTGTTCACTTCTCTTCCTTACTAATAAATGTCTTCTGTGGTATTTTTTCCATAATAGGGTACTTCTGCCTATGTTGAAAACATATAAGGCAGATATCCTTTCTCCACGATGATTTTCTTAATGGTGTCTGGGAACTTGTCTGCTGCCTCTTGGTTGGCAGAAGCTGCCTTCTCCTGTTATTCTGACATTTTTTAAGCCAAACCTCTTTCTAAAATTATCAAGCCATCCTTTGCTGACATCCAGCTTCAGAATCTTCACATTCCTTTTGTTTTAAGTTCTTATATGACTTCAGCTTTTGTAGAATCTTATTAGTCCATATGCAAGCCTTTCTTATAGCAATCCTGCACCCACATAAAAGCTGCATTTTCAATATGAGATAAAAAGGTATTTCTCAAAAAGTGCAAGGTTTTCATGCATGTTGGCATAGCTGCCGAAATGGCTTCATGAGTTTTCTTTTTTTACAATGTTCCTTTGGCTGGATTCATTTACCTTGAAATGGTGGGCTACTGCAACTGTAGACCTCAAACTACAGTACATAATCAAGCAAGTCAACTTTTTCTTTTTTTGGTAGAGACAGAGTTTTGTTATGTTGCTCAGGCTGGTCTCTAACCCCTGGCCTCAAGAGATCCTCCTGCCTCACCTTCCCAAAGTGCTGGGATTATTGGCTTGAGCCACTGCACCTGGCTTTTCTTCCGGTAACGTCATGACTTTTCTTTGCTTCTTGGGAGCACTTCTAGCATCACCAGTGGCACTTCAATGGATCCCATTTAAGGTTCATGGTATTAACTAAATATGATTTTAAAAAATACACAAGAACCACAAGATATCACTTTTTACTGCTATACTCAACTTACTGGAGATGAACTGCTCATGCAGAGATGATTAGCATCACAGGGCATTTTAAGTGGGTACTCAAAACAGTTAAGCTCACTGCCATAGCAACAAGAGGTGGCTATGAAATTATTAGTATGTGCTACAGTTAATTTTATGCAGTTATGATTTAATATGGCATCTTTACATTTGTTTACATTTCTCTTAAATGTTAATGGAGCCATGT
>NW_012137192.1:5136815-5137899 GCF_000956105.1 Propithecus coquereli
AATAAAAAAATTATCAGCTTCAAAACCACTGCAGTTTTGAAGATGATCACATGTCTTCTAGGAAATACCTATTATAGAAAATTCAAGAATTTGTGGTGTCCTGATTCTTAGTTGCTGTTATTTCTATGCTTTGTAAAGTGTTTTTACATCCACTCTTCTTATTTAACCTTTAAAACATTCCAGTAAAGCATACAGGGGAAGTATTATCCCCATTTCTTAAAGAGAGTGGGGAGAGGTGTAAACAATAAACCAGACGACAAAACATTAGAATTCTTGATGGGGCACAAAACTGATTCAGCCTTAAATATAATTCGCAAAGCTCATCATAACAACATAGAAGTGACAAGTCAAATTTTCCATAAAACAAAACAAAAACCAATTGTCTGGGGTCCCTTTAAAGACTCTGATCCCATCCATGAGTTCTGAACTGGTAGGTGAGAGGCCGACTCTGATCCTGTCTTTCCCCTCTCCCCATCCCAATCTCATTGAAGGCCAGGGGCAACCACCTGACTTTCCCATTTTCTCCATGACAACTGCTTCACCCAGAAAGGAGAAATAACAGGCCACTTAACCTGCGCCAAAGGGCACTAATCACTCTACAGGCAAATGTAAAATGTTCTGACGCAAATCTGAGATAATTTAACTATGGAATATTATGTATTAAGAACAGGAAAGTTTCTGCTTTGACTTTTAAGGGACTGTGTGAAGAGAATAAGCTGTGAAAATGATGAAAAAAATGCACACTGTTTTTGAGAAAACTTACAGGTGTGGCTGAATTCTGCTGCTCAGTGAGAGTCCAAATTTCCGGAAGTGACCTTTCCATCAACTGCAGAGTATCTTCAAAGGCCTTCTGTAACTCCCTTCCTTGCTCATCAAACTCAAAGAGAAAAAGTACCTTTAAAATATGGTACACTTCATCTAAAGAGAAGAAATTTGAGAGAGTGGTAAGTTGTGTCCCCAGCTCCATTGACAGACCCATAGCTCCATAGATAGTTTCTTTTCCCAAGCAAAAATTTCTAATATCACGCTACAGTTGCATTCTCCCACATTTTCTTCTTTCTTCCCAAACGCTGGAGTAATTCAA
>NW_012137192.1:5137949-5139791 GCF_000956105.1 Propithecus coquereli
AGGTATAACTAAATAAGAAATACAGATAAAATGCTAATATTCTTTGGATTTGCCTTCAAATTATACTGTCAATTCTAAACATGATAAAAAGGTCCTATTCATAAGCAAGCATTAAGAAAACGTCCCCAAGATGCCACGCATAACTGCCAATAGCCAAAAATGGTACTTCAGAAGAACCTTACAAATGTATATGTGAATGTACACTGTTCAGACTGAAACTGTAACTGTGATATGCCTATATGGACAAGTATTTGCCATTGTTGGTAAAATTTTTTTAAAAAATTATACATATAATAGTTATGTTGAATTTCCCCCCACCAAGTCCCCATACCTAGAAGCATTAAACTGATCTTACTAAAATGCAGTCTTAGAACTGAGGAAAAATTGTAGTCAATACCCAATCTCTCCTTAGACTGCTGATGTTTTTAATACATACAGAAAGATATTCCTTCTGCTTACTACTGTAATAATTTATAAGGAAAAAATACTAACCAAGAACAGGAACCGAAGACTTCTGTTGTTGGTAAGAGGCCATGATACTATTTGCAGTAGAATTGGGACCTAGAACCTAAGTAGAAAGTAAACTGTATTAGCAAGGATTATCTTATATGTCTGATGACTACAAACACCAAAGACCAAGTCTCTACTAGCAATAAATAGCCTGTTATTTTTACTGGTATAGTATCAAACAGTAATTCTTCTTTCCCTATGTGATTTTAATTTGCCAGTTTCTCCAATTTCAACTTAGACCCCTAATTTTCTTTTCTCCCAGAAAAATGATGGGGCAGAGAGGAGAAAGAAAGAAAAGAAACTCTACAATGATATATGCCTGGCCTTTTCCAAATGAGCAAGCCACTCCCTGAGGGAAAGGGAAATAATACAAGAGGCTACAGAAGACAGAGAATATCGATTACACTCAGAGTTGCGGGAAACATTTTTATATTAAAACAAATACAAACATGTGCATATCATGGAATAGAATGCAAATTCTGCACGTGTGTTCAAGGTAAAACACAAGATTTCATGGGAATTTTAAGCCTGCAGTGAGACTCTGAGCACATCCCAGGCCCACTACTTTGTGTAGTCCTTTGGTAGTACACACTAAGAAACAACGCCATGCACTCAAAGCACTTCCAAGTGACTCACAGTACCCTGCACATACCATTGCCATACTTTACCAATAAAAACAAAACACAATTTTCCTGGTCTTTTTCCCTAAAAATTTCATAAAGTTAATGTCTCAGAAGTTAATGTGAATGGAATAGAAGAGGAGAGGGGAGGGCACAGGGGTAGCATTATTATCAGCTTTAAGCACCCCCCTCCACTGGCTGCTATGAAAAGCCATCTTTGCATTGTTCCCAGGTTTTCCTACTCAACGCAGCCACTACTCCCTCCCCTCAACCCCCAGACTGTAGCATCTTTATTGCCAGAATCCCCGAACTCTCACTTTCTTCTCCATCCCCTCCATCGGATGCCCCACCAAGTCAGAGGCAGCCGTGGACACCATCTCCGAGATCACCACCAAGGACTTAAAGGAGAAGAAGGAAGTTGTGAAGAAGACAAAGAATGGAAGAGCAGACCCCTGGCTAACGGGACCACTAATGAGGAAAATGGGGAGCAGGAGGCTGACAATGAGGTAGATGAAGAAGACGAAGAAGGTTTTGGGGAAGAGGAGGAGGAAGAGGAAGGTGATGGTGAAGAAGAGGACAGGGATGAAGATGAGGAAGCTGAGGCCGCCAGAGACCAACAGGCAGCTGAAGATGATAAAGATGATGATGTTGATACCAAGAAGCAGAAGATCAATGAGGATGACTAGATAACAAAAAAGGGAAAGTTAAACTT
>NW_012137192.1:5141466-5144626 GCF_000956105.1 Propithecus coquereli
ATAGTTTCTTTTCCCAAGCAAAAATTTCTAATATCACGCTACAGTTGCATTCTCCCACATTTTCTTCTTTCTTCCCAAACGCTGGAGTAATTCAACACATCTATTACAAAAATATACACACTGGGGCCCAAGCAGAAAGCAGTGTCCCACAATTCTTTATCCTGGCTAGAGTGCTAATCTCTCACAGTTCAGTTAGGTGGATGGCAAACAGAGGAAGGCTTCTCAGTTACCGGCTGAGAAGGACTATTTCAGGAATGTACGTGGAAATGACCCTTCCTGCTGAAAGTTTTCATCTTCTGTCAAATTAGGAAACTTGTATCTTAATTATCTACTGAATTCTCCCTGTCTGTGCTGACTGTTTACTACTTTTTGTGGTCAAGAATCACCACCGCCTGCCTGAGCAAGAGCGAGACCTCGTCTTTACAAAAAATAGAAAAATTAGTCGGGCATGATGCACGTCTGCAGTCCCAGCTTCTTAGGAGGCTGAGACAGGTGGATCACTAGAGCCCAAGAGTTAGTGGTTGTATTGAGGAATGATGACACCACTGCACTCTAGCCCAGGCGACAGAGTGAGACCCTATAAAAAAAAAAAAAATCATCATAAGTATTGAGAATATACCTTTCAGTTTCTCAGTGTTCTGTACCACTTCATTTAGTGCCTCCAAAAGGGCTAGATCCTCCAGTGGACTCCCTTCTTTGAGGCTGTGCTTTTTCCGCTCGGCTTTGCGGCGATTCTTAGATGATCTCCTATTAGAAATTAGATGTTTAGAAAGGGGCTTTCACTGTGCTGAACAAACTAAAATGAATAGGCCTGTGCCAGAGAGTCTACAGATGGTATTTGTATTTCGGGGGAAAAGGATGATGAGGTGTTAAAGCAAAACAGAAAAGAAAATTGGGAGGGGCAAGTCTTATAGGCAGGAAATAATAATGAAAATCCTAAAGAGTCATTTTTTGCCTTAAAGTTTTGATCAAAATACAGAGCAAAATGAGGTTACATCTGGTAAACAGTATTCCCCCCATTATATGCGGTTTCACTTTCCATAGTTTTAGTTACTCAAGGTCAATCATGGCCTGAAAAAAAAATAAATGGAAAATTCCAGAAACGGACAATTCATAAGCTTTAAATTGTGCACCATTATGAGTAACAAGATGAAATCTCATGCCATCCTGCCAGGAACATGAATCCTTCCTTTGTCTAGCATATTAATGCTGTCTACGCTACCCATCCATTAGTGCTTAGGGGATCAGACTAACAGCTGCGGTATGACATTGCTTGTGTCCAAGGAACCCTTACTTTATTTAATAATGGCCCCAAAGTGCAAGAGTAGTAATTCTGGCATATTGTTATACTTGTTCCATTATAGTATAAGTTGTTAATCTCCTGCTGTACCTAATTTATAAATTAAACCTTATCATTAAGGTATGTAGTACAGGAAAACACAACATATTTCAGGTTTAGTACTAGCTGAGGTTTCAGGCATTCACTGGGGGTCTTGGAACATATTCCCCTCATGGATAAGGGGAGAATGCAGTACGCTGGAACAATAAATGAAAGAACAACCAACTTAAATTTTAAAATTAAAAAAGCTAAGAAACTGAAAAGCAACAAAGTAAAATTTAAATAAGAAAATCAGACATACCAGATTGGAATCTGATTATAATAAAGTATGTATGAATCCCATTCTTGCCTGCCTCAGAGGTCTTTAATCATGCCATTTATTCTGTATGGGACTTTCTCTCTCCAACTTTTCTCCCCCCCAAGAGATGAGGTCTTGCTATGTTACCCAGGTTGGAGCACAATAGCTACTCACAGGTGTGATCATAGCACACTACAGTCTCAAACTCCTAGGCTCAAGTGATCCTCCTGCCTCAGCCTTCCATGTAGCTGGGACTATAGGTATGTGCCACCACACTCGGCTTCACCCCAACTCTTAAAAGCCCAGTTCTAATTGCCTTTCTTGCAGTTTTGATCACCACACACAATTTCACAGACCTCCACTCTAAATTCCTAAAGCACAATTCAGTTTAAATATATAATCTTGCATTGTTTAATGTCTTCCAAGCAAGACTATAAGCTCTTATAACTCATATCTCCTTGTAAGTTTCTGGTAACATCCACTGCATCTAGCATGAGTGTTGAAAAATAATTCTGACAAATTACTTTACTGAGTAAAAGTGTAATGACTTCTGTTTATGATCTCTTCCAATCCTGATTTTGAACTGAAGCAGTCTAAAATATTTTTTCTTCATAATCTTTTCATTTTTTTCAGAGCCTACACATTATGGTCACTTAACATTTGTTCAACAAGTAAAAACCAGATATTATATAAATTGAGTGCCCAGTGGAAGTGCCTCATGGGTAATGGGCAAACACACAGGCCACGCAGTCGCAGAAGAAAACATGTCAACACTAAGTCTAATCTGGTGGATGTGCTGAGAAAGTCCTTGCACAACTTCCACATAGCCTTGAAGAATATCCTCCCCAATCCCACTGCACCATCCTAGTAGAAAACCAACCTATTTGGTTCTACTGTCTCCATATGCCCAGGACATGATCAATGTGCAGAATAATCTGATACATACGCTGATATCCTGGAGTTACTATGGGAGTATTTGCCACTCATCTCACTGCCACTCACAATGCTGCTAGTTTCAGAGAAGAGGTCTGACTCTTGACCATGGAGCACCTCATCTTCTAGAAAATAAAAACCAGATGTAGATGAAAACATTGCCTGCTAATGTGGGTTTACCTTCAGGGAGGTGAATAGAATAGAGTCAACTGGGACACATCAAAGGATAGAAGAAAATTATTAAGAAGTTGCTCTCAAAATGAATAATACTAAATACAGTTATTATTACTGTAAATCAGTAGTTTACCAAACTTTTTTCTTTCTTTTTTTATTTTGGAAAACAGGGATTTTGTAAAACACAAAAGTTGTCAGCTGCTCTGCTTGTGGGGAAGTGGGGGGGATGTCTGGTAGAGCTTTTTCCATTCATTCATGGCTGGTCCCGCACCCAAGCCCTTCCCCAACACAAACACAGACATACACGGCCCCTAAGAAGTTTCACAAAGTCCTCAGACTTCACCATAGCACGGTAATCGCATCGCAGGAGGAACACTACGCAGCTCAGACAATGTGTGGTGCTGCTCGCCCTCATT
>NW_012137192.1:5144676-5146117 GCF_000956105.1 Propithecus coquereli
GTGTGGTGTCTCATTCTTCTAATCCCAGCACTTTGGGAGACCAAGGTGGGAGGATCACTTGAGACCAGGAATTTGGGACCAGCCTGAGCAACACAATAAGTCCCCGTCTCTACAAAAACCACAAAAATTAGCGGGTATGGTGGTGGGTGCCTGTGGTCCCAGCTACTCGTGAGACTGAGGCAGGAGGATCACTTGAGCCCAGGAGTTTGATGTTGCAGTGAGCTATGACGACACCCTGCACTCTAGCCCAGGTGACAGAGTGAGACCCTATAAAAAAAAAAAAAAATCATCATAAGTATTGAGAATATACCTTTCAGTTTCTCAGTGTTCTGTATCACTTCATTTAGTGCCTCCAAAAGGGCTAGATCCTCCAGCGGACTCCCTTCTTTGAGGCTGTGCTTCTTCCGCTCAGCTTTGCGGCGATTCTTAGATGATCTCCTATTAGAAATTAGATGTTTAGAAAGGGGCTTTCACTGTGCTGAACAAACTAAAATGAATAGGCCTGTTGGCCACCAACTTTCTGGGAAGCCAGAGAGTCTACAGATGGTATTTGTATTTCGGGGGAAAAGGATGATGAGGTGTTAAAGCAAAACAGAAAAGAAAATTGGGAGGGGCAAGTCTTGTAGGCAGGAAATAATAATGAAAATCCTAAAGAGTCATTTTTTGCCTTAAAGTTTTGATCAAAATACAGAGCAAAATGAGGTTACATCTGGTAAACAGTATTCCCCCCATTATATGCGGTTTCACTTTCCATAGTTTTAGTTACTCAAGGTCAATCATGGCCTGAAAAAAAAATAAATGGAAAATTCCAGAAACGGACAATTCATAAGCTTTAAATTGTGCACCATTATGAGTAACAAGATGAAATCTCATGCCATCCTGCCAGGAACATGAATCCTTCCTTTGTCTAGCATATTAATGCTGTCTACGCTACCCATCCATTAGTGCTTAGGGGATCAGACTAACAGCTGCGGTATGACATTGCTTGTGTCCAAGGAACCCTTACTTTATTTAATAATGGCCCCAAAGTGCAAGAGTAGTAATTCTGGCATATTGTTATACTTGTTCCATTATAGTATAAGTTGTTGTTAATCTCCTGCTGTACCTAATTTATAAATTAAACCTTATCATTAAGGTATGTAGTACAGGAAAACACAACATATTTCAGGTTTAGTACTAGCTGAGGTTTCAGGCATTCACTGGGGGTCTTGGAACATATTCCCCTCATGGATAAGGGAAGAATGCAGTACGCTGGAACAATAAATGAAAGAACAACCAACTTAAATTTTAAAATTAAAAAAGCTAAGAAACTGAAAAGCAACAAAGTAAAATTTAAATAAGAAAATCAGACATACCAGATTGGAATCTGATTATAATAAAGTATGTATGAATCCCATTCTTGCCTGCCTCAGAGGTCTTTAATCATGCCATTTATTCTGTA
>NW_012137192.1:5147452-5149479 GCF_000956105.1 Propithecus coquereli
CCCAGCAAGTCTCAAGGTCTTCATGCAGACACTCACCCAGATTCACCTGCTGTGCTTGCTCCTTGAGCTTTCGAACCACCAATAAACGTTTCTTGTGGCGACTGAATGTGGTTGTCTGAGAGTCCAAAAATATCATATAATTTTTCTGGGCTAGAGATGCAGAATGGAAAATAATTTGAGTATGATGTTTAAGCAAAGAGAAAAAACTAAGAGGGAAGGAGGTGAGGGCAGGATTAGAATTCAACAAAAATAAAGAGGTTACTAGGTCTTCCAAACAAGCTTTTTGTTTAACGAGCATTAGTTTACTAGAGATTGAGATTCCAGATTGTAGAGTTCATCAACATCATCCCAGAATACTCTCTGTCACTATACTTGTAAAATCACCTGAATGAAGACTTGGTATCTAACCCAAGAGAGGACTGGCAAATAAAACGAGTGTACAGGAAGCTGTTAACAAAGATAAGAGGAAGACTATTTGACAGTTTCTTCCTACACATTCATCAAAATACCCATGGGTGTGGAATAAATGTATCTAATGATTTCTGGAAATTACTGCCA
This sequence comes from Propithecus coquereli, assembly GCF_000956105.1. Classification (NCBI taxonomy): domain Eukaryota; kingdom Metazoa; phylum Chordata; class Mammalia; order Primates; family Indriidae; genus Propithecus; species Propithecus coquereli. The sequence goes on from NW_012137192.1 coordinate 5,148,011, forward strand.
ATGGAAAAATACATGAGAAAAAAATGACACTAATAAAACACATGAAAAAAAGCAAAATGCTACTATCCAAAGCCACATCTTATTAACAGATATAAGGTCTATACAGATGAATTATCAGCATTTTTCTAGGTTCTCATTAGTAGTAAAAATCTAAGTAATGGCTGGCTGGATGGATATAGGGCCAGGAATGATGCCTTTAGTATCCAATTAGGGGTACCTAAAATGAATGCTACAAAAAGTACTTCACCAACAGTTTTAATTAGGATAAGGAATGGAGGAACAGGCAGGGTAAGGATGTGAACACATGTAAATGTCAGAAAGTCCAGACATTACTTACGGGGTAGTCTTGCTTACGAAGAAAGAACTTTAAATCAACCCTCACTCCCTAAGATTTCTGTAAATCAAACTGAGGTCCTCCTCCTTTTCCGTCTTGCTTTTAAGGGGTCACAGTGACCATGTGAGTATTCTAGAACTGGTAATATCCATATGTTCTCTAGGAATTATACACTTCATTTGCAAAGGTGTTTTTTTTGAACTTTTGAATATTTTGAAATATTCCAAATCTACAGAAAAGTTGTAGTAGTTCAATGAACACACATATACTCCTCACCTAGATTTACCAATTGTTAACATTTTACTGTATTTTTTTGTTTCCTGTTTCTCTGTGCGCGCGCGCACACACACACACACACACACACACACACACACAAACACATTATTACTTCTGTGGAAGAAGTAAGAGAGTAAGTTTTAAGAGTAAGTTGCAGATATGATCCTTCATTCCTAAATACTTCAGCATTTCTCTCTTAAGAATAATAGAATATTATCTTACATAACCACAATTATTAAATGCAGGAAATTTATCACTGATACAATACTATTTTTATAATATAGTTCATATTCACGTTTACCAACTATTCCCAAATATAAAGATTCTTAATTGTATTTTATCATAGGTTTCTAACATTCAAATCTTTTGTGTGTACCATCTAATACTTTAGTATATTAAAAAATTCTGGTCAGAATTAAATATACCCAGTGGGAAATTTTGATTAAGTCTAGACAACATATTATCTAAAAAGGCAGTAACAGAGGGAGACACTCCCATCTCTCTCTTTTCTCCTTCCCTATACTTCCAAATGAAGAATTCTATCTAAAATATAACCCTCACCTTCTAAAATGGAAGGCTTTATGTTGGTTTCTATAATATCCAGTCTGTTGTATTTGTATACCTAGAAGGAAAAACATATTAATTTTAGGCAGGAAAACTTCTAGTCACCAGAGAGGTAAGACACTTGGAAAGACATGCACCATATTCAGAGGTAACCAGGATGTTTTCCTAAAAAGCAGGCCTCCTCCAAGGCAGCCAAGGAAATTCAACTCATTTCAATAAAAACACAGTATGTTTCACATGTGAACAAGTAATTCCAAATATTATCAAGGCTAAATGTTAAAAACTGTTTTTAAAA
>NW_012137192.1:5151099-5151748 GCF_000956105.1 Propithecus coquereli
CTTACCAGCCTCAGAGCTTCTTCCCAGGCAGCTCCTTCTAACAGCAAGAGCACAGCTTCTTCATAATCCTGATAAGGTAACAGTAAGGAAGACAACAGGTGAATGGAGCAAGCATATCAGATGTTCATCACAACCAACTGTAAACTGCCCACAGGACTGCCTCTATCTTCCTGGCCAGCCTGATCCCTTACACTCCCAGTTCTTAGGATCGTGCCTGGCCTAGAGTCCATGCTCCGTAAATACTGATGCAGTAGAGAAACGAGTGTGTATTCTGGAAGTAATGACACGACACAAGGTAAGCATCATATCTCTACATCTCTGGACATAAAAAACAGCAGAAAGATCAGTTAAAAATGACCATTGTCCCAGCTTTATCATCAAGTTTGACTCAACAGGTTTAAGTGGAATCCAAAATTGTTAACAACACTTTGAAAATATGATAGACTAGAATAGTAATCTTCTAAACTTCTTTCTTTGCTCTTTTAAAACGCTTATTTTTCTTTTTATTTTGAAAAACTTTAAACACAGAAAACTAAAAAAATTAGTGTAATCAACATCTCATCACCTATAGTCTTCAGAAAGGTTTGATATTGTACCCTTATCAGTAAAAAGATTTTGATCATGTGCCCCAATATATAATTATTTAATA
>NW_012137192.1:5153478-5155277 GCF_000956105.1 Propithecus coquereli
TTTTCTTCCATTCTATAGATTGTCTTTTGACATTCTTGACAATGTCCTTGTTGTCCAAAGTTCTTAATTTTTATGAAGTGAAATTTATCAATGTTTTATTTTATTGTTTGTGCTTTTGGTGTTAATTCTAAAAATCCATTGCCAGCTCCAAGTCGAAGATTTACCCCTATGTTTTCTTCTAAGAGTTTTACAGTTTTAGCTCTTAAATTTAGGTTGTTGATCCATTTTGAATGGCCTGCAGTTTTTTAAAACCCAGGTAGTATCAAATAAAAATCCGTATTTCCAGTTTCTCTTGGAAAAAAAGAAAATATAAAATAAAAGTTGGGGTCATTTTTAAATTTCCTTAAAAACAGTAATTGATCACTTAAAGCAAAAGCAGTAACAAATTATGGAGTATATATGTAGAATTAAAATGTTGGAAAGAATAGCACAAAGGAATAGCAGGCAGAATGGAAGTATACCCTTTTAAGGAAGGTTCTTACTCTATGTATGAAGTGGTATACTATTATTTGAAGGTAGACTATTGTCAATTAACAATATTTATTGTAAATCCTAAAGCAACCACTAAAATACTAAAACAAAGAATATAGCTAATTAGCCAATAGTAGAGATAAAATGGAATTATGAAAAATCCTAAATCCAAAAGAAGGCAAGAAAGGAGAAAAGAAGAAACAAAGAATCAATGAGACAGACAAAAAACCAACAGCAAGATGGCAAATTTAAAACCAAGTATATTGGTAATCATTCTAAGTGCAAATGGTCTAAACACTCTAATTAAAAGGCAGAGCTTGTCAAATTACATAAAAACAGGAACCAATTACATGCTGTCAACAAGAAGCCCCCCTTAAACATAAAGACTACATATAGGTAGAGTAAAAGTAAAAAGATAGAAAAATATATGGCACAAAAAGATTGATCAAAAGACAGCCAGAAGGGCTAAATTAAACACTCACAGAGTAGATTCCAGAATAAGGAATATTAACAGGGATAAAGAGGGATCTCATAATGAATTCACCTAAAATATAATCATAAACATTTATTCATCTATTAACAGAGACTCAAAATACATGAAGGAAACAATGGTGGAATTAAATGAGAAATAGGCAAATACACTTTTTTTTTTTTTTTTTGAGACAAAATCTTGCCCTGTCACCCTGGCTAGAGTGCAGTGGTGTCATCATAGCTCACAGCAACCTCAAACTCCTGGGCTCAAGCAATCCCCCTGCCTCAGCCTCCTGAGCAGCTAGGACTACAGGCACACACCACCATGCCTGGCTAATTTTTCTATTTTTTTGTAGAGACGGGGTCTCACTCTTGCTCAGGCAATCTGAACTCCTGACCTCAAGTGATACTCCCACCTTGGCCTCCCAGGCAAATACACTTTTGCAGTTGGAGATTTTAACACTCTTTCTTTCCCAGTAACTGACAGAGTGAACAGTAAGAAAAATCAATAAAGATATAAGAACTAGGACAGCACGATCAACCAACATAACCTAATTGACATTTATGGAACACTCCATCTAATAACAGTAGATTTCACATTCTTTTCAAGTACACACACAACATTCTCTTAAGGAGACCATATTCTGGGCCACACATCAAGAGGACTGAATTAATAAAAAATATGCTCTCTATTCATAAGAGAATTAAAGTAGAAATTAATAACAGAAAAAGGGTTAGAAAATCTCTAAATATCTGCAGGTTAAATAATATACTTCTAAATAACTCATGGGTCGATGAAGAAATCACAAAGGAAATTAGTATGTCAAAATTTGTGGGATGTAGCTAAAACAGTGCTT
>NW_012137192.1:5155327-5156638 GCF_000956105.1 Propithecus coquereli
GTGTTCACATGAAAAGACGAGCACAAAGCAAATTAAAAACAGAATACAATTTTATTTTCATTGAAAATACATATATGCATGCATAGAAAAAATTATGGAAATAAATATGAGGTGCTCAAAATACCAATCTTGGAGTGTTAGAAATAAGCTATTTTTATTTTCTTATATTTGCTTTCGGCATTTTAAACAACCTATAATATGTATATACTACTATACTTTAAAAAGATTAAATATTTTCTTTCTATACCCCAATCCACAAAGGGACATAATAGGATGTGCAGATATGCTGCTTGACCTCTATGTGTGTTTTATTGAGGTGGAATTCATGTAACACAATTAATCATTTTAAAGTGCACAACTGGTGGTATTTAGTGTATTCCCAATGTTGTGTCGTCTCTACAAAAGATTTTCAACGGAGGGAGGAGTTGGGGAGAGAGGATGGGAGGTGGGGACGGGTGGAGAAATATGAAAAAAAAAAAAAAAGTTTTTCATCAAGCCATAAAAACACCTCATACCCATTAAGTAACCACTTCCCCTTTCCCACACCCTCCATCCCCTTGTAACCTCTAATCTGCTATTTATGTCTAATCATTTGCCTCTCCTGGATATATCACATAAAATGAATCACATATGAGGTAACCTCTTATGTCTGGCTTCTTTCACTTAGTAAAATGTTTTGGAGGTTCACTCAAGTTGTAGCATGTATCAGTTCTTTGTTCCTTTTTATGGATGAATAATATTCCACTGTGTGTATATATCACTATTTATTTATTTATTCATCCACTGTGAGACATTTGGGTTGTTTCCACCTTTTGGCTACTATGTATACTGCTGCCATAAACATGCATATACAAGTTATTTGTGGACATGTTTTCATTTCTCTGGAGTATATACTTAAAAGTGAACTGCTGGGTCATACAGTAATTAATTCGATGTTTACCCTTTTGAGGAACTGCCAAACTGCTTTCCACAGCAACTGCACAATTTCACATCTCCACCAACAAAGTTCAAGGGTTCCTATTTCTCCACATCCTTGCCAACACTTATTTTTCCTTTTTTCCCCATTTAACTGTGGTAAGATATCCATAAATCTACCATCTTCATTATTTTTAAGTACAGTTCAGTTAATGTTAAGCACATTCACGATTGTGCAACCAATCTCCAGAACTCTTACACATCTCACAAAACTTAAATTCTATACCCATTAAACAACAATACTCATTCCCCCTACTCCCAGCCCATGGCAACCACCATTATACTTTCTGCCTCTGTGAATCTGAGTATTCTAGGTACCATAAATAATTGGAATCA
>NW_012137192.1:5156688-5157216 GCF_000956105.1 Propithecus coquereli
GAAGAGGGAGGGCTAGGAGTGGAAAAGTACTGGGTAGTGAGTCAGAGTGGGAAAAAGTGTCTTCACGGTTTCCCATTCCTCCCTATATGAGGAGGTCTTGGCAGAGATGCCTGAAGATGACCTTGGCCCAAGGCCTCAGATAAAGAGACCTAGGAATGAAGGCGCCAAGGCTCAGAATACAAACACTGTACAAAGAGCAAGACCAGCAGGGGGGCCTGAGTCCTTGACTGCAACTCCCTTTAGAAACTCTAATGCTCTGGCAGGACACCAAGTCTGGCGTGGGGAGAGTGGCTTTTCCCCATGCAGCCTCCTAGTGAAAGTCTGTAATTGCTTATGGTCAGGTCTGAAAAATCACATACTGACTTTTAACTGGGAGCCAGCTCCTCACATCAATTCTACACAAACTATTCCAGATAACAGAAGAGTAAGGAACACTTCCCCATATTTTATAAGAGCAGCATTATCCTGATACCAAAACCTGACAAAGACATAGGAAAACTACAACCAATATCCCTCAAAAACACAAAC
>NW_012137192.1:5170656-5190769 GCF_000956105.1 Propithecus coquereli
CTAAAACCAGAGAAAGTGCCAACTCTCTCTGTTCCATTCCTCCCCAAGGAACAACACTGGTTGAAGGTCAGGTTGATCAGCACAGATGTGAGGGTTGTCTCACTGTTCAGGGAGACTGAAACAAAGGCTTCAGCAGTTTTATTGACCTTGGGGGTGGGGGCGCGAAGAGGGAGGGCTAGGAGTGGAAAAGTACTGGGTAGTGAGTCAGAGTGGGAAAAAGTGTCTTCACGGTTTCCCATTCCTCCCTGTATGAGGAGGTCTTGGCAGAGATGCCTGAAGATGACCTTGGCCCAAGGCCTCAGATAAAGAGACCTAGGAATGAAGGCGCCAAGGCTCAGAATACAAACACTGTACAAAGAGCAAGACCAGCAGGGGGGCCTGAGTCCTTGACTGCAACTCCCTTCAGAAACTCTAATGCACTGGCAGGACACCAAGTCTGGTGTGGGGAGGGTGGCTTTTCCCCATGCAGCCTCCTAGTGAAAGTCTGTAATTGCTTATGGTCAGGTCTGAAAAATCACATACAGACTTTTAACTGGGAGCCAGCTCCTCACATCAATTCTACACAAACTATTCCAGATAACAGAAGAGTAAGGAACACTTCCCCACATTTTATAAGAGCAGCATTATCCTGATACCAAAACCTGACAAAGACATAGGAAAACTACAACCAATATCCCTCAAAAACACAAACACAAAAATCCTCAAAAAAATCTTAGCAAATCTAATCTACTAATATAGAAAAAGGATAATAGATGATGACCAAGTTGGCTTTGATGCAAGGTTGATTTAATAATGAAAAAAATTAATGTGATTTACCATATCATTCTGGTCTAAAAATGAAAAACCGTATCATAGTTGAAAACACATTTGACAAAATTCAGCACCCATTTATGATTAAAAAAAAACCTCTCAGACCTAGAATAGAAGATTTCATAAACCCAAGAGAGCAGGAATTGACAAATTTCTGTAAAAGGTTAGAGAGTAAATATTTTTACTTCTTGGACGAAACCATCTCTATCACAACTTTTTACTTTATTGTTGTAGTATAAAAGCAGCCATAGACAATATGTAAATAAATGGTCATGGCTGTGTTCCAATAAAACTTTATTTACAAAAACAGGTGGCATGCTTGATTTGCAGCAGTCTGTAGTTTGTCCAACACCTGCAATAGAGCACACTAAAAAAAGCAAACATTATACTTAATAATAAAAGACTGAATTTCCCCCCCTAATACTGGGGAAAAGGCAAGGATGTCCACTCTTACCACTTCTCTTCAATACTCTACTGCAAGTCCTAGCAAATGCAATAAGGATAGAAAAAATATATAAAGAAATACAAATTGTAAGGAAGATGTAACGCTGTCTTTATTCATAGAAAACATGTTCATTTTTTTAATGCAGAAAGTCCCAGAAAATGTACTCAAAAGCTTCTAGACTGAGTTTAACAAGGTTACAGGATACAGGTAAATATACCAAAAAAGAAAAGAAAAAGTCAGCTATATACTAGTAACCAAAAATTAGAAAGTAAAATTAAAAAAAAAAAAAAAAAAAGAAGACAAAAACAAAAAAAACTAATCTAGCCATGAGATGATGACAGCCCTGGCCAAGAACTTAACTGCAGCCTCGTCAAAGAGCTTGAGCCAAAGGACCCTAGCAAAGCCCTTGCCCAGATTCTTGACCCATAGAAAAAGTGAAGTAATAGTTGTTTATTGTTTGAAGCTGCTGAGTTTTGAGGTAAATTGTTATATAGCCACAAAGAGTATGCCTAGTGTCACAGTAATTAATACACCTAGTGTTGGTGAGCAGAGGAGCAACAGAGGCACTGACATATCGCTGGTGGGAACACAAAATGGTACAGCCACTGCAGAGAAGTTCTGCAGCTTCTTATAAAGTTAAACATTCACATACTGTGTAACCTAGCATTCCCACTCCTGTCCCAAGTACTTGTACTAGAATGTTCACAGCTGCTTTATTCATAATAACTTCACACTGAAAACTAAATGTACATCAACTGGTGAATGGATCCACAAATTTCTGATATATCCATGCAATAAAATATTCAGCAATAAAAAGGAATAAACTACAACATGGATGAAATCTCAAATGTATTACGTGAGACACACACACAAAAAAATACATGCCATATGGCTCTATTCTTATGAAATTCTAAATAAAGCAAAACTTTAGTGACAGAAAGATCAGTGGTTGCCAGAGGCTAGGAGTGGAGAGAGAAGACTACAAAAAAGAAAGTAGAGAACTTTTGGGGGAGTTAGAACTATATTCTATTATCACTGAGTGTGGTGGTGGTTACACAACTATAAACACTGGTCAAAATGCATATGATTCTTCATTTTAAATTGGTACATTGATTTTATTACATGTAAATTATATCATAGTTGTACAACATATAATTTTATTATGCATAAATCATGCAAAATAATTTTATAAATTAATCTTCATTTACAATGGAAAAAAAAAAGATAGTGGCATCTTATCCATTTAATTAACCCTCTTAAGTGGTATCTTTCCACATCAACCTCTACCCTGTTAGGCATGTTCTATTCATTGATGTTTTTAACTCATTCACCCAACATACTTTCTCTCCAGTATCCAATAATGTAAAATTTTATTTATCTTCTTTCACCTACTCTTACTATATGAGAGATACTGGAATATTTTAGAAGCACAATTATGTTATGTAAATGTGCCCACCAGTAACAACTATAAAAAACACTTTTATCAAAGGCCAAACTTTCTTTACAAGGCACTAATTCCTGGCATCAGCTGTGTACTTGCATATTGTTTAGTCTGTCGCCAGTGTCAGTGTAGTTTTATTATTTTCATAATGAATCCTATAATTCCATTAAAAGCTCATATGGGCACTTATCCTTATAATCTGCTATAAAAATGGGACCCCTCAAGCTGCCTGAGGTAAAAAAAGATTTTCCAACAGAGAGAATGGGAATAAGAGACAAAAGAGAATATAACGTCCAATTACTTTGTTTTATAATGGTCCCTTCTGTTTCTACTTTGCGAAGTTAACAACAAAAGCACAACAACCATGAGATTTAATTTAGTACTTTCTACCAAGGTCAAATCACTAGTATATATTATAGTATACCTCTGTGGTATTCTACCTCACAAAACTTATTATTTAGAGATGTACTGAATTTAGATTTCCGAGTCAAGCCATCAACATGGAAAACCTTCAGGGCAAACACTATTTCTGGACTTCACAATTACTCATAGTTCCTTTATTTTTCATGATCAGTAAGGTACAACTGAGAAGTCCTTTCTTGTTCACGGGGGGTTTTAGAAGGGAGGAACTGAATTTACCTGGGCATACTGTTCCAAAACCATGGCTGCATCAATGTGCTTCCTCTTCTCAACTAGCTTTTCTGAAAAGACAACAATAAGCACTTGACAACGAAATTAAATAGATTCTTTGGCTGAAGTGATTCTTTAATGTCTTTTTTATAATATGTATCAAACTATGTACTTTGTGAATTTCTGTGAGGAGACCAGATATATATACCACCGAGTCCTACCTTAAAATGGCAGTTAGAATCTAAATGTAGCACAGGGGCTGGGCGCGGTGGCTCACGCCTGTAATCCTAGCACTCTGGGAGGCCGAGGCGGGTGGATCGCTCAAGGTCAGGAGTTCGAGACCAGCCTGACTAAGAGTGAGACCCCGTCTCTACTAAGAAAGAAATGATCTGGACAGCTAAAAAAAAATATATATATATAGAAAAAATTAGCCGGGCATGGTGCCACATGCCTGTAGTCCCAGCTGCTTGGGACGCTGAGGCAGGAGGATTGCTTGAGCCCAGGAGTTTAAGGTTGCTGTGAACTAGGCTGATGTCACGCCACTCTAGCCCGGGCAACAGAGTGAGACTCTGTCTCAAAAAAAAAAATAATAAAATAAAAAAATAAATGTAGCACAGGATTTGAAAATCACATATAGTCAAAATTTGTCTTGAAAAATGCTTCCAAAGGCACACATATGGGAAACTGACCGAGGATCTCTGACTAAACTATTTCTTCCCTGAACAGGAAGAGACTGCTGTTTCTTTGGTTGAGCACTAGATGGAGGTAGCTGATTTATGCTTGGGTTGTCATGCAGTGTCTTTAGATCCTAGTCACTCTTGGCCCGATAGAAATAAATCACACCAGAGAGGCAGGCAGACCCCAACGTCTACTATGTCTCATCTCATGCCCACTCCAGAGCATGTAATCGCTGGGGGAAAAAAAAAAAAAAAATGTAGAATCACCGCCACTATTTAAATAGCTTTCTTTCTTTTGCTGGTCTGTGTAAACTGCATAAGTTAAATGTGCATACAAAGTAACTCCACTGGATAACATTTCTCAAAAGTCTTTGACCACTCTGTTCTCTGAGGGGAAAAAAAAAATCTTTGACCACTGCCCTCCCCACTTTTTTTCTGCTAAACATCTGAGAGAACTAGGTATACTCCATCATTAGCCATGGTAAATAGCAAGCTGAGAGTTGTAAAGAACATAAGAGAAGACAATAGATCCCAAGAACAGAGCTAGAAGGTATCAACTAAGGTATATACTACCAATGACATAAGTTTCTAAAGCGGAAGTAACAACGGAGCCAGAATAAATAATTAAAAGTGCAGCTTGGAAACTGAGAGGGATTATAGATGAGACCACAGATCTAATAACCAGAAAAAGAAAAGGTGATAATCTCATACATTTTTATAATCTAAGAAAAAAGGAACAATGCAAGTAACAAAGGACGATATGTATATAAATTTAACATGATATAATTTGGAATTTTTTTTTAGACTACAATATTTATAATATTTTTTAAAAGGTAGGAGAAAAAATATACCAATCATTCCTTTACTTCAATTCAAGAACTGCTGAGATGGCCAGAGGCCCTACTCAACTCTTCTCATAGGCATCCTTAACCTCTCCTCCACTCTAAGAAATCAGACCCTGCTACTAGCCTCACCTCTGGTTCAGGCGATCCCTAGCCAGACCCTGAAGAAGCTAACCTGCCTTTGCTTTCAGACTGCCTGTTCATTTGGCATTTTCTTTCGCCTCATTCCTGACCATTGCTACTATGGTTTCCAATGATTTACTGCCAAAACCAGAATGGCCCATCCCAAAATGCATCTACCTTCTTACAGGGCACATGGACTCCAGCTATATAGTATTAGTGTGGCCATATCACGTAAATTTCAGTAAATGAGAAGTAGAAATGATAGTTTAACTTCTAGGTCATTTCTAAATTAATTAAAGGTAAGCATTTTCCCATTATTCTAGCATTTCCCCCTTTCCAAGGACTGAAACACAAATGTGGAGATAACCCAGCTACAATCCTCTGCCTAAAAGGTTGCAGAGCCACACAATGAAAGGACCTATCAGTCCCTGTGTTAGAGAGAAATAAACTGCCTTTTTTATTATGTCACTGCATTTTGGGACTCTTGTTTCAGCACCTTAACCTTTACCCTACTTAATAAACCATTCTAAACTAATTTTTATCAGTGAGTATGAAAATACCTCAAGCTTTGCTGCCCTCAATTTATTTGCAGAATTACCAAACAAAACAAAACAAAACAAAGAAACAAAAAACCTTTGTAGAGGTAGACAAATAAATGACCACACTTACCTGCCAGAGTTCTGGCAAGGCCAGCCAGCTGGTCTTTGGTCAAGTTAAGCCAGGCTGCCACACAGAGGGCTTGCTTCCAGCTGCCACAAGTCAGAAAGGCCGAAAGAGCTTTTTCATGGGCACTGCATCGGGCAAACACGAGCCCCGCCGGCTCGTACATGTTCTCCTGCATCAGGTGTTCCCCATAAGCAATGCTGATATCCTATAACAAGAGGAAGTTTGGAATAAATGAAAAAATGTGATACAGCTCCCATGTAGGAGCCTTAGTCACCACACCTGAAATGCTCTTGAGTAACTTGGGAAAATCTTGTGGTTGATCAGTTAGTGCAATCATTTTTCCATTCAAAACCTTACTGGGGATGTGCCATTTATTTACTCAACAAAAAATTACTAAGTTCCTACATATGCACTATTCTGGACAGTGGGAATAATATAGCAGTGAAAAAAAAATAAAACCAAACAAACGAAAAACCAAACAAGAACTACCACCAAATTCCTGCCTGGGCAATTTCTTCAGAACAGGTCAGGATCATTCTCACAGATAAACAGTTCGAGATGAGGCTAATTCATTTTTAAGATGAACTTTAAAACCAAGGACAGTATTATGAACTCAAGATCCTCACCCCTTTTATGCACAGATCAAAATCATGAGAACCTCATTTCACATTCCACATACCTTGTACTGCTGCGAGTTTGGTGGATATAACTTCAGAGCTTCATTATACAAATTTTTATCTTTTATTAAGTTTAAGCATTCTGGGAAGTACTCAGGTCCTGTAGGAATAAGATTCACTTAAACACAAGCTTAAGACCTAGGAAGCACAATGGACTTCGTTTATACCAATGTTCCCCAAACAAAATCAATGAGGGACCTTTTTAAGACCCACATAATCAGAGTACCTGGAAAACAGAATCCACGAATTTGAATTTTTAATGAGTACACCATTGCAGATTCTGAGGTAGGAGAAGCACTGATTGGGATCAGCTTTCTACTTGAGAGTTCCAGCTACCCAGCTGTTTTCTCAACCTCCCTGGGACGCTTATTAAACCTATATACACCTCAGGCCTATCCCAGGCCAGCTGACTCAGATTCTCCAAGGATGCTGGAAGCTGAATACTTAACATACACCCCAGGTGATTCTTCCTTGCCCCGGTGTCAGTCCTTAGTGAAGAATCACAACTGCTGCAGCACAGGACAGGGACTGGGGTGAAGCAGAACAACTGGCACTGTGCTTGTTCTGCTCCATCACTGCCAATTAAAACCGTGTCTTTCTGGATACTGGGCAGTGGGCTCACTCATTCCAGACACTCGGCAGTTTCCCTCACATGTTTGCAAGGAGCACAAGGGAGGGTGAATCGTCAACCAGTTTTGATTTTGAGACACCAAAGTTAATTTAGGAGGTGTTCATTCTTAACCCAAAAAGGATCTGCTCTGTGTTCTTAGCTAGGCAGCTCCACCAGTTGGTTAAAGCGATTTGCTTTACCCTCAGCTTTTCCGAACATAGGACAAAATAGGTGAACATACATGACTGTTAGTTTTCAAGAGTGGAAATTGAAATCAGTCTCTGTTTAAACTAACATGTTATTTTGATTTATACCTGACCTAGTTCCAAAGAAGATTTGAAACAGAAATAAACATACTAATCCTCACACTTACCACATTTGCTGAGGTGGCCAATGGCTTTTTCATAACGCTTCAAGTATTTGTCTATAGTAAACCGCTGATAATTAGTTTCCATTTTCTTAAGTGTATTAAGAAATGGAAGATATTCTTTGGGATCCTAAAAAAATACATAATAAAGAGAACTTTATTACTTGTGATATTTACATATAAAAACAGATATATATAACAGTTATAGCAATAAATCCAAAGCTACATAATTTTTAAATATATATTATACACTAACCATACATCGTATCATATATAAAATTAAGTCCCCAGTATCCACAGGGGATTGGTTTCAGGACACACCCCCCAATACCAAAATCTGAGCATACTCAAGTCCTGGAGTCAGCCCTGTGGAACCAGCTTATGCAAGAAGTTAGCCCTCCACATCCATGGGTTTCGCATCCTACAAATATTGTACTTTTGATCTGCATTTGGTTGCGGAGGTGGAACCTGTGGGTATGAAGCGTTGACTATATTTATTTCTAAAAATCTGTGTATAGGTGAACCCACATAGCTCAAACCTGTGTTGTTCAAGGGTCAACTGTACATCAAACATTTGGTAAAAATACTTTCACATATGATTAGTTTACATTTGAAACAGTAATTGCTAATCCTTAAACTGAGTCTCACAGTATCACTTATTTCACAGCCAAATAAGGAAAACAAGGTTCCAATCTAGACGACATTCAATAAATGCTTTTAAGTTTCTCCTAAAAGTGCAAGACATTGCTTTTGGTGCTATTTTTATGACATTCCATGCCCTTCATTTGCAAAGACCACATGTTAAACCAAAAATAAAATTATACTGAGTTGGACACAAAACTCTGAGGCTCTGCCAACCTAGTATTTTTCGGTAACCCCCAACCATAGCTCTGTACATCTCTAGCCCTGTAAGCAAATAGTTTTTTCTTCTTAAAGAAGAGGTACTTCCTGTTCTTAATCCAATTTCACTAAGCAAACAGGATGACTGTATGTAAGAACAATATAAGAAAAAAAAAAAGACAATAAATAATTAAATGCACATGATGTGGAGGATGACTTTGAGCCAATGTGTTCAATCAACAAACAGTAAGAATTTGATAAGTACAAAGAATGCAACATATCCCTTAACCTCAGGAAACTTCCACTCTACAAGTAGTCAGATTGTGGTATTCTGGGGTAGGCCCAGGACACAATAGAAGCACATAGGAGGGCCACCTCACCCAGTCCCTGGAGGGAGGCAAGAATACCTTACCTGGAAGATGCCACCTCAGCATCCTTCAACCTAGATGAGTACAAATTAGCCTGATGAATGGTGAGTGCAAGAGTGGTGGAAGCCCATGGGAGGCAAGTAATGCTGCCTGCAAAGGCATGTGGTAGTTGCAGTGGTGAGGGGTGGGGGAAGGGGGACAAAAGCACTATCTTTCCTCAATGGGCAGAGAAAAAAATGACAATGTCAAGAGATGACAGAAAGATACACAGAGGCCAGATCAAGGAAGGATTTTTAAGCAATATTATGGCTTCTGAACTTTATCCTAGGGGCAATGAGGAGCTTATGAAGGATTATAAGCAGAGGAATGAAGGATCAGATTTCCCTTTTTGGGCCAGGCATGGTGGCTCACGCCTGTAATCCTAGCACTCTGGGAGGCTGAAGTGTGAGGATAGCTTGAGGTCAAGAGTTTGAGACCAACCTGAGCAAGAGTGAGACCTCATCTCTACTAATAATAGAAAAATTAGCCAGACACCATGGCACGTGCCTGTAATCCCAGCTCCTCAGGAGGCTGAGGCAGGAGGATTGCTTGAGCCCAGGAGTTTGAGGTTGCCCTGAGCTAGGCTGATGCCATGGCAGTCTAGCCTGGGTGACAAAGCGAGACTGTGTCTCAAAAAAAAAAATAAAATAAAGTCCCTTTTTGGAAAGATCACTCTGGCAACAGCAAAGAAAGGACTGATAGGGGAACAGAAAACCAGAAAAAAACAGACCAGTGGTGCTCAAATTTTTTGACCATAGCATGAGTACCAAGGTGGGAAAAGAGGCCCTAGGCCTTTCCAAGCTCCATGTGCCCACTTTCCCCAGGAAAAAAGAGCTATGTGATAAAGAACTGGAGTGGAATATGAACACTTGTTATGCTTCCTTTATAAGAGAAGGATTAGTTCACACATATGCCTATAATCTTAAAATAACCATGTAACTTTACTTCACTTCCTTAACCTAGCAATTAAAACCCTTTGATAAACAAAGATCTCTGATAGAGAATGAGGCTTAGGAGCATGGGCCCTGGAGACTCAGAGATCTGTCTCCAGTCCTGTACTCACAGGGTAACATCAGAAAAGATACTGCACTATCAGGAGCAGGGTTTCATATTACTATGGTTATATAAACACGAACCAAAATGACATAAAAGTAGTAACTCCACATACCTTCTGTGACTTCTCAGCCACCATGAGGACCAAATCAAAGTCATAGGTCCCCAGAGAATGATCATATAATTCATTAACATCTACCAGAAGCAACAAATATTTCAAGGCCTCTTCAGCACCCACAGCATCAGGAACAGAGGGAGGTTTTCCTGTCACTGTTTAGAAAACAAAACCATTTGGGGAAAAAAACCCACAGACCCAGCAACATAGCCAAAAAGACAAAGTAATAAATTTTTCTGACACAATTGGACACCAGATGAATATATACTTTTGACTCTTTTATACATGCTTGTATGACAGCACTAAAAGAAACTGACAGAGGTCTTCAAATGGCGACCAAAGGGCCACACATTAAATCTGTGACATGCAATGACATGGTAATGGCCACCTGCAGAAGACTGATGATAGTTAAGACCACTTTAAGCACTTTCTCTGTGAGCAGGTCACTACCTTGAAGCTCGTGTACCTTCTGCAGCACAATTTCCAGTTCTGGGGTGGTTTTCTTGATATGAGATGTGAGTATCGACAGGCAGTACCTGAGGAAGTAAGTGAAGAACACCAGAATGAGAAGGATGAATAAACTGGACAAGGACAACTATACACTTCTGTTATTCAAAAGCTGCCAACTAGCAACAACATACATACTTGTGAGGATTTATGGTCTCCATGGCTGCTCTCATAGCATCACAGATAAGATCTAGTTTTTTCTCATCAGGATCTCTGGACAGCTGGACACTCCTGGTAACTGGTGGAGGGTACATGGTCTTTGTGACATCTTCTTCCCTAAGAAGAGTGTGTATGAAAAGGTCACTAACTGAACATGAGGCCCAGCAATCAAACTGTAACATATACCTGGCACATTGATGAGATAATAATAAAAATGACTTTTGGAAAATAGTTTATTTATAAAAATATTGAGAAATAGAACATGCCACAAAAGATTTACATAAAAATGTCTGCAGATGTTTTATTCACATTAGCCCTAAACAGGATACAACCAAGGTGTCCAGCAACAGAGGAATAAACAAATGTGGGTTTATTTACATAATGTCACACTACTCAGCAATAAAAAAAGAATGAACTAGTGATTCAAGCAAAAACATGAATGAATCTCAAGCCAATATGCTGAATGAAAGCAGTTTTATGTACATAGAAGAGTAAATACTGTATGTTTCCATTTATATGAAGTTCCTGAACATGCAGAAGTGATCTGTGGTGAAAACTCAGAACTTAGTAGTTGCATGGGGGCTCGGAGGGGCAGACAGGGAATAACTGAGAAGGAATTCGAGGCAACTTTCTGAGAAGGAGGAAATGCTCTCTTAACTCAACAGGCGTTCAGGTTACATGAAATGTACGTTTTCCAAAACTCACTGAATGGCATACTTATGATTTGTGCATTTCACTGAAGATAAATTCAACCTAAAAAACACCAAAAAAACCAACCCACACATAAAGAATGCACTCTATAGTTAACACCATGCATGGTGAAGTGCTAAAGGTAAGTAAAGTGGACTGATGTCTACAACTTACTTTGAAATTTGTTTAAAAACAAGATGAATAATGGATGGACAAATTATAGATAATGATAAAGCATATATAGAAAAATATGAACTGGAGAATCTGGGGAGTGGCACAGAGTGCTTATTGGACAATTCTCTCCATTTTTCTATATGTTTAAAAAGTTTCACTGAAAAAGTTGGGAGGAAAAATCATGTCAGAAAAAGACACCATTTGATTTCAATCTCCTAAGAAACAGTCTTACATGTATGCCTAAGAATGAACTCAAATAATAATTCTGAATGACATGTTTTAAAGTCATTTTTAAATAGGCTGTTTTTAAAAGAAGAGAAAAGAGCAAAACATCTACTGGCATCTAAGAGTTACAGCAGTTTTTTAAAAATGAACAGTATGTAATTTTTCTTCTCTAGCTTATGTTTAATTTCCTTAACAAGAAAGAAAATTATGGAAATGATACTCATGAATTATTCAAAACACTTACTTCAATTCTGTGAAAAATAAATTAATATAATTTACAGACTCTATCTGTCTAATGAAGGTTTCCACATTTTCAAGAAACGCCTACCAAAAAAAGAGAATAAAAGTTTTAGTACAGAATATTAATTCAAGTATAAAGTAAGCTAGGGTAAAGGATTTAGAAAGTTACCTTAGGGTTATGATCATATATCAGATTGAGATTGATTCTCAGTTTCCTCATACATTCAAATGCTTCTTTAAACATAAGTCTGTGAGGAGATAGAAAATGGACAGAAGGGCTATTTCACAAAAACTAAGCTCCCTTGACCCAGCATATTTTCATTATTATGCAAACCAGTTATAATCAGATTACAGCCCAAATGCCAAACAACTACTACTGGATTTCTACTCTGAAGTTACAGAATTAAAAAAAATCAAGTATCACGTTGATTTACCTTCTTAAAAGGTGTGAGTAGTCATCATAGCAGTCTGAGCACTACATCCCCACATATACACAAGAGGAAAATCATGACATAACTCAGGTCTATATTTTAAACAACGCATTAATATAGACATTTCTAATATAAAGTTTCCCTTGAATACATTCAGAAAATTGATCATTTCCTTCACAACAGTGGCTTTTTTGGGTCATAGGCCCCTCTATAAATCTACTGAAAGCTGAAGGCTTTCTACTTGGATAAATACATATAGACAGTCTGGTGCACAATTTCCCTGGTTCGAAGGCCACCTAAAGCCCAGATGGATTCCTTAAGTTAAAAGAAGCCCTGATTTACATGATGAGTATCATGACCCCTTCTGCTAGGAATGTCCACTGCAATATATAGTATTAAAGTAAAAAAACAAAACAAAACCTCTGAGAATCTATTGAAGATATCTGTAATAAAGGTTTTTCATACTTACAAGTTTTTAAAATTATAATAAAATACTTATTGTCTTCACACATAAATCACAAAGCTAACTAGTCATACATAGTACACAGCACTTACTTGTCCAACCACTTCCGAATCTGAGCTAAAACCAGGGCTCGATGATGAACAACTTCTAAGTTTCCTCTTGGCATCTTAAAATAAATAAATCAAAATAGTAACATTTTTAATTAAGTAGAAAAATTTTAATAGCCAGGATACACAATTTTACCTAACTCTTCATACAGAACTACCACAGTGCTATAAAATGAGCATATGTTTATAATAGCAAAATCTAGTGTACTCAATATTTATCTTGACCTTAAAGAAAAGTTTCTCTGAGCCTTATTGGTCAGAGCCTATATCGACACACCTTTGTATAAAGCTAACAGAAAACCTAGCAAGGGAAAGCTTATAATAAATGATTATAAATTATAAGAGAGCCTAAAATACAACCTGCAAAAATTCTGCTTGGTATTGACTGATCTAAAATAAGAAAGCCTGAAAAAACAGCTTACCTGTAATATAAGCTTTGTGTCCTGGGGCACAACAGTGACAATCCGTGATCCCCTTTCCACCTTCCGCAGAATCTCCCCGCTGGACACATGACTGCTGCTCAGACCTGCCTGTAATGCTAAAGACACCATTGGATAAGCCTTAAGAATTATGATAAGCCACTCTCCATTAACTGCAGTTGAAAAG
Source organism: Propithecus coquereli (assembly GCF_000956105.1). Taxonomy (NCBI): domain Eukaryota; kingdom Metazoa; phylum Chordata; class Mammalia; order Primates; family Indriidae; genus Propithecus; species Propithecus coquereli. The sequence continues at coordinate 5,183,962 of NW_012137192.1, forward strand.
CCCATCTATTATCTGAAAGAGAAGAGAGCAAATATCAACCAGATTCCTTTGCTCTCCCACTAAACCTCAAGACCATTAGCCCTTTTTATAAATACTCTCATCCCTGGAACATGCCCTCTCTCTTACAGGGCTCTCATGCATGTTCATATACACAACTTCTCAAATGATCTGGAAGGATTAGGGCAGCTTCTGTTTCTTAGCATTATCTGTATACTATAATCATGAAAGATTCTCTGTTTCAAAGTTACAGCAAAGAAAATAAGTGGACTTTTCACACACACACACACACACACACACACACACACACACATGGCATGGAATAAGAGAAAAAATGGAGTCAGTATCCTACAAATCACAAGGTGGAGTCCAGGTACAATGGAGGGTAGCCACAGAGAGAAAAGGAAGATTACACAGAAGTTAGAACATAATCTCAATTTGGGATCTATGTGGTAATTCAAAATAAAATATTAGATAAGTTTTATAATAAAATTTCCTGAAAAATGTTTCACTGTAGAATGTGCTGTTTAAGGAAGGGCCTCATTCTTCAGATGTCTTTACTAACTGGTGCAGAATGATGTAACTGAGGTATTATGTTGAGATTGGGGTCCAAGAAAATGAACTCTAAAGGTTTTCTCCAGTCCAGGAATCCATGATAAAAAGCCAAAGTAGGCGAAGAATTTAAAAGTCCAAACGACAAAAGACATTGGAAAAAGGACTATTTCTATTTTACGCATTGAAAACTTACTTTTAAATGAAGCATCCCTCAGGCAAAAACACTGGCAGGTATGGGAATGGGTTGTCAACAACAAAAACTCGTCATATACTGCAAATGATGTGATATTTGATGCAACCTGCCACAAGGCAAGAGAGGCAAGAGGGAATGTTAGCTATATTACTTGGGGCCAACACTGTGAAAAGAATCAAACACAAAACAAAGCCCTGGTACCTCAGTGTCATTGATGAAAAAGCGACACCTGTCAGTCAGACCAAGGACACATTCCTGTAAAGAAATAAAATTGAAATTACAAGCAATTCTATTTAATATTTCAAACTAGTTAAACCTCAGTTTTCTATTACATAGTTCTATTGCCCTATGATTTCACATCTAAGTTCTTGTAATCAGGACTAAATATGGAAACCTAAGACATGACTGGTGCAGTGCAAAATGCAACGTGATGCCACCATGCTCCATCGTTTCTGTCTCCTATGTAGATCTCAAATACACTCCTTCCCCCCCTTCCCTGACTCCGCTCCAACAGTCTCTGTGTCAATCGTCCATTCCACTTTCACCCCTCTCCAACCTACTTTCCTCTGGGTAGCTAGAAACCACAAAGCACAACCACAAAGCAGAATACATTACTCTGCTGATTAAAAATCACCAATAACTTTCTAATCTTTGTGAAATAAAAAAAAAAAAAATCCAAACTCCCTCCTATGACTTGTCACTAAGTTCTAGCCACACTGCTTCCATTCAGTCCCTTCAGTAAAATGAGCTTCTGACAAGCTCAAGGTATTTATAGTTCCTTCTACCTGGAATACTCTTCCTTTCTGGGAAGGGAGCCTCCTTTTTCTTCCTATTTCAGCACATACATCACCGCCTCAGAGAGGCTTTCCTGGACACCAAAAGTAGGACTCCCATTCTCATAGCTACCATCCTCTAATTACCTCCCAAACACCTCACTATTCTCTACCATAACACTGTTCATTTCCTTCACTGTCCCATCAAAGGGAATAATCATATCTCTGTTGACAGAGTACAAGTACCAGAAGAGCAGGGATTCGTCAAGTTGTTTTGTTTTGTTACCACTGTATCCTACTATCTACCACAATTATAGGCCTTCTGATATTTGTTGAATGACAACCTACTGAATACTATTTTCAAGTACACATTTCTGTTTTCCTCAAAAAATATTTAATAAAACTAACTTGGAATGTTCTGTACAACTAGGGATAAAACTTTGCCAATCACATATATTATCTCATTTAGTCTTCCTCCCACTCAATGATTGATTGATTTTCCCATTTTATGGATGAATAAGGTATGGCTCAGGAAAGTGAGATAACTTCCCATTGTTGCCTTGGCATTTAGTGGAGACCCAGGTCCACCTCCAAAGCCCTCATCCTTTCCATCTAATGTTGTCAGTCCCTGGGTAATTACTTTAAGTGGTAAGTTTCCTGCCCCATGTTCACTTACCTCTCCTCCAATCATGGCCAATTCAATCTGTGTGCACGGATAAGGAAACTGAACCAGAAATCCACCAGGGTTCTTCCATGGTGTAACAGCCAAAGAAGGTGACTCTGCAAGGTTGGTAGATCTGGTTTACAAATAGCCGATGTGCTCTTTGTAAAAAATCATTAACACCAATACTTGCTAAAACCCTTAACATGAAATTTGGATCACTTTCCAACTGTATTTTGTAAACTCATTAGGGCATTCCAGTTCTTTACAAGAATAAACAGGAGTAGAATACACCTGCCAATTCCACTCCATAGCTTAGGGTCTTCCAGAGTAGTTAAAAGACCTAACAATTAATGTTGCCCTCCACAAGACACTCACAGATAGATGTTCTCAAGAATTAAACATCTACGTAAGTCATAAACATGCTTTCCTAACACTTTGATACTTACCCCAAAGGTACTTAAGTATCTGGCCATCAGCCAGCTGCAATGCTACTGACTTGGTCTTGGAACTGCAGCATAGACTGATTACGACCCCATTCACTGTCACAGATGAACTGATGAAAGTAAGAAAAAAAAAAGCGGGGGTGGTATGAGCAGACCATTTTTCTCAAAAGTAGTGACATTTCACTGATTTTGCAAAATAGAAAAAGAAATAAATAATTTCCCTTTAGTGCTGCACTGCCTATTTCAATATCATACATAATACATATATACACACAATATTATATATGCACTATATACTTATATACATATACACATATGCACTTATAGATGAATAGATGGAGGAATGGCTGGTTGGATGCATAAACCATTCCAAGCCCAAGCCCAGATAAAGCCATACTTGTTACACGACACTGTTTTCTGCAAAGCCAATGTGATAGTTGTCTACATTGTGAAGTCATCAGTCCTATCCGGGCACAACTTGTTACAACTTATTGCAACTTACTACAATTTATTGACTTATAATTTATTGCCTTCATTAGACATGGATAACATCAGTATCATTCTGTCTTCTTAAAATATAAACTGCATTAAATAAAGCAGTCTGTAGGAAAATAAGCATACTCAGTATCTCTACTGCTATCATATACACTCATAGAAAACTGTGGGTCTTCATTAATGAGGAGAGGGGAATCTGTTACTGCCATGACACTTTTTTCTGAGTCAACAGAGAGAAGTAGAATTTCTTAAAGGAAGAGGAAGAGACAGTGATAAAAATAAATGGTGCTAATGTTAAAATTTAATTCAAAGAGTTTGTAACCAATCTACAGAAACCCTAAAAACTATAACAATGGTTAATTTCTCTAGAAATGCTTCCAAGTTCGTGAGGATAAATTATCTGTTAAGAGATTAAGAGAATAGATTCTGGAGCTACACCAGCTGGGATTAGATCCTGGTTCCACGTGCATAATCTCAAGCAAGTTACTTAGCTGCTCTATGCCTCAGGTGTCTCATCTGTAAAATGATGGTACTAACAGCATATACTTCAAAGAGGTATTATGGGAAATAAATGAACTAACATAGGGAAAGAACTACAAGAGTACCTTTTACAAAATACAAGTAAATGTAAATTATTAATAGCTATAAACTGAGAGACTTTGCATTCCTCAAAGACACTAATATTTTTGTATGAATAAAACAGTCTTTTTTGAGAAGCAAAAGTCAAAGCAGCAGAAACATACAGTAATTTGACTTCTCATTTCCTTTACAACAAATGAGATGACTACATCTAGCTTTTCCATCTTCAGGCTAATGACAAAGAATTTCAAATTTGAGGAAGTAGAAACACAGTAAATTGCTCTGCTTTTCAAAAAGCAAGCTCCTGGCTAACTCTGAGTGTGCATTTACTTAGAATATATTCTGTATCTAGATGTGTTCGTAAAAAGCTTTTTCAAAATATCATCAAGTATTGAGTCAAAAAATAGGAATAAATGACTGCAGTAATGTGTTTTATATTTACAGTAAAGAAAGGTTCCTAATTTTGCAACAAGGGTTCTCAGAATATAAATCTAACCAGTAGGGCTTTCATTACAAATGAATCTGGGGATTAATATTAGTGTATGACTAAGTTGTCAAGTTTTGACATTAGAAACCTGAGGGTTCTAAGGTTCTAGGAGCTGGCCAGAAAATGTTGTTTATATCTACTGCACAATAGGGCTGGCATTATAGAAAAGAGCATTTGTTAACTAAAACCTGTTACATAATGAAGATGCAGTCAAGAATCAAACAAAACTCAGGTCCAGGGAATAGTAAAAGTTAACCAAAGAAATATAGGAGGCTTTCCAGTGGTAAACGTAGTCAAGTGTCAAACAGGATTTATAGAAGAGGAGGCCAGAAGCAGCATTTCGAAGTCTCCACATCAAAACAAAACATATATACATTCACGTGTTGCTTAATGATGGGGATACATCTGAGACATGCACCATTAGGCGATTTTGTTGTCCAAAATCATAGAGTGTACCTAAAGAAACCTAGATGGTATAGCCTACTATATACCTAGGCTATATAGTATAGCCTATTGCTCCTAGGCTAAAAACCTATATAGCGTGTTACTGTACTGAATACTGTAGGCAACTGTAACACAATAGCAACTACTTGTATATCCAAACATATCTAAACATAGAAAAGAGGGACCGGTGCAGTGGCCTGTAGCCTCAGCTACTTCGGAGGCTGAGGCAAGAGAATTGCTTGAGCACAGGAGTTCGAGGCTGCAGTGAGCTGTGACTGCACCACTGCACTCTAGCCAGGGCAACACAGCACGATCTCTTCTCTCAAAAAACAAACAAGCACAAAAACAAAAAATCCACTGGATTTTAAAGACTTAGTACCAAAAAAAAAAAGATACAGCTCCATTATAATCTTATGGGACCACCATCATATATGCAGTCTGTCACTGACAGAACATCATTATGTGGTACATGACTACGAGTCTGTGTGTGTGTGTGTGTGTATACATATAAAATGTTTACATATAAAATGTTTATAAACTCTTCCCATTGCATTAGCCCATGAGAATTAGCCACTCTAATTACACTTGATAGTTATTAAAATCAATTATAAGATTTAGCAATTACTCTGTAGGAATGTGGGTAGATGAATTAAAACATTCAACGCATCTTAAAAATGATTTGCCTCATATATTGATATTTATCCTATTTTTCACCACTTTCTGATATATTTTTGGTCTGTTATTTTGACGTGACTCAAAACTAGACTTAACCCTCTTATAAATGTGTCTAACAAGAAAGCTACTGTTCCTCAACCTTGCTCCCTAGAAGCCAAACGAAGTCCCATGCTCATAAAAGACAAAAGCCAAACTCCGTCTGCTTATTTAACACGGGGAATACAGGGAAGAACCACCTGACATTGAGCTGTCCTTGCTCTTCTTCCATCTCAGAAGGGGCCACAGTCAAATGATGAATGACACTCTGTGCACTGGACTGGCTATGGCTTATGGCGAGGAAGATGTCTTCTTCAATCCAGGTGAGAAAGCTGAGCTTCAGTGGGTTTACTTCTTGATCTTCACTATTCTCATATTGAATTCTGTTTTAAATATTAAAGAATATCCAAGACATGAAGAAAACTTTAAAAATCATTGAGATTTTTCTGAAAGAAGGAAGAATGAAGCTCCTTGTATACAATCAATTCCTAATTATCTGAAGGGACAAAACCTGAGATAATACCAAATACCAGCAAATCCAAAAATAATATTTGTCTGGTTTAAGAATATGTTTTTATATTTACTTTAAATTAAATTTCTAACACAAATCTTTAGATTTGAAGAGAACACTTCAGGAAACTGACTACACAAGAAAATTCCCTGTCCCAGTCCCTAATGAACCCCAGAGCCTATCCACTGTCACTACTTAACCAGTATTTAAACCAGATTCTAGCAGGTATTTGGGTCTCAGTAGAATGGGTCCTTCCCTAAGCACCTTACATCGAAATGATTAACTGGCTTGAAAGATGATTTCCATGCCTCTAACACATTCCTTCGGTAGCATTTACACATCTGACCAGGGCACTGATTTTATCACCTCACACAGGAACCTATAATGGCTACTTCCTGCCTTTTAGATCGAGCGGCAAATCCTCAACTCCCACTGGAGAAACTGGTCACTAGAGCTTGATCTTCCTACTCAACCAGCTCTCCCGGACTCAGGCTCTCCACTGCATTTAGCCCATAGTGTTCTCTCCACACAGGATCATACCTACCTCTGGTTCTCAATGACACTCTCCTCCCCACCAGATCCAACGTTTCCAATTCTTCTTTGCCAATCCCAAACCTATCCCTTCATCAAGGATCAACGTAAGTATTCATGTCCTTCATGAAATCTCTGAATGACCTGAAGTTACTGTTCTCTCAATTATTTTTTAATGGAACTATAGTCTAAACTACCTCAGCTGTTCTAATTTGCCTTACAGCTCTGTACTCTAGTGGTTTCAAGTCTGTGAAATGAAATCGATCATGTAAATATTCTTTAAAAACTACTAAGCGTTATACAGGCAGCCCCCAAATCATGCAAAGGTTGGATACTCATACTGTATTTATTAAATATATCACATACATTTAAGAAACATATTTATTAAATTCTGTTACTTGTTGTATTCAGTTAATTATTTCTAT
>NW_012137192.1:5192434-5199106 GCF_000956105.1 Propithecus coquereli
GCCTGCAGCTGCTTTTTACTCTGCTTGGAATGCTCTTGGCCCAGATGTCTGCATGGCTCACCACTGGGATTCTCACCATGTGTCTACTTAAACATCACCTGATACCCCTAAATACAAAAGCCACCTTCCCCCAGCAGGAGCCCCCTACCCTCAAGCTCTCCCTATCCCCTATTTTGCTTCATTTTCCTCCACAGCACTTGCCATCTGATAGATTTTATTTACTATCTCTGTCCCCAGCTAGAATACCATCTCCAGAAAGCAAGGACTAGATAAAAGCCTGGCACATAATAAACAATCTGGAAACAGTGAGGGGGAGGGTGGAGGAATGATACATAGGACACACCAAGTGAAACCTTTGACTTCAACCTATAATCTTTTCTCTTGTCATTATTTTTGAACTGAATAAAATTTTTTATTCTTGAACCTTACTTGACTCCCTGGACAATGTAGAAGCTGACATTAGTCATTTTTCTACACTCGCACTTTTTAATCTCTCACCAACTTGTCCTCTTACCATGCTCACCTGGTAGGTGCTCAATGCTGGCATTCATCAACGTCAATTCCATTTGAGCTGCCCAGACCAGGACCATCACCTGAAACTGCTCCATGTTTGAGATGCTAATCTCTAAATCCCACACTCTAATAAGGACTTCTGCAACCTTTTCCCAGATTCTCTTATATCCAAACTCCCTACAATGCGTTCCCTAACTTCTCAAGCATTTTTACTTTCTGGATTTGTATGATCTCTCTCTTCTTTCCATTTCTACAAACTCTGCCTTGGTACAAGCTCTCACTATCTCCTGGCTAGACAGCTTCTCCTAACTGTTATCTCTGCCTCCAGGTGTCCCCTTCCCTAGGCAGATCCTACATATTGATGCCAATCAATCTTCTAAAAGCAGAGCTCTCAATCTGCCCTATCTCATCACGGGGAGTTGTAAGTCAAGTAAAATGAACAGAGTGGTACAGGGTTTCATTCTGGGGAGATGAAAACATCCTAAAATTGGTCACGGTTATACAAGTCTGTGAATACATATGCACATATATATAAACCATTGAATTTTACACTTTAAATAAATGAATGGTATAAAGCTAATTTTAAAAAAGTAAATATAGGACAAAACATCCCATTCACTATAAAGTGATATATAAAGTCATTAGCATCATACAGTAAGCACCACAAAAGCTTACTTTACATATGATTCTTTCTAATCTCGCAAAACCAACATTAAGACACTCAAACAGTAACAGAGTGCAGAGGCAAATGTCTGTTTACTTTTCATATGACTGGCTGATAGAAAACCTTCTTTGAAAAGCATTTAATTTTTGCTTTTGCTGATTTGCCTTGACAATGAACACATTAGTATTATTTTTTAAAAAACTATTTTAAAAAGCTTAAGGAGGATGGTAAGGCATCTGAACATCGTGCTACCACTAAGTAATAATGGTGGTAAAAAACATACGGCAATTCTTAAAAATAATTTTCAGTGTTTTTTTCATGAAAAAGCTTAAGAACAGTATAGGGAGGAAAGTGTCATGGGTTCTGTCTATATCTGGTTATTGTCACCTCCAGCTCTAGAGTAGTCCATCTCTGAACTTGGAGTTTCAGGTGCCAGGGACTAAGGCAAAAAGGTGAAGAGGTCAGAGCTCTAGCTTTAAACCTGGGCCTGCAACCAAGCCACACTAAACCAAGGGAATCGATATCTTCGAAATCCTTAAAGTACGTCCTATGTATGGATTTGGTAATAAGGCAGATCTGATTAAGTTCTCTATATAGAATGTACTTATAAAATCAGTATTATGACTATTACACAGACTATGAATTAGTATATCAAACTCACATTACAATCTCAGAAGCAAGTGTCCTTATGTTATAGCAATAAGTAAACTATCCATTCGGGTGAGGATTTCATTCCCCAATCCTGCCCCCTATCCCCCCAAAAACCCCTCCACCTGACTATAAAACACCAACTTAATTCTCACAGTAGACAGATGTCTATGACATGAACGGAACATACCAGAGTTACATAATTAGCTAGTATTTATATCAGGAAACAAAGCAATACAAGTGGAGTTGTACAAGGGTCAACCTACATCTGTGTCAGGGCAAACAGACAAGGATAACACACTTGATCTCACAGACTCTACTCTTGTACTCGTCTCTACTGGAGGTCAAAATTTTCAAAATCTTTAAAGGCCAGACAAGTAAATGTGAAGGCCATGGATACAGTATAACAGGAAACTGTAGGGGGGAGGAGGGACTATGGTTCTTGAAAGAGTATAAACCCCACCGAAGGGCATTCCCATTCAATGAAAAACAAAACAAATAAGTAAAAATAAACCAAACAAGCAAGACAGACAAAGATCCCCCACTGTTCTAGTCAAACCACCACATCTGCAGGTCCTGGGCTTGGGATCACTTGCAGGATCATGGACATATTTCCCAGCAGCTTACTTCCATCAATGACAGCCACATTTGCCAGGTCACTTGCATTATCTCCCGAGCTCCGATCAGTTGTCCAATGCCAGTCATAGCAGAGGTAATGCCAGCCCTGACAGAGAACATGCAGCCGGTATGGGGTGACCGTGTCCCACATCAGCGACACAATCTTGTTCTTCCCACAGGTGCTGAAGGGCAGACTTTGTTTGAGATACCAGTGATAGTTTCCAACAGTCCAGAGCTGAACTGCAAAGGAAAAGGAAAAGGCCTTCAGAGGCCAAGGAACCATACTTCATACCACATCCTAGAGGGAGACAGGGGCAATCTTCTCTTTTTCATAGGACCCTCCCTGCTCAGTCTCTTCATTAAAATCATAATATAACAATAATAATTGTTAAAAGATAGTTTTCCATGGAGATAAAATGTCAAGCATCAGTAAGGTCAGAAATACTCATTTATTTTCACCTTTACCTTCAAACTGCATGATCATGATGGAAAGCTAAGTAGGATAAGGTAGTGTTTTACTGGGTTTTTCATGAAGATTTAGGAAGAAGAGAATATGGCAATTAGATTAATAGTATTATTAATAAAACACTCAGTGCAAGATCCGGACTAGCATCACTATGTTGTACTAGGCTTAAGATGCTTATTTTCTTCCAGGTGCTTTGCATGCAACTATGTCCAAGGCTATCTGGTATTAACTATAATTCAGCTGCCCAAGGGAGATTAGCATGTAATTATCCTTTCCAAGATCTATTAAAAGAACACGACATAATCATGCCCAAATCAACCTTTATTAAACAGATGACACATACAAATTAAGATCTTATTATATTATGAATTATATTAAGGAATATTGGTTATATTAAGGAATCTATTTTCATAATCTGTTCACTAATTCTTAACTTAGCAATCACAGCAAATATAACATAGTCTCTGACCATGTTGTTAATATACTTCTATGTAGGCACAGGTTGGTAAGTTAGACAATATGCTAACGCTCTGTGAGGATAGCTATTATAGCTATTATCGTGCAGTATTTTTACCCTGAGCATCTGACAGTGCCATCCCTTGACACACTGGTCAATCAGTACTTTTTAACTGTGGCTATATGTTAAAATCACAAGGGAGTTTTTTTTTCCTTTTAATCTAACACTGATGTATCATCCCCATTCCAATACACTGAACCCAATTCTGAGATGAAGCCTGGATATCATTATATTTTGCTAAAGGTACAGCCAGGGTTGAGAACTATTGTGTTGAATGAATAAATGAATGAATTTCTTAATAACATTTCAGTCAAAAAGGTTCTATTGATTAAAGGTTTGAAAAGCCACTTAGAAAGTAATAAAGTAAAAAGATTTATGAACAAAAATGTTCAGTGCATTGCTATTCACGATAATGAGAAATTATAAATCTTTAAGTGTCTAACAGCACAAGATCTCATAAACAGGCACAAGAGATTACACAGCAATTTAAAATGATACAGATGTACATATGTTCATGAAATGGAAATATGCTAGCGATACAGAGTTGAAGCAAGTTACAAAACTACATGTATCATACCTACATTTTTAAGAATAATGAGATCGTAGCTATACTGAGACATATACTAAAAAAAATCTAAAAGAAAAATTTTAATAGTGATTATCACTGAGTGGTAGAACTATGAGGTATTTTTCTCATTTTTATTTTCTAACATTTTCATATGTTATTTAATACTTAAAAACACGTATTTACACATTTTAAAAGGTATAGAAAAACTTTTTTTTTTCCTTTGGAGACAAAGTCTCGCTCCATCACCCCAGCTAGAGAGTACAGTGGCATCATAATAGCTCACTGCAACCTCAAACTCCTGGGCTCAAGCAATCCACCCACCTCAGCCTCCTACAGGCATGCGCCACCATGCCTGGCTAATTTTTTCTATTTTTTGTAGAGATGGGGTCTCACTTTTGCCCAGGCTGGTCTCCAGCTCCTGAGTTCAAGTGATCCTTTAGCCTCAGCCTTAGAAAAGATTCTTACTTAATCTAAATCTTCCTTCACTTCCACAGTATTCCTTTGGTTAGTGTTTGATTTTCCATAATAATACCATCCAAGAAGAGAAAGCACTGATGACTTATGATGGGTAATTTTACGGGTCAACTTAGCTAGCCCATGGTGCCCGGTTGTCTGGTCAAACACTAGTATAGATGCGGCTGTGAAGGTATTTTGTAGATGTGATTAACATTTACTATCAGTTTACTTTAATTAAAGCAGATTACCCTCTATTAATATAATATCCGTGGGTCCCCTTCAATGAGCTGAAGGCCTTAAAAGAAAAAACTGAGGTTTCCCAAAGAAGGAATTCTGCCTCAAGATTGTAACATGGGCATCCTAAGTCTCCAGACTGCCCTAAAGATTTCTGCCTCAAGACTGCAACATCAACTCTTACCTGAATTTCCAGCCTGCCCTAGAAATTTCAAATTTGCCATCCCCTACATGACCCAATTTCTTAAAATAAATTCATCCATACCTCTCTTACTCGCCCTCTCTCCCTCCCCCCAACCCCTCTTTCTCTCTGATATAAATAAAACTGACCTTTGAGCAGTACTAGTTTGAACTGTGTGGGTCCACTTACACACAGACTTTTTCTTTCTTCTTTTTCTTTTTTTTGAGACAGGGTCTCATTCTGTTGCCCAGGCTCGAATGCAGTGGCGTCATTACAGCTCACCACAACCTCAAATTCCTGGGCTCAAGTGATCCTCCTGCCCCAGCCTCCCAAGTTGCTGGACTATAGGCACATGCCACCACACCCAGCTAATTAATTTTTTAAAAATTTTTGTAGAGACTGGGGCTTGCCACATTGCTCAGGCTAGATTCTTTTTTTTTTTTACTAAATACAATAGGCCCTCCACATCTGTAACTCAAGATTGAAAATACAGTATTTTCAGGATGCAATACCCAAGTACACAGAGAAGGCCAGCTTTTCCTATCCTAGAGTTCTGCAGGGCCAACTCTGGGACTTGAGTACATACTTGAGTATAGATTTTGGTATCCCCAGGCAACCCTGGAACCAATCTCCCCAGGATACCAAGGGACGACTATATATACACACTATATATACACACACTATATACTTATATATAGTATATATACACAACTACACACACACACACACACACACACACATATACATCTCCTACTGGTTCTGTTTCTCTAGAGAACCCTAATACATGACTGAAATCCATAAATAATCAACACCTAACCACTCCCCATCTCCATCTACCCACTTCACCTTCTTTGATTCCATTAAGGGACTAAATAGAAGGAATGAAGGAAATCCCATATCATTCTACCTTTAATTATATCTTTCAGCCTTTAATAAGGCTGAAATATTATAGCTGTCTTACCATAGGTCTTCAGAGTGGAACTTTTTTCTCTCTGAAGGTCTTCCAACCAAACTGCAAGCACAGAAGAATCTGCATTCCAGAGCAAGTCATTTACCTAGCAGGGAACAAAGATCTGTCACTGGCCTTTAGCTATGCATTTACTTCAAAATCTTCATGATACCTGAATTCCTTGCCCTCACAAATCAAATAATCCCAATAGCTGAGCTGATCCCTAGCTGTAAATTACTAACTTACAAAGTCACTAAACAAATCTGTGAACTATGTCATTAAAGTAGAGGACTTTAAAAAAATAAATCTTTAAGCACTGTGCTTAGAGATTAAAAGATACTTAATCAGATACAAGATGACATTTTTAGACAATCAGAGAAATTTGAATATGGACTGGGTATAAGGTAAGGCGTAACAACAGAATTACGGTTATGTGAAGAAAAATGTTCCTAACTATCAGAAATAAATATTGAAAACATGATTTCTAGAATTAAAACTCCAGGAAATAAAATATATGTTTGTGTATGTATGCATAGGCCAGGGAGTAGTGGACAGATGAAAATAATTTTGCTAAGTGTTGTTATCTATTGGAAGTAACAAATACATGGGAGTTCATTAAACTCTTCTCTCAACTTTTAGGGTGTTTAAAATTTTACGTAATTAAAGATTACCATTTGATGTGTTTCTACTTCAGCAAGGATCTTTTCTCTTTTTTTTTTTTTTTTTTTGAGACAGAGTCTCACTCTTTTGCCTGGGCTAGAGTGCTGTGGCGTCAGCATAGCTCACAGCAACCTCAAACTCCTGGGCTCAAGCAATTCTTCTGTCTCAGCCTCCCAAGTAGCTGAAACTACAGGCATG
>NW_012137192.1:5199156-5201762 GCF_000956105.1 Propithecus coquereli
GTAGGGGGGAAAGTGTCATGGGTTCTGTCTATATAACAGCATTTGTAATAGCACTTTACAGAGTAAAACTAAAATCAGAGAAACTGGTGATATATCCATACAGGATTCATGTAAACAGTACGCTGGTGATTTAACAGGAAAGCTGATATGCAAGTAGGGTATTCCAATATAAATTAATTAAATTTGATTATTCTCTCTCAGCAACTGTCTAGGCTTTTTCTAATTGAGAATTCAAAACAAGGCTACCACTGCAATATGCAAGTATTATTTATGACATGACCATAGAACTCACAAATAAAAACAAATTTCGGGTTCTCCAGTACATCAGGAAAGTAACAAAGAACTGACAGCAATGGGACTATGGAAGGACAACGGATTAGGAGATAGAATGCCTGTGCTGAAGTCCTTATGCATTCTTGCTCAAGCAAATCGCAAACCCTCTAACATTGTGTTCTCTCATCTATAAACAGGAAAACTCCATCTCTGACATAGTTCTTAGGAGGGGTATGAGAACAACTGAAAATATGTGTAAAGGCAATGAAAATAGTAAAACATGTTAACGACGTAATAAGACACTATGTTATTTCCAGGGTTGAATGTTTTTCTTAAATGAATCTTCAAGTTCAGTAAGGCAAAAGGAATTGTCCTTATAAGCCAGAGTAGGATTTAAAAAAAAAAAAACCAAACTCAAGTCAATTAAATATCATAATGATAATGAAATCAATTATAGACTTCAAAATTTTTAGAAACACTAGAGCTAAGGAAACACCAAATTATAATTTGCTTTTGTGTAGGAGTCAGAGGAACTTGATTCAGAACATCATGGTAACAGTTTTTTAACATACCACATTTATATACAGATATCTGGTTACTGGCATCCAGGACAGCGAGGTCGTTACTCTTTTTAGGGTGTGCAGAGAACGTGACTTGATTCACAGGGTGCGGGAGCAACAATCGGTATGTGCACATGGGAGGTGGAACCACAGTCTGCTGGAAGACTGTCACCAATACACTCTCTGCACATGAAAAAGAAAAAGTAGGATTAGACATATGCATATTCAATTTGTAAAATAAGGCATCTGAACATCATGGTATCACTAAGTAATAATGGTGGTAAAAAACATATAGCAATTCTTAAAAATAATTTTCAGTGTTTTTTTCATGAAAAAGCTTAAGAACAGTATAGGGAGGAAAGTGTCATGGGTTCTGTCTATATCTGGTTATTGTCACCTCCAGCTCTAGAGTAGTCCATCTCTGAACTTGGAGTTTCAGGTGCCAGGGACTAAGGCAAAAAGGTGAAGAGGTCAGAGCTCTAGCTTTAAACCTGGGCCTGCAACCAAGCCACACTAAACCAAGGGAATCGATATCTTCGAAATCCTTAAAGTATGTCCTATGTATGGATTTGGTAATAAGGCAGATCTGATTAAGTTCTCTATATAGAATGTACTTATAAAATCAGTATTATGACTATTACACAGACTATGAATTAGTATATCAAACTCACATTACAATCTCAGAAGCAAGTGTCCTTATGTTATAGCAATAAGTAAACTATCCATTCGGGTGAGGATTTCATTCCCCAATCCTGCCCCCTATCCCCCCAAAAACCCCTCCACCTGACTATAAAACACCAACTTAATTCTCACAGTAGACAGATGTCTATGACATGAACGGAACATACCAGAGTTACATAATTAGCTAGTATTTATATCAGGAAACAAAGCAATACAAGTGGAGTTGTACAAGGGTCAACCTACATCTGTGTCAGGGCAAACAGACAAGGATAACACACTTGATCTCACAGACTCTACTCTTGTACTCGTCTCTACTGGAGGTCAAAATTTTCAAAATCTTTAAAGGCCAGACAAGTAAATGTGAAGGCCATGGATACAGTATAACAGGAAACTGTAGGGGGGAGGAGGGACTATGGTTCTTGAAAGAGTATAAACCCCACCGAAGGGCATTCCCATTCAATGAAAAACAAAACAAATAAGTAAAAATAAACCAAACAAGCAAGACAGACAAAGATCCCCCACTGTTCTAGTCAAACCACCACATCTGCAGGTCCTGGGCTTGGGATCACTTGCAGGATCATGGACATATTTCCCAGCAGCTTACTTCCATCAATGACAGCCACATTTGCCAGGTCACTTGCATTATCTCCCGAGCTCCGATCAGTTGTCCAATGCCAGTCATAGCAGAGGTAATGCCAGCCCTGACAGAGAACATGCAGCCGGTATGGGGTGACCGTGTCCCACATCAGCGACACAATCTTGTTCTTCCCACAGGTGCTGAAGGGCAGACTTTGTTTGAGATACCAGTGATAGTTTCCAACAGTCCAGAGCTGAACTGCAAAGGAAAAGGAAAAGGCCTTCAGAGGCCAAGGAACCATACTTCATACCACATCCTAGAGGGAGACAGGGGCAATCTTCTCTTTTTCATAGGACCCTCCCTGCTCAGTCTCTTCATTAAAATCATAATATAACAATAATAATTGTTAAAAGATAGTTTTCCATGGAGATAAAATGTCAAGCATCAGTAAGGTCAGAAATACTCATTTATTTTCACCTTTACCTTCAAACTGCATGATCATGATGGAAAGCTAA
>NW_012137192.1:5212537-5224043 GCF_000956105.1 Propithecus coquereli
TTTTTAGTAGAGACGGGGTCTCGCTCTTGCTCAGGCTGGTTTCGAACTCCTGAGCTCAAACAATTTGCCCGCCTCGGCCTCCCAGAGTGCTAGGATTACAGGTGTGAGCCACCGTGCCCAGCCAGCAAGGATCTTAATGATACAGGAGCTTCTTAAGGTTTAAGTGTTATAAATGAAAAATATCCTTATTACTGGAAAAATTATGCTTTTGTCAAAATAAGCAATAAAAACTAGCATTACTATTTTCCTGCCTGTGTTTTATCTAAGGTAGTGAAGAAATGCCATTTATTTTTTCCAAAATCTCTTTGGAAAAACAATTTCTCTTTTATGAAAGAAAAGTCAGTTACAGTAAGCCACCAATTTTATTACTGTCTGTTCTGGATCTTCTATTTACATATCCCTATCAAATATAAACTCCCTCTATAGCTGTGGAAAGTCCTCTAAATCTGATGGCAAACAACTCAGGCACCTACCTTAACCTCATCTTTGAGGAAAGGAAGTGTAAAGTGTCCATGAAGAAGCCCATTTTTCTCAAAAAACACAACATCCTGCTGGTTGGGTTTATCTTGTGTAGATGCAATCAAACTGCCTGAGGGTCTTAAAGCAAACCCACAGTGTTAGAACAAAAGCTCACCCAACTGGCTTATGAACAAGATAAAATTCAGACAAGAGATTTTTTTTAACAAAAACAAATAAATGAATGAATAAATATCTTTATCTCAGGAAGTTTTAAGTGTCATGTGCCCTCATCTCTTGGCAAGCAGTTGGGAATGCACCTGCCCAGAGGAAAGATACCTTTTCCATATTTTCACAAAAGCTCCATTTGCCCACAAAGCCTTACAGATTTAAATCATACTCAATCGTTTTTAAAAATCAATCGATTAAACCATTCCAAGCATAATGACCTAAAAATTATAACCTATTTATCCTTCAATTATATGACTCCAGCAAATATTCTATACTCAGGCAGGTATTTTTTAAGGCTTTCTCCATTTATTGAAAACATCTTAGTTGCCTCATCTTATTCATATTTGTCTCTAGAGTTTTAATTCAAATACATTTCTCTCTTGCTCTGTCATCCAATATCATACTGGTAAGAAACAAGATGTCTGAAATCTAGAGTCCCACTGCATATAACAGATGCTGCTGAGACAGAGGAAAAATTTCTTCCATCTATAATCGGGGCAGCCACATACAACAGACAAGCTGTGATCGGCACAAGGGTACTGAGCCAAGGAGGTGAATGGAAGGAGAGGGCCTGAATCTAGCCTGCATGTTCCTTGGTAAGCAGATTCCCCTACTCTGGGAACTCGTGCAAAGGAAGGAAGCTCTTTTCCTAGTTTTCACAAAAGCTCCATTGCTCACAGAGCTTTGCAGATTGGGACTAACCTTCTAAGGACCATTTCTGCTCTATACAATGGCTTCAACAGGACCTGCCTATAATGGAAACCTTTTAAGAATTAGGAAAGAAAAATATATGGGGCCCTGGAACAATGAGATCTGTGAAGAAGCCCAGAATCTACTATTCAAGTTGAATCCAGACGGGAAAGGGAAAGGGAAAGGGAAAGGGAAAGGGAAAGGGAAAGGGAAAGGGAAAGGGAAAGGGAAGGAAAGAGGGAGGGGAACGGGGAGGGAGAGCAGGAGAAGAGGGGAAGGGAGGGGAGAAACGAAACTGGTTTACAACCAAATGAAGGAAAGTAAATATCTTTTTGTTTTATATTCAATGGGTACCACCATCTCTACCCCAGTTCCAAGAATTTCTCTGAAGAAAAGTACCCAGGTTTCTTCTCCCACTCACTTCCAAGCCAGGGCTGGTCCTAGTCCTGCCACAGGCTCACTGGTTGACTGCAAAGCAAACTCTCGGTTCCACACTCTGACCTTCCGAGCCCCTGTGCAGTAGGTGGAGTCAAATAAACACACACTTAAAACATTCTGATAAACGCTGTCAAGTCAGAACTTTTCAAACACTTTCCTTATAAATAAAAACTGCCATGATTTTACAAAGCCAATTAGAATAATCTTGTCAAAAATTTGTGTTCACCAGATAGGAGGATGGACCACATGACTTTAAAGGATCTTCTACTTAACTCTAAGCTCATTTAACATCTAAAGCAGCACATCTTCATCTCTTACATGTAATTGATACCCACTCAAAGCAAAACGAAGAAAACTTTCCTGAACTTTAATAAGCTAAAAAAATTTTTTGACTGACTACAATTTATTTCCATACCTGTTTCCGGGCAAACAACACTGACAGCAAAAAACTGTCCATCCCCACGCCAGGTAACTTGTGGTCTATGGTCATCCCAGGGCAAAGCAGACTCGTGCTAAAGAGAGGAAGAAACACCAGTACTAGACAACTCTTACTCTAAGCAGGTAACAGGAGTAACATGCCTTCTCCAAAGTTAAACAAAGTATGGAAAATTACCACTTTCTGAATACTACTGCAGATTCCCTTAAAGTACTACTTTTTAACACCTTTACTGGAATATAATGTACATATCATTAAGTACATGTCATTTGAAGTACACAATTCAATGTTTTTTAAGTGTATTTAAAAAGTTGTGTAACCATCATCACAATCTAAATTTTGAACATTTTCATGACCCCAAAGGAAACTCCATCTGTATTAGCAGTCTCTCCCTCCCTGTCCTGCCCCTCTGCCCTAGGCAACTACTAATTCACTTTGTCTCTATAGATTTGCCTATTCTGGGCATTTCACATAAATAGGATCATATAACATGTGATCTTTATGACTGGCTTCTTTCACTTAACATAATGTTTATGAGGTTTATATATTACACATATCAGTACAGTATTATTTTTTAAATCTAAAATACATGATCTTAGTCCTTCTGTAAAAAAAAAAAAATGACTTAAGAATTAGGGGAACATAAAAACCAAACTATAGAGGATCATCCGAAAGAAGCAAGGTTGTGTCTTATGAATACTTACTCCATTTTTCTGCCCTCTAACAATCCTTTACTGATTCTAATAGATCAACAGTTTTCAGAATTAGACCCACCATGCATATTTTATTCACAACAGTTGTTCTGACATAAAAACTATGTTTATTTTTTAAAGTTTCAAAAATTATTTATCCACTAAAACAAGAGCAGGAACTACCAACTGAGTGCCTACTCTGTGCTGATGCTGTGGTAGCTATTTCATAAATACTATTACCTACAAATCTCAAGCCCTATAAGGAGACTTTATGTCCCCTTTACAGACAAGAATACCGAGGCTCAGAAATGTTAGGAAGTTTGCCAAGGTCTCATGCTACCAAATGTCATGATGATGATGTAAACTATACTTCTGTAAAACTGTGGTTCCCAACCCCTGGGCAGTGGACTGGTACTGGTCTGTGGCCTATTAGGAACTAGGCCACACAGCAAGAGGTAAGCAGCGGGTGAACCAGTAGAGTTTCATCTGTATTTATAGCCACTCCCCATTGCTCACATCACTGCCTGAGCTCCACCTCCTACCAGATCAGCAATGGCATTAGATTCTCAGAGGAGCGCAAAGCCTACTGTAAACTGCGCATGCAAGGGACCTCAGTTGCATGCACCTTACGACAATCTAATGCCTGGATCTGAGGTGGAGTTGAGGTAGTAATGCTAGCACTGCGGAGAAGCTGCAAATACAGATTATCATTAGCAGAAAGGTTTAACTGCAAAGAGACCATAATAAATCCACTGTTTACAGACTCGTATCAAAACCCTACAAGTAGGCCGGGCACGGTGGCTCACGCCTATAATCCTAGTACTCTGGGAGGCCCAGGCGGACGGATTATTTGAGCTCAGGAGTTCGAGACCAGCCTGAGCAAGAGCAAGACCCCGTCTCTACTAAAAATAGAAAGAAATTAATCGGACAACTAAAAATATATAGAAAAAATTAGCCGGGCATGGTGGCGCATGCTTGTAGTCCCAGCTACTTGGGAGGCTGAGGCAGAAGGATTGCTTGAGCCCAGGAGTTTGAGGTTGCTGTGAGCTAGGCTGATGCCACGGCACTCTAGCCCGGGCAACACAGTGAGACTCCGTCTCAAAAAAAAAAAAAAAACCCTACAAGTAAGTGGCAAATGACAATGTAATAATAATAGAAATAAAGTGCACAATAAATATAATGCACTTGAATCATCCTGAAACCATTCCCCTCCACCCCCAAAGTCCGTGGAAAAACTGTCTTCCATAAAACTGGTCCCTGGTGCCAAAAAGGGTGGGGACCACTGCTCTAACAAGATATATGCTGTCCTTAGGCGTACTTGGCAATATGCCAGAGGACAAACAGGGCACATCTTCCTGGGGCACTAATTTTACTCAAGATAGTATTTTTTACTTCATATTTAAAAAATTATTCACATTGTATAATATAAATTTAGATAAAATATAGGGAATTTAAAGAAATTTAATGTGATAGTAGACATTGAAGCTGCTTCTCCAGGTGACCTAAGAGTATGCACTCCTCTGCTGTCAGGGGCTCTCTACATTACAAGACTGGTAAGTGCTGCCTTGAATCATTAAGACACCATTATGTGGTCTTCAGAATTTTCTAATCCAGAAAGGAGGAAAACAAAGAGTTTCATCCAAAAGAAAAAGTCAGAAAAAATATCTAATATACACATATGTAGGAAAAGTATGAGAACATACATGCAAATGATCAATAGTGAATACAGGGTGGCAGCTATCTTTGGGGAGGAAGGGGAGGGATTTCAGGAAGGACTATACAGGGTGTTTCATTTCTGTCTGTGATGTTTTATTTTTTAAACTGGGTGATGGATATTGGTTATAATTATTCACTGCACTGAAAATAAATAACAAAGCAACTTGGCAATAAAAAAGAAAAAAAGATCTTTTTAGAGTGACTCATTTCCTGAGGGTGCTAAACAGTTTTACTAAAGCAGAAGAGAATCGTTCATGATCGCCTCTAACTGGATACCTAAGAGTTCCTGTGGGTGGCAGAACTTCCACTTGTTCCAATCAAGGTTCTTTATCCATCAAACCAACCTTACCATTTGCATCTGAAAGGCTGCTTGCCTGCCTTCTGATCCATGGAACTGTGTCTCCTTCTTGCCCCATCCAACGGTGATAAACTTGCCTACAGAACAATTGGTTGAGAACATGCAAGACAACCAAATGAGCTGCATGAAATGAAATAAAAGCAGTTTCACTGCTATTCTTCATGAAGTCTAAGACCTCTCAATAAATTTAACCAACAGTCAATATTTGAAAAAACTATGTTCCATATTATATGCACCAGTAATTTTGAAGAATCTGAAATGCCCTTAATTATTTTGTTATTTATTCATTTAGTTTACTCCTGGCAAGTTGTGACTTCTCCCTTATTTTGGAAAGCGCTTTACTGCTATCTTATGTATTCCAAATTGCCTTACTGACAACAGTCGGCAATCTCATTCTCATCTTACAAGTAAGAATGAAACAAAGAATTTACACAGTATGTCCAAAACATAAGACCCCAAGACAAGAGCTGGGAATAAAATTCTAATTGTAAGATTTCAATCAACTACATGTATCCAACCTCCCCACTGGTGTTAGAGGGGACTGCAGATCATCAAATCCAGCTCTTCATGTAGACTTAATGGCAGAGCCCCAAACTAGAACACAGGGCTTCTCCCTTCCAGACTGACCGGGGTTCTTTCTAAATCATAATGCTTCTCTTACACAAAACATAAAGGCCGCGCTGCTGAAACAACACAACCCTTCTCTTCCTGGAGGTAAGATCTGGCATGCATCTGTAAGAGGTACCATGAAGAGGGTCCTGAAAACATCAGCCAAATCCAGGACCCAATTCTTCCCTCCTGCCATTGATTCTGACCCTGATGAAGCAGGGCTATAATCATTTTTATAAATTATGGGTTAGTATGATCATTTCCTGTTTGCTTACAACCAAGCACTATAATCCTCAAAACACACCTTGCCGCTGTGTACAAATAGCAGTGCCTATCTTGCTGCACATCCCCAGGTTTCTACCTGCAATTTTCCACAGAGGCAAAGGATCAAGAAGTGAAGCAAGAAAACTTCTCCAAGGAGATCAGACAATAAGTGATGGGGTTACAGCAGGAATCTGTCAACTACAGCCTATATCTGCTTTTACAAACAAACTTTTATTGGAACACAGGCATGCTTATGTATTGTCTATAACTGCTTTCACACTGCAACAGCAAAACTGAGTAGTTATAACAGAGACCGTACAGCCTGCAAAGCCAAAAATATTTACTACCAAGCCCTTTCCAGAACAAGTTTGTTGACCCCTGGATCAGAGGAAAAATACTCATCACTCCATAGAGTAATTTTTTTGTACTGATAAATGATTTCTAAGGCCTAACACCCTAACTTTGACTATCTTACCCCTGATTTACTACATTAGGCTTTTTAAGAAAAAGTCAGTGGGAAAAGCCAGGCCCAGAACATTTTCCCATCCCAAGGAGTGCTATGTAGTGGTTACTCTCTCTCTGACTGTCCTCAAAGCCGGATGCCCCAAAGTTCCACCCTAAATCCTAGACTCTTCCAGCACCGTATCTGGTCCCTGAGCAAGTTCATCTGCTCCCAAGATTATAAGAATTTCCTACATTACAATCACTCCCAGTCCATAGCTTTGGCCTCTCCCGAGCTTCAGCCCCTTTTATCTGCCTACTGCACGTAGCAATCCCATATAGCCAGTCAACAAATCCAAAACAGAACTCACCACCTACCCCTTATAAACCAGCACTTCCCCATCTGCCCTCTCTCAGTTACTGGCATCTTTATTCCCATCACCTGGCTGGTGTCTCACTAAACTCTTTCTTCCTCCACCCTATATACCAAAGCCTATTTATTTCACTTTCTAAACTGGTATTTCTTAAACAGGTCTAGGGCAGGAGAGGAACCATGAACATATATTCCAAAGAAGTTTCTCAGATAATTCCAAAAAATGTACTCTCATCCTCACTGAGAATCAAGTTTTTCCTGAATTCATTCCCTCTTCTAGCCCCGCACCTACCTCTCCTCTCTCACCTAGATTCCAGTAGCAACTTCCTACCTGATCATTCTGCCTCTAGTCTTTTACCTCTCCACACACATAAACAAAAAGATACGTAATCAAGAGCCATTTTTCTACTAGAAAAATCTCTTTAAACTTCTCATAATCAACACCTTTAATAAATGATCAACTATAACTCAATGTCCAAATTCCCTACCACAAACTTAATCAAAATCCATCCCATTTATTTCATTCTACACTCATGTCCAGCCACTCCAGCAATGGTGAACTACTCACAGTTCCCTGAGAAATCATGTTTCTATGAAACATCCCTCCCTTGGAATGGACTCATTCACTTGACTAGACTACTCCCCAACCCTCAGCCCTCATCTACACAACACCAATTCAGCTGAGACTCAGCTCAAGACAGCTTCCTCAGGGAAATCTTCCCTCTCCAGTTACTGATTTCCTTCCCTTATGCTACCCGATACCCGTATTATCATGTCATTACTGTACTTACGAGATTCCCTAAGAGAAAAATCTAACTACTTAACTATTTTTTAATTATCCATAGCACCAAACACACTGTTGAGTTCACAGTACCTACTCAAAATTATTTCTGAACAAATAATTTTCAAATAAATAAACGAGTAGCAGTTTTCTAAATGATATCTCAGAGTTGGTGGAGCAAGAAGACATGAAGTTAGGCCTCAGCGAAAGTTGAAATACCTTCTCCTCCATGCCTTCTTCAATCAGGCCAGCCATCTGGTGTCTTCAAGTTGGCCAGAGTTTATACTCAATAAGCGTCTCCCCTCTCCTCCCTCTTCAATATTCCCAACAGCATAAACGCCCAAATGACCTTGGCTAGATCTTAGCAAGAAAACAATCTGATTGTTCCCATGAAAATGCAGATTCAGATCTAATCAGTATTAACAAAAATCAGCCTTCTATCCCGCCTCTGTTGTTCTCTTCTCCCCAAAACTGCACTCCAGAAATGTTCTCTTTATTCTAGCTTATACAATCCCTTTCATTAAAACCCCAACCTAAGCGTTTCCTAGGGTTTGGGAAACAACTACCCAGGTGACCTCAAGCACAGATTTCTATTTTCCAGGTTACTGACAAAGCCAGCTGCCTCAGACCTAGAGAGGCACCAGAGATACACGCCTTTTAAAATCTGGGATGGGCTAAAGGAACTGGGCTAACAAACATTCAGTAAATGGGGGTTTAAATTTCACAGTTCTTTAAGTGTATGATGTGGCTAGCAGTGCACAAGAAAAATGATCAAAAGTGGGAAGGAACTTAAGGTAACAAAATGTTCAAACAAAGATATACTCACTTTCTCCAAAATCATCCTGGTGGATCTGCTGCTCCATGATTGGTTCAAAGTCTTTTGTCATCATAATCAGGGTCTGTTGACCTTAGAGGGGCACAAACAAGAATGTTGTTGTTTTCATGTAACGAATTTGCCATTCCATTAATATCTATGGCACTATAAGCTACAGAGCTGAAGTGAAGAAATCAGGGCAGAAAGAATTCACTCAAAATGCTATAACTCAAAAAAAAAAAATAAAAGCTTTGCCTGGATAAGTCACCTAGTGCTTATTTTCAGCTATTTAAGTGTGTAAAGTTGAACATAAAAGTCCACAAGCCCTCCTCCATCACCTTCGATACCTAGTTTCCATCCAAGACATCTCTGCAAATATATACGTCATCAGTAGTGCTCGTTTACTGAACTCATCTGGATTGAAGAGACTTAAAGGAAAAAAATAGGAATGCAAGAGGGGCTTTTAGAATCTGCTTATATAACAACTCTTAGAGTAGGTTAAAATAAATATTGCTGACATTTTTAACTATAACTGTGGACTTAGCAGCATCCTCAGGTTTTATGACTTTGTTTCCCACTTGTAAAGACTGAAAAAGAAACAACTTTTTATAAAATATACTAAGAGGTAAAACTTAAGTCAGAAAAAAACACATTCACTTTACTGTTCGTAATACTGGTATCATTATTCAAAGAAATTTTTTAAAACGTAAGCACTCCAAAACTGAAGCCTATAAGATATTTGGAGTAATGTTTGCAGTAATAAGTCGGTTAGGCACCAGTGACAAGCTTACCTGTGGCAAGAAGCACCAGCTCTTGGTCAGGACTCCAACTCATGACAGAGATACCACTGGCTACACTCCCAACACATTCCAGCTGAGACAGAGAAAATTGAAAAGGGGGACCCAAAACACCAGTATCTCAGTAAAAATTTACTATAATCTCAATCAAAACAAATATACAAATGTGAATTTATTTAACAAATACATCTTCAGTAACAGGTATCAAGAGACTAAACCTGTTATTAGGCAAAGGGATGAGAAATGGACATCCCATTCTTCCCAGAGCTGTCTCATGAAAGAGATAAAAAGACAATTCTACAGAGGATTACAGCTTTAACCAAGATCTTTGGGAAGCAAAGCAGGTCTCACTGCAGGAAATGACAAGTGGCCCAGGAGTGCCCAGGAAAGTTTTTCTGAGGAGGTGTCTCAAAGAGTGGTACCAGGGGAATGAGAGAGAGATCAAGAGGAAAAACAGCACTGAGGCATAAAGCCATAAAAAGAGCAGTTAAAAATCAGCTTCAGTCAGGTGTGGTGGTGTGTGCCTATAGTCCCAGCAACTTGGGAGGCTGAGGCGGAAGAATCATTTAGGCTCAGGAGTTACAGTGAGCTTTGAGTGCACCACTGCACTCCAGCCTGGGCAACAGAGCAAGATCCCACTGGGGAAAAAAAAAAAAATCAGCTGCAACGAGAGCATAAGGTATACATATATACAGGAATAATGCGGGGATGAAGCTAAAAAGGCATTTGGGGAACAGATAGTGAGTGAAAAGGTCTCACTAAGGCACAATAAGAAACCTGGACTCTATCTTCCAGACAATGGAGAAGCCACAAAGGGGCAAGATCAGCACCATTTGATGAGATAATGAACTGGAGGAGCTCAGTCATCAGGAAAAAATTCTACAGAATGTTTGGGAAGTAAAAGCATATCTTTTAAATATAAGAAATACGAATTGAGTAGTATGTGATGGCTTTGACTTTTCTCACCATGAACTAAGAGTAAGGTTTATTATTGTATTAAATGGAATGGTTTAAAGCAAAGGTGCCAGATTTAGACTTCCAGGGTTCAAACCCCACCTGATTACTGTGTGACTGTGGCTTAGTTACTTAAGCACTCTGTGCCTTAATTTCCTTTTCCGAAGAATGGGAAACAACAATCTACTTCCTAAGGTCATAGTGAAGATTAAATAAATTTGCATGAAAAGCACTTGAAAAAGTGCCTGCACATTGTAAACATTTAATAAATGTAAGCTACTGTTATTATCCTACCATCAGTAATACTATAACTCCTGTGACATAATCAATGTTAAAGATCACAACCAATGGAGTAATCAAACATTTAAAAAGAATCAAACAATTGTAATTTGAAACCCTGGCTGTTAAGAAGGTGAGGATGAGAATCCAAAAACTCGAACTTAAGCTAGAGTAGAGAAAGAAGCAATTGGCTGAAATCTATGTCTCCTGTCAGTCTTAAAATATGCATGTAATGATAATGTATTACTTTACTGCCTATAGTTAAGGGACTCTAAAGTTAGCCAATCAACATCCATAACTAAAAACATAAGCCATACAAACATTTCAAAGACTTTCTAAATTGAAAAATAAAGGCTACAACTCTGGATGAGATTCTGATAAGAAGTGATTTACGCCACACAAGAATGGCCAGTTTTTATATTTTAAATAGCCCTCATTTGGAATGTTCTAATTCTTCTAATTAATAAATGCAGTAGACAACATTGAGTTTTAGAAGAATCCTGAATCACTTCTCAGCCTTTAGGCTAAGATCAAGTGTAGAAGAATCTTAAAGCCATGCCAACAATTTTTTTTTTTTCGGACATAAGGACTCACTCTGCTGCCCAAGCTAGAGTGCAGTGACGCCATCGTAGCTCACTGCAACCTCAAACTCCTAGGCTCAAGTGATCTCCTACCTCAGCCTCCTGGAACTACAGGTGTGGACCACCATGCCCAGCTAACTTTGCTATTTTTTTGTAGAGGTGGGATCTCACTATGTTTCTCAGGTTGGCCTCGAACTCCTGACCTCAAGGAATCCTCCTGTGTTGGCCTCCCAAAGTGCTAGGATTACAAGCATGAGCCACCACACCTAGTCCAACAACTTTTTTATAAAGAAATATATAATACAAAGACTGTAATTTGCAAAAGCTTAAACATTATTGCTACTGATTTGAAAACATCCACAAAAACAAGTGATCTATTTGAAGATGCTTGAGACTTCCTCCTCACTGGACTCTTCTACTTACCTGGTGTGTGCTAAGACTGCAGAGTATGACATCTCCAGAGGCTGTGGCCACACATACAGACTCCTGATCTAGCAAGTCCTGTATACCAACAATGCAGCCACTTCCATCCTCTGGGAGAAAGCCTTCTGCCACCAAAGAAATTTCATGTTTCACCTTTCACCAAAGGAAACACA
>NW_012137192.1:5224788-5225403 GCF_000956105.1 Propithecus coquereli
GCAGCAGAGTTAAAGGTAGGTTACTATTTAAGCTATGTCTAACACGACATCTATATAAAGCAAAGAGAATTTTAAAAAGATATAAATTCAATAAGATGTAAAGAAAGACTATCCTGGGGGAAGAAAGTTTGGAAGAAGACAAGTCAAGGGTCATACCCAGGAGTAGCATTCTCTATCAGTAACTTACTTCTCTTCTGGTGGCGTCTACTTCTATCAGTCCATGTTCTGAGCCAATGAGCACTGACTTCTGTTCAGTTCGAAGACAGAAGCACTGAGGTCTCCCTGGAGCTTGAATATCCCTGAACTCCAAGGTCCGAAGTAACTCCAGATTTCGCATGATGAAGTGATATCCAAGAAAAAAGTACAGATATCCCCTGATGAAGCATTAATCCCTAAGAAATAAAGGAATAGCTTAATAGTGATAAATGACCACACCTACATAAGTGAAATGATTCAGGGGGTAGAGAAGTGGTAGTTAGAATAACCAAGAAAAAAAAGCTCCCTCTCTAAGCACACACCCACATACAGATGTGTGACAGCAACCTGACCCACTGTATATAGTTATGGTCAATAATTGAGGATTCTGAAATCTATCTAAGTAGGAAAAAAAAAAAA
>NW_012137192.1:5226700-5241179 GCF_000956105.1 Propithecus coquereli
GAGGTGAATTCTCTCATCTTGGCATTTCATATACATGACATTGAAAGAATAAAGATGAATCAATCCTTATAGTCCACAGCAGATAATGTGAATTGTAATAGGAATCCTACAACATATAATGTGAGTTAACAGGAAGGCAAGATCATATATGGTGGAAGGAAGGAAGAGAATCAAGGCAGACAATGGTTTCAGTAAGTGTTGGGTGACATTTACATTCAAGAACTTCCAGGAATTGTTGGAACCTGTATCATATCATGCAGGTTTTTAAGTTAAATCTGATTCTATATATACAGCTTGGGTTTTTCAAAGCATATAAAAATTATATCTTTCATTTTTAAACATCATAAAAATGCCCACTGACATAAATCTGAAAGGATAGGTAAATATGAGATGAGAGAATACCCGGCACAACTGGCTAGGGGGAGTAAGCAAGGGATAGATTAGCAAGAAGCGAGGACAGAAACAGGAGCCAGCTGTGCAGAATTTCCTAGCTGTTTTTCACATTGGTTTATCTAGTAATAATCATGCTGTTACTGTTGCCCTGATCAGATCATCATGTCTCCACATCCCTCCCTGTGAACTTGGATTCTGTTTATCCAAGTCTGTGGAGCCCTGGGATCCATGGACCTCAAGATAAGCAAGTGGGAGGGAGGGTAAAGGCAAAAGTAGAGGACTCACTTTTCCCTGTTTTCTTGCTGTTCCTGTCACCCTAGCAACAGGCCAATATCTAGCACTCCCAGGACCGGCCTCACCCCCCGCCCCCCAGCCAGAGGTACCAGCACCACTCAGGCAGGGGCCCCACTGGACAGCTGAAATCCAGCTCCTCGGGTCTCATCCTCTGAATTCCTGAGACATCAACACCAGAAGTCTGAGTCAGGCTTCACAGTGCCTCTTCTCCAAGATTTAGGTCTTGATAATCCCAACATCTTCCCTTGTTTTGACCCTCAGCCCTAGCTAAGTGTTGTAACTGCTTCCTTCAGTTTACCTTCTATGCCACTTCACTGTTTTTACTTTTTGTTTCTCTAATAGCTATTTAACCAATTCTTTATGTTAAATCCTCTCTGCTGGAATACTGTATGGTTTCTACTTTTCCGACTGGACCCTAACTGACAAATACAGCAACCAACCTGAGTTCTCAAATCACCGAGCTTTCAATATTACCAAGTTCATCGCCAAGGGGAGCTCAGTCATCTACTTCCCATTCCTATCACCTTAGCCTCAAAACCAACTTCTCTGAATTTTCACACCAATCATCCTTGTTCCCTTATCTCCTCAGAGGAAGCCTTGTATGTCCCCACTCCTTTCAAGGTTAGGAAAGGAATATCCTCTAGACTCTCTCAGGCCTATTAATACTCTTTCTTTGACATCTGCAATTTCTAACTCCCCTCTCTCCACTGATTCAACTTTTCCCAGACCTTAAATGTGCTAGAGATCACTCTACACCACAGGTCAATCCTGAATCCTCTCCTAGTTTTCTGACAACTCCTCTATTTTCTTCCCTTGCCACTTCAACTATCTACTCTTGGCTAATCATCATGCCCATGACTACATGTATCAAGCAAATCACTAATACACCAATTAGATTGAAATGTCTAGCCCTGACTTAATTAGCCCAAAGTGAACACTAAGCCCACATTTTCAACCTCCTGATGTTATCATAAGCATCTCTCACAAGCTCATCAAATGCAACCTGGAAAACGAAGAACTCAGTATTCTTCCACTAAATGACTGTGCCCTATTTGGGGATATGGCATTTCTACTCTGTCCCCAAGCTGAAAACTGTCTTTGCCTCCTTTTTGCTCACTTTTTTTCACTGAACTGTGGCTGTCAATATACAGTTGAATCCTTTACGTAGTTACCTTATCCTACCATCCGTTTCGTGGCCTACATGAAACACCGATTGAGCGCTTGCTAAGTGCTAGGATCTGAAGATAAGAGATTATTCAGTCACTGCCTCCACGGAAATCACAGTTAACGGGAGGGAAAGCCACATATAACACCACATTAGATGGATAAGCACAGGGAACACCAGCTCCACGAAAAAGTCGCAGATGAGAGAAGAGACCCACAACACAGCACCCGAACCTCCATTAACCGTCGCCTTCCACCGTGGAATAATTCATTCGATTTCAGTGGTATTATTCACCCTCTGCAAGGAATACGGAGGCTGGGTTAGGTGCAGCTGGAGGAGCAACACGTTAACTCCGGGCTGCCGCGCCCCCGGATGGAGCAGGTGGCAAGACCGCAGAAAAGAGAATGTAAGGCTCTAGGAAAGAGGTGCTGCACGCCGCACTCCACTCCTCGGACCGCAGCAGGCAGAGATGCCTCGGGGTCTCCTACACCAGAACACCCCTGGGGGGACAGGGCCCAGTCCCGTGCCCGGATCGCCTGACCGCTCACCTGCGCCGCGCTCGGAGGACCCCCAAATAGCGGTCCGCCCCTGCCTCCCCTGCCACGCGCGGCCGGCTTCCCAGAGCTCGCCCCGGATTGCGTACGCGTCTCGCTGTCGGCGGCTCCTGCACTCTCAAGGCGCGCACTAGGCCTCGGGAGGGTAGACCCGCGCGACCCCGGAGGGCCAAAGCCGAGGTGCGGCTGAGGCACTGCTGAGGAACGCAGAAGCGAACCACACACTAGCCCAGCGGCGCGGGAGTGTCGTCACGAGGCGGGGGCGTGGCTATACAGGGGGCGTTTCCTAGCTGCTTGCGGGGGCCAGCCTTCTCTGAAGGACTAGCAAGGCAGAAGTGGAGGAGCTGCGCCGGCCACCACCCCCTGTCCCTCCGCCCTCCTGCCTACCCGTTGTATTTGATCCCTGCTTTGACGTGGGACCCCAGTGATTGGCAGCTGTAGGCGGAGCTGCGGGGCAGGGAGCAGCGTGCGTGCGCAAGACGCAAGCCGCGCGCCGGAAGGACACCCCCAGCCACTTCCTACCGGGAGGAAGCGCTTAGGTCCGGGAGGAGGCGCTTAGGTCCGGGAGGGCTGGGGTGGCGGCGCCGGAGGTCGCCATGGCTACCGAGCCTGAAGCCGCGGAGCCGGTGGTGCCGTCGCTCGTGGATCGTTACTTCACTCGCTGGTACAAAGCGGGTAAGTGCGGAATGATGTCGCTCTCTAGTCAGCCGCATTGGCTTGATGCTGTGGATACTGTGGTGACAGATCATAGCCACCCATGCTCTCCCCGGCGCTTCCTCCCCACGGAAGGAAAAACTGGACCTCTGCGTTCCCTTCTAGGCCGAGGGAGTAGTATTTGCAAAGTCTTGGAGGCCTGAAATACAGCAGGGCGCGTTCAGGGGCTGGCGAGTGCTGTGCGCGCTCGAGTGTGTGGTGCTCCCGAGAACGTTAGTCTAAACTGAGGCCCCGAGGTAGGCGGGGGTCGGGACTACAACAGTCCTTGAGTGCCTGGAGGAATTTGAGGGATCAATCCTACAGGGAGTAGCGATACATAAAATTATTAAATGATCAGATCGAAACTAAGATAGAGGCAGCAATGATGGAGAAGAGGGCGGGTTAGGTTAGAAACGGAAAGTAGAACTGTTTTACTTAAGGAGAAGCCGCCAGTATTCATTTACTACTTAGACGTAGGTATTCCTGTTGTACTGTTTTGCGGTTCCAGTAAATACCAGTGGCGGTACCATCATGGGGGTCTGTCCTCTAACCCTACTTTCTTCCTTTCATCCAGTGATAATGGGCATACTTGTTTAAAAAAATATGGTAGCATATTTTCTGTTGGCCAAATTTAGGGTGACCAACTTTCCTGGTTCACCCAGGACGGAGGGGTTTCCTGGAATTCGGAACTTTCTGTGCTAACCATCAGGACAGTCCTGGAAACCATCAACAAAAAGTATACTACTATATCATAAAGAATGCAGTGCTAATCACATTTTTCTATTAATAATAGAAATAATGGCTGTACTCATTTTGCAGTGAGGATAAAGATGGAGCAAAGAGTTAATGACCTTAACATTGAATAAATGATTCTGTCTGGGCCAGGTCTCTCTAAATACTTTGTAAAAAGCCTTTAGGTATATCTTTTTGAGTAATGAAGGTATACCAGTGATGAGTATGTAAGTGTCCAATGTTCATAATTAACTGTCTCTATGAACCAAAGAATGTACCACATAGTGGAAGTTAATATTGATTCAGCAACGAACAGCCTCATTTATTCTTCTAGATGTCAAAGGAAAACCCTGTGAGGACCACTGTATACTACAGCACTCTAACCGGTAAGTAAATTGGGAATTTTAAATTATCAAAAAATTTTTTTTTCTTTTTTTCTGTGACATTTTAGTTCACCCTAGTATGGTCTTGGATTGAACAAATGTTCATTAAGTGAACATTTCATGAAATTATTTTATACTATGTTGAAATTTTTTTGTGTGTGTGTTTTTTTTTTTTTTTTTCTTCCCCATCATGTAACAACAAGAGTGTCCTTGGGGAACTGGAATACCTGAATTCCTTTTTTAATGTTTTTTTTTTTTTGAGACAGTCTTGCTCTGTCAGCCTAGCTAGAGTGCCCTGGCATCATCATAGTTCACTGCAACGTCAAACCAAACCCCTGGGTTCAGGTGATCCTCCTGCCTCAGCCTCCTGTGTAGCTGGGACTACAGGCGCGCTCCATCATGCCTGGCTAAGTTTTCTGTATTTTGTAGAGACAGGGTCTTGCTATGTTGCCCAGGCTGATCTTGAACTCCTGGCCTCAAGCGATCCTCCTGCCTCAGCCTCCCAAACTACTGGAATTACAGATGTGAGCCACCACACCCTGCCTGAAATGATATTATAGGAGTTTGGCTGGCAAGAATGAGTCTTCCAGTGCTACTTTGAACAAATAAACTTGGTTACCCAAAATTCCAAATGGAGGACCACCCCGTTAGTCAACTACTTCCTACTGCCTACCCACTGACTGCCAGAGCCCACAGAGGGACATACCCAGGCATGCCTTACTTCTCTCTCTTCTACTCCAAGTGCTACCTATCTAAAGACCTCTGGTACTCTTCCCTTTCCTGGGAAGGAAATTTGGTACTGTTTCTCCTCTTTTATTATTCCATTCTCCATTCTACAGTTATGCTCCAATAGGAGCCAAAGGAAAAAGGGGAAGGTAATAGTTTAACTAAACAAATATCAGTGCGTACATTCTTGTGCCAGTAGAAGTACTGTGTTATAGGAGGAAGAATTATATCAAGCAATAACACAGAATAAATTTTTTCTCCTTGTAGAATATGTGTCATCACATTGGCAGGGTCTCATCCAGTTCTTCAAAGTGGAAAAACAATTAAAAGCATTTCCTATCAGATCAGTACCAACTGTAGCAGACTTCAGAACAAGGTCTCTGGGAAATTTAAGCGGGTATGTTCCTGTAATTATGTGATTATCTACTTCATCCTCTATATTCATAGTCATGATAGAATTACTGTCATTCTCAGAATTCAGTAATATATGCTCAGCATACTTCTCTAACAGTTTGAGGTGCTGATTTTAAGTATAGTTTATCCCTAAAAAAATTCTCAGACCAAAGAAATGAGGTATGTCTTTAGGAGGCACAGTATTTGCTTATTTAGGTTCTGTACCACCATCCCTGTTATGCCCAGGGTGGAGAAGGGGGAAGGCAGGCCTTTGAAAGGACAACTGTAATACCAATATAACAACATATGTTGTCCCGTCTACTTTTATTAAACCAGTATCTCAAGTTCTATAAAATTTAGGTGAACAACTTTTCTTTACCATATATTTTCACATATAAATTTTTTTTTTTATTTAGAGACAGGGTCTTACTCTGTCACCCTAGGCTGGAGTACAGTGGCACAATCATAGCTCACTGCAGCCTTGAACTCCTGGGCCCACGTGATCCTCCTGTCTCAGCCTCCACATAGTTAGGACTCCAGGCATGCACCACCATGCCCAGCTTGGCATACAAATTAAACAGAAAAAAAATATCCTGAGAGAGTAGGAAAAAAACATCAATATGAGAAAGTATATAGTATTTGCTCCTTACAATTTTTCCATTTGTAAAGCATTGCCAATCTAATGTATATCTACCCACACCCTGTACTCCACATAATGCTCATTTACACAAAATGTTGTCTCTGCCCTCCCTCTATAACTCTAGGTAAGACTGACATTTTATTAAAAGACAGAATCACACCAAGGACAATTTAGTGACATATTAAAGTGTCCTGACAACCCCACTGGTTATGAAAGTTTCTGTGGATGATTTAGGTCCTTTATTGAGTTCATACTCAATATTGAGTTCATAAGTTAAGAGGTTCTGCTAATTGCTCTCACTGTTCTAGGAGACCCTTATTTGAACTCCCCTTTGTAGGCCTGAAGTCTCCTAATAACATGCCTTATAATTATTTTCCTCACTCAAGAAACAAATGAGCTTAGAAAAGCATGCACCTTTCTTAAAAGATAAAGTCTACCAATTACAACAGTTAATGCTTGTGAGATTCCTGTGATAAATCTCTGTCCAAAATAGTAACACTGTTGTTACTAATGAAGAACAGAGAGGGACCTGAATATTGAATCCACTACAGATAAGTTTTGATTGGATCCGAGAACTGCTCATTATTTATTCTCCCAAGGAAGGTGATAAAAGTGGTGAAAATACTTCTGCTCTTTTGACACAGACCCAGTTATAAATAAGCCTCCGGGATGAATCCCTATCTCTCCTTCCAAAAGTGAGGAGTCACAATGACTCTGGTATTTTGAAATGAAGTACCCACGTACAGAGTAGTGAAGCCAATGTAATAATATCTAAATGTCATCTAATAATGTTTTGAGTGGTAAATTAAGAGATCATAAATAATAGCATCTAAACCTCAAGTACTTATTCACTACAGGAAAAATTCCTGGAAAAAAGAGGGCAACACACCAGCCTGAGCAACATAGTGAGATCCTGTCTCTACAAAAAATAGAAAAATTAGCCAGGCATGGTGGCATGCCAGCTACCTAACAAGCTGAGGCAGGAGGATGGCTTGAGCCCTGGAGTCGGGTTGCAGTGAGCTATGATCACACCACTGCACTCTAGCCCCAGTAACAAAGGAAGACCCTGTCTCAAAAAAAAAAAAAAAAAAAGGCAACACATGAAACATCCCTGCATTGGCTCCTGTAGATATTTGTCAGAACCTTCCTAGGTACATCCATCTAGTGGAGTACATGAAGCAACAATTAACATTCAAACAGATATATGTCAAAATGTAGTATGGACTAATGGCTTATAGGATAATGGGCAAATTATTTTGTGACTTAAAACTTTATTGTATTTTCCAAATTTTCCTCAAAGTATATTTTTTCTAAATTAGGAAAATATTTCTTCTTCAAAGTCTTAGTGATTGACCCTGGTAAAGGAGTTCCTTTAGTAAGTTCTAATATAAAAATAACATAGGAATGTTAATGAAACTAGCTTTGTACAATATTGCTGTCATAGGAGAGAGTGGGTCAGTGAGTGAGTGAGTGAGTGAAAAAAAGAAAAAATATTGCTGTCATAGTCATGTTGAATTTATATTATTGCTTGTTGATGAATTTTCCTACATTTTTGAAATCTTTATAGTTCTCTATATGTAGCTTTCTCATTTACAGTTGATAAAATATATTATTAGTCTGTTCTGAAGTGATGAGCCTTGCTTAAAATATATATGTATATATATTTAATATAAATAATTAGTCTGTAACTAAATTACCTATTATCACATGTGTCTTAGGTTTTTTTCCCCTAGAGTCTATGACGGTACCTGGCACATAGTAGGCACTTATTATATATGTGTTGGAATAAATGGCTTTTATTTACTTATGTCATTTTTATTTAAACCACTAGTTCCAGGAATATATCCTATTAATACACTGAGGGCTGCCTCTCAAAGAAAAGTGGAAATGTACATCAATTAGTAATTTATTCCCTTTCATTACACAGGGGGCACAGTTTCTAACAGAACTTGCACCTCTGTGTAAGATTTACTGCTCAGATGGAGAAGAATATACCATATCTAGGTGAGTAACTTTTTAGCTACCAATTTAGGAGAAACAAGGGAAGTAGTATTTTTCTTAAAAATAATTCTTTTTTTTTTAATAGTTGTGTTAGAGGACGGCTGATGGAAGTGAATGAGAACATTCTCCATAAGCCATCTATTCTTCAAGAAAAGGTAAAAAAGAAAAAGTATGATCCCATCCACATATCTTTTATGAAATTATTTTTATCATTTGACAATACTAAATATTCTGTTTCCTTTCCAGCCATCCACTGAAGGCTACATTGCAGTTGTGTTACCCAAATTTGAAGAAAGTAAAAGCATAACAGAAGGGTTACTGACACAAAAACAGTATGAAGAAATTGTAGTGAAACGTATTAATGCCACTACAACTACATCATGAGGATTGAGATGGAATAAAAAGCAAAGCAGATTCTTATCCTTACCTGGCCCAAACCATCAGTGCGCTAAATGAGAAGCCCCAGTGTATGTAAAGCATACTTCACACCCAGCTACCCACAAGGGAGGCCTAATCCTTCACTTAACCTGGTTTTCCCTCTTTGTCTTGCTTAATGAGCCTTGATTCTCATTTGTCTTCAAGCCTCTCAGATCTGCCCTGTCCATGTACTCACTCTGTGCTTCCCTTGCTTCTCTCTAACAACTACCAAGCATGGGATGTTTTTCTGATTAAAAGCAAAAAAAGCTCTTTGAGGAAAATTTATAAAATACAGAAAAGTTTTAAGTAGCCAAGTAAAAGTAATTGACCCAATCATCCTATAACCTGGAAGTAAATACAGTTGACCCTTGAATAATATGGGTTTGAACTAAATGAGTCCACCTATATGTCGATTTTTTTTAATCCAATGCAGATTAAAAATATAAATATAGTATTCATAGGCTGTGAAACCCACATAAAGAGCAGGCCAACTTTTCCTATGCTCAGATTCCACAGGGCTGACTGCAGGACTTGAATGAGCACTGATATGGGTATACACGGAAGGCCCTGGAACTGATTTACCCCCTGTGTATACCAAGGGATAACTGTACTACATTTTGATATACTTTTGTTTGTTGTGGTATGGTGATTGTTTTGCCTCAATTTTTATCAGTTTAAAGTTGAAAAAAATCTAACTGGCCTTTCTTACCCAATCTGTGTTAGTGTGACACTACCAAAAAGTCTAGTCCTGCCCCTACTACCTCAACTCCTCTCCCTTTAGGTTGTAGGGAAGAGGCAAGAGTGTAAAGTGTACCCTCTCTCCTTATGCCTATGGGATGGCCTTCCTCTCTGAAAAAAAAATGGAACTGTAACACTGACTTCTTAAATGATGGACATGAAAAGGCTGTGAAAAATCAAAGGCTTTCCTAGCAAATGAAAGTATTATAAATGCAATGATAAGCTAATTCTTGCAATACATACATTGTAGTCACTCAGTTGCACACACTCTAATTACAAGGTAATCAGCAAAGAAGTTGCTAAGAGTATGTCATTCAAAGGCACAGATGCCTTTGAACACAACAAAGGCTTTCACATCATTTAAACTAAAAAAAAAGCAATGACAATGAATCTATGGTTTAAGATTGGATACCTATTTACACTGAATTTTAGATAAAAGGACTTTAAAACTTGTTTTTCATTAAGGGCTGTAACACATAATACATTTAAATATCCCTGTTTTTAAATAAAACACATTTTTATACAGAAGAAATCACTTGATGTATAAATCCCTTTGGTTCTGTATTCTGTACTGTTAAAGTCATAAGTTTGCACTTTCATAAAAGAATAATCTCTTTTCAGGGATATAAGAGGGAATTTAGTAAATAAATATCAATTTTGGTTCACAAGAAAAACACCTTGTAACCTGAGTGCCAACATGACTAGCCCCTAAATAGACCCAACAGATGGGATACAGGTAGTAAGTCTATAAACACCTCCAGTGATGGTGCTATGAGCTGAAAACAAGCACAAACCAGCAGATCCCCACTTCAAGTGGGACAATGATTCTTGAAGACTTCATAAAGATATGTATGTTTTACATATAATATTACCTCACACATCATTCTCCCATTTCTATTGTAATTTTTTTTTTTTACAATTCATATCATGCAGGGAT
Organism: Propithecus coquereli; assembly: GCF_000956105.1. Classification (NCBI taxonomy): domain Eukaryota; kingdom Metazoa; phylum Chordata; class Mammalia; order Primates; family Indriidae; genus Propithecus; species Propithecus coquereli. Next base: position 5,236,767 of record NW_012137192.1, read on the forward strand.
TACTATTTCTATTGTAATTTAAAAGACTTTTGGTTTCAGAGAATAAAAACCATGCTTGATCATTTTGACTGTTTAAAGAAGTATTTTATAAGGGTCATTAACCAAGCTGAGTGCATCCCATTTTCTCCCTGAGGACTATGGTAAAAGTTTTCTTCAATAATAGATTGACTAGGCAATTGGTAGTACTGTGGTTCTTCAAGACCTTTTGTGAATGTTGATTGTGAGTGGCTGACCCAGAAAAAGATCATCAGACAAGCTTACATATCTACTGCCATTTAGCAACTGACATGTCCTGTCAGATTTCAAAATGAATGTCAGAGCATTAGGATACAAACACTATGAAAGTAGTCCAAAACAACTTTAACTGCACTATAGCATGGGGAGAAAACCTATAAACCAGATCCTTTGACTAAAACCCGAACCCACAAAAACAAGAAAAGCTTTAAGCCTAAAATTAAAAAGACTAAAGATGTTTATTTTTTTATAATGAACATTTCAAAGCCACATATATAAAATGCATGATTATTCAGAATTTAAACAGCTGCTTGGTTCATTGCATCGTTCTCTTTTTGATCTTCCATTCCCTCAATCAATACTGAGAAGGATAGTTCAAAATTTTTTAAGCCAGTAAGATAGGCTTAGAATTCCAGCTAATATTCAGGGCAGACTGGGCAGCTATGCTAGAACTAGAACCAAAAGATAGCCATCTTATATCCTCCAGGAGTTGTTCCAGGTTTCTGTGGAATTCCATTACTCTGCTGTTGGGAGTAGGGAAGGAACACATACAACACAACCAATAACCCTTGCTGTGTGAAATGCTTGTTAGAGAACAAAGTTGCTACTAGCATGGATGATCTGTGACAGAGGGAACATCAGAGGTGCCCTTGTCATACTTGGTGAACAGAAAGATTGAAGAAGAATCCACAGGTTTAAGGAGTTCACCCAGACTTCTGTACATTTTCTGCCGAAATTAGTGTCCTAGATGATAGGCTTAAATAAAGAAAAGAGTTAAGGTCAAATATGCCAAAGGTGAGTACATATTCAAGGTATCTTCTTTGGATTAAACTGTCATTAAGACAGTTGGAATATTTGGTTTGACTTTTAAAGAACATTAGTGCAACATTCCATTTTAAAAATCACTGCAATTAGCAACTATTATGACATTTATTAGTTGTCAAAAAGCTTCACAAGAGGTTTCATGATCAGAAAATAAAGCAAAATTTCAGTATTGTTTTCTTTATAAATTTTTGAATTTCTGAAATGATAAAGGATCATTTGCTTTTTAAAAATGTTAGCAATGCTACATGATGTTCCAGAGATCCGACCCCAAAATCTTCTCAAGTTTTACCGTCTATGGTGTCTTTATTTGTAACTGAGACCCATCTGTTATTTTCCACAGGAAGCTGGAAAAAGTTAAGACAATTAGTTTCTGCTTACTCTGAAAAAAAGTGCAAAATCAAGCAGTAATTATTTTCTTTTGCATTTTCCTTTAATAAAAAAAAAAGTGAGTTTAAAATAGAAAAGCTATCTCACCTTCTTTAACAGTTTATAGCAAAGCGAAAGAAGTTGGACCAAGAGAGCCATGATGGATCTTGTCTTTATAATACACTTGTCAACCTACAGTGACAGAGAGCATGCAAATCATATTCTAAAAGTAGTATTTAAAAAAAAAAGTTATTTATTTAATTTTAAAATTATAAAATTTCTCCACCATGGAAATCTAAGGGATCCTGAAAGGTATATAGATTAGGGTACATGTGCTGCCTTGAGGGCCCAGAACACAGGTGCAGGGGTTACTGCCCAGGTCTCATGCCTGTTTCACAAAACTTCAGGAAGAATAGGTGGAATATCAACCGTTCTACTTCAGGCTGTTTGAGGGCTTTCAAAACAATCCAAATAGTGGCAGTGAATCCCTTCCTTTGCAATTCCTTACACTCTGTTTTGTGGGCATAAGGCCATATTCCCTGAGACAAATTATGGGAACCCAGATTCAGAGGCATTTGCGCCCTAGTTAGGTAAAGACTCGGGATTTAAGGGTAGCTTCTCAATGTGCTCCTGTCCAAAAAGCTAATCTATTTGGTGAACCTGCTGCTCCCTGGGGTCATTTATAATAGCAGATAATAAATGATTCTTTTGGACAAGAATTCGTTGTTAAAAAAATTTTAAAAATTTAATGAGTCTTGCAGACAATCCATGAAAAATGGAAATATATTGTCCTTCTATGGGTAATAATAACTTCAGTTAAAGAAAAAGAGGCTGGAGCTAACCTGATAAAAGCGTGAAAGTTTCTCAAGTGTTTACCTGAATAACCCTGCCTCTCTTTTACCTTTAGAAATGCTTTATTCTGCAAAGATGTCTTAGTTATTGTCTGAAGCTGGTGGCATAGAGGAATTAGCTTGTTTATTTCCAAGAGAAGCATAAGCTTGTCATCATCTTTCAGCTGAAATGTAATTTAGAAAGTTAAAACAACCCCAACAAAACTCCATCTTCTACAACTTAAATACCTTTATACCTTAATAATATACCCCCAAAGTGGGTATACATGACATCACCACCAGCACCAGGCCAGTATACACGTTACCTGTTTTGAAAAAGCTTGTACACTTGAAGTAAGCTTTAAACCCTCTGCAGCAAAAACCTGGTAGGAAGGGAAAACATCACCATTTTAGATTGATGTCTTATGGATAGTGAGTAAGAAATATACTCATTAAAAATTCTTATATAGAATTTAAAAACTAAAACCTAGACATAAAGTATCTGTTGTGGAACTCCTGAAGTTTTTGTTGTACCCAGGAAAACATACGGGTTTAATTGTTTTCAAAAGTTTTCACAGACCAGATACAGAATCAACTCGTGGAGACCTCCAGTTATTCTGGAGGATCACATAGACCCATGATACTCAGCTACACAAATATCTGGATTTCTGCAGGGATTCAAAGCTCATCTCATAATATTCCCAATTATAAAAGGATGATAAATCTTGGAGCATGAGGTCAAAAGGTTTAGAACTTTCCTGCTTCTATCTAAGCAAGATAAAATTTGTCACCCGTACACATTCCATAACCAGCCATTTGAAAGGACCAATTCAGATGGTTGGGTTTTGTTGTTTTTCAGATTAGTTTTGACTAATCACAGGTACCATGCATTTTACAATTTAGTGATGCAAACAGGATTATGGAGAATAGTGAAGAATAAGGTTGGACAGGTAAGATAGGAATATTTAAGATATTAGATTAAAATAGTATGGAGAATATTTTAGAGTGAGAGATACCAGGGGAGTAAAGGAAGAAAGATTTAGCTTGAGGTGGCAGCAGTAATAAGAAAGAGAACAGGGCAAATCTGAGAGTGAATTGTGAAGAAAAATAACAGGTCATGGTAATAAATTAGATACACAATATGAGGAAGGAAAAGGCAATAATTCCAGGGTTAACTTTTACCCTCTCTTTTCAGCAGGCTTAATACGTTGCTATCATTGGATAAAATGGTCTCAAGGTTAAATTGTCCTTTGCATCTTTTGCTATCTTTTAAAACTGCGGTCCCTAACTCCCAGGCCGCAGATGGTCCGTGGCCTGTTGGAGACGGGGCTGCAAAGCTGCCCCACCACCCCCACCACGTGGAAAAACTGTCTTCCAAGAAATTTAGGAAGTGGGGGCACAGCAGAAGGAGAGCAGCAGGCAAGCGAGCAAGTGAGCACGCAAGCATATTTACAGCTGCTCCCCATCGCTCTCATCACTGCCTGAGCCCTGCCCCCTCACGTACCCTCACCCCATCTGTGGAAAAATTGTCTTCCATGAAACCGGTCCCTGGTGCCAAAAAGGCTGCGGACCGCTGCTTTAAAAGGAAAACCAATAAGCTTTACATCTAGATTCTAACCAAGCTGAATAATCCACTTCCCCATGTGTTCCTATCATTCCATATTATCACTTTCTAGTCTGCAAATTTTCTCTTTCCTTCTAGCCTGCAAACCCCTTGGGGGCAAGATCCATGTCTCTCTCAGAGTGTCATAGTGTTTTTTAAAATGACCTTAAAGCTGATAACTCCCAAGACTCTCTCTCCAATCCTGAACCATCCTGACACCAGTCTTGTATAGTCATCCCTCGGTATCCGCAGGGGATTTGTTCTAGTACCTTCCCAAGGATACTAAAATCTGCGGATGCTCAAGTCCCTTATATAAAATGGTGTAGTATTTGCATATAACCTACGCACATCTTCCTATATACATTAATCATCTTTAGATTATTTACAATACCTAATACAATGTAAATGCTAAGTAAATAGTTGTTATACTGTATTGTTTTTTATTTTTCTTGTAACTCTAACCTGTTAGATTTTTTTTTTTTTGAGACAGAGTCTCTCTCTGTTGCCCAGGCTAGAGTGCATAGCTCATTGCAACCTCAGACTTCTGGGCTCAAG
>NW_012137192.1:5245065-5246161 GCF_000956105.1 Propithecus coquereli
TTAAAAGCATGATTTTCATCACCATCGAGATAACTAGTATGATTCCAGCCAAAAGTTGAGATTTTTGTTATTTCAGTTAGTCTGTACAAATAAATTTATTGTTGGTAAACACAGAGGTTCTATTTTGCAGACTTGGGCCATCAGATTTTAAAAAGGTATGAACTAAAAAAGGAGGTCAAAAATCATGCTGGGGAGACTCAATTGCAGGAGAACCTTGCTAACAATAGTTAAGAATAAAGGAAGGAAACTACCGGAGGAATGGTCTCCAGTGATGGAAAATATGGTAAGGTATTAACAAATGATAGCTAAACAGCAGCAAAATGACTAACTCCCATCATTTACACTGCAAGGGGAAAATGAATCCTCCTAGCTTGGGAGTGCTTCTTCCTTATTCCCAATCTTCCTTCCAAATGAAGAAATCTCCATGAGCACAGCATCCCTCACTTCTCCACTGCCTCACATATTTTCCACCCCATAGAAGGGGCCAAACACTCCTCTTTTCAGTCTTTCTGGTAACTCTGCAAAAATATATTGGACATGATAGCTCCTTCTTTTCTCCTTTTTCTCATGGAAGTGAGGATGCCTTTGAGAGATACTGGGTCTTCCATGTGTTTTATAGAAACACATTCTGCCCCTCTGAGGTAAGACTTCTTAATTCTAGGGATCATTTTTAAAACCTACTTGCCTGTGGATATAAACTGTATTCTCCAATTTCAGCTTTATCAATATAAATGTTACTGTCTCCCATCTGCCTATTATTTTGCTTATTTTTTATTTTGTTCAGAACTTAGGTGGGAAAAAGGGGTGCTATTTATTGAGCCCTAAAGCCTACACAGTTGTAGAGATCCTTTACTACTTTAATTGAGCATCAGTTAATGCATTACCTTCTAGAATACTGAAACAATTTGCATGTGTATCCCACTGTTGACAGTCTTTTCAAAATCAAAATGAGTAGGAGAAGGGCCAGAAAACTGGAGATAACAAGTATTTTCCAGGTTTCCAAAAATGAAAAAGATAGATTTCAGAAACTGAGTGAAAAGTTTGAAGTTATTCCTTGAGAAAATTCTAGAATAGATTATTGAAAGATAACTGATTT
>NW_012137192.1:5246211-5249014 GCF_000956105.1 Propithecus coquereli
GTGCTAGTATCACAGGCATGAACCACCGAACCCAGCCAGAAATTCATTATTTTTTCTTGTTGTATTGCTATGTTTTATTGTATTTTTGATCCACAGTTGATTGAATCTAGTTTTTTTTTCGTTTTGTTTTTGTTTTTGTTTTTGTTTTTTTTGAGACAGAGTCCTGCTCTGTTGCCCAGGCTAGAGTGCCATGGCATCAGCCTAGCTCACAGCAACCTCAAATTCCTGGGCTCAAGCGATCCTCCTGCCTTAGCGTTCCGAGTAGCTGGGACTACAGGCATGCGCCACCATGCCCGGCTAATTTTTTCTATATATATTTTTTGTTGTCCAGCTAATTTCTCTATTTTTAGTGGAGACGGGGTCTCACTCTTGTTCAGGCTGGTCTCAAGCTCCTGACCTCAAGCGATCCTCCCGCCTCGGCCTCCCAGAGTGCTAGGATTACAGATGTGAGCCACCATGCCCAGCCCACAGTTGATTGAATCTAAAGATGCGAAACCCATAGATAGGGAGGGCCAACTGTATATCCCACTTGATTTTTGTACTTAACATGACCAAAACAAAATGCTTGATTTCCACCCTCTAAATATGGTGTTCTCCTTCAGTGTTCCCTGTCTCAGTAAATGGCACTGCCATTTACTTTGTTGGTCAAGCCAAAAACCTTTTAAAACATGAGTCAGATCGAGGCCAAAACCCTCAACGGGTTTACCAACATGCTTTAAAAAGAGTCAGCATTCTTTCCATGGCCAAGAGATGTGCCGTATTTTAGCACTCCTTCTGCCTCACTCTATTCCATCTACAATTGCCTCCTTACTCTTCTTCAGATACACCCAGCCCTACCACTGCACCTCAGGGCCTTTGCACTTATTCACTTATTCTATCTAAAACCCTCTATATCCATTTATCCATCCAACTCACTCTATCACTTCATGTCTCTACTCAAATGTTACCTGCTTAGAAAGGTCTCTTCTGACCACCCCTCTATCACCTCTATAGTCTTATCCTACAGGATTTTATCTCCAAGTACTTATACATGTACATTACATATGTAACTTTTAATTGTCTATATTCTGCCATTAGAATATAAACTATAAGGCAGCAGGAACTTTGCTTTGTTCACTTTTCTCCAAAGAGCTCTTTGCCCCAAGATCTGATATATAGTACAAGCTCAATAAATATCTGCTGCATGAAGTATGCCATTTTATGTTCATCACAGTTTGGAGACAATTCAGCAGACATTGGTTTAATGAATAAGCTGGGGCCAAACTGAAAAGAATAAATCCAGAATTTATTCCAACCATTTTAAGGGAAATAGCTCACTAATAGTCTACAGAAAAATCCAGAAGACATATTTTCCATAATTCTTCTATGTTGACAATCAACCCCTTCAGCTGAAACCCCTTTCCTGAAGAGGTTCAGGTGGAAGTGCATGGGAATGCCAGAGGAAACTATATAAGAGTGAAAAAGTGACAGGAAATTCAAATTTCAAATGCAGGAATGCTCTTGGTTCTGGAGAGGCAAACAGGCTACCATAAGGATCAGTGAAAACAGGAAAGGAATTCTGCAACTTGCCAATCTGAAGCCTCTAACTAGAGGGTAGAATTACAAATGGGCCTGCATGGAGTCTCATGACATACAGGGAACAAAGGTGGGTGTTAGCATAACTGTCTCTCCCTAAATGCCCTAAGTCATGATGAATATGGAAGGAAATAAGGAAACTAACACATACTGAGTCCCCTCCATTGGTCTCAAGCCTGTGACAGATGCTTTTTCATGTATTATCTCATTTAATCAATATCATTCATCCAATTCAATAATGAAGATGCCAAAAAGTCTTTCTAGAACTCTGAAAAGTATAAGGGATTTACATCTGCTTATGGGACATTTTCATCTACTTGGGAAAACCTAAAACTTATTATTGCATCTATTGACTATCAATAAAGCCCATTCTACTTTATTCCTATAATATATAAGTTTCTTTCCAATGAAATAACCAAGAAAGCTCCCCAAAATCTTCCTGTAAGTCCTCTACCTTTCTACTTTTCTACCACTCTTTGTAAAATACATATACAATGTAATAAATCATTTAGAAAACCAGTTATTACCCATTTTTAGCCCAGAATTAAAGTAGTAGCATAAAATGGAAATAAAACATACCTCTAGTTGATGAATTAAGTCCTGGGAAGTTTTCAGTGGCCCTTCTCCTCTAAAATAAAATTAATCATTAAGAAGATAACAAAAGTTATTGCCTGGTAATTGATTTTATACTACTAAAATTTTATGGCATTATGTGTATTAACAGGTCCAAAATTTTGAAGGATAATATGAATAGACTAATAATATTGTGACTTTATTCTTAAAATAACTTTAATATGTAACTATTACTTCTTACGGTACTTCTTTTTCCAAATAAAAATTATTTTTGTTAATTTCATAATATAAAAATTTAAAACTGACAAGTTATATTTAAGGTCTGTTTGTTCTTCTTAACATTTTTCTTCTTACTTCATAAATTAAATATATGAGATCTGATAATATGTCTTAACCAAAGGCTTTTGTTATATAATGGAAAGAGGATTAGATCAGAAGTCAGGAAATTTCACTTCTAATTCTAATTTCAACTCTGGGAGGAACTCAGTTGTCTAACTTTAGTGAAACATATCATTTAAGTTTCCATTCTGAGTGCATAAATAAACATAATAATACTTTAGCTACCATTCTCATCAGAAGATTGGAGAATATCAGGTTAAAAACTACCAAGAAGAATTAAGAACTCTAAAAAATGAAAGTAAATTACAACAAAGAG